>NW_024885344.1:2280009-2354261 GCF_019232065.1 Centrocercus urophasianus
AAGTTTTGGCACAGTAGAGCAAGATGAAAATGGAGTGGAGAACAGCCTTCCCAGTGAACCAGCAAGGGGTACTGTGCTGATGCGTGAGATGCTGAGGGAAATCAGAAGACCAATTTGTTTACTGTTTTTTAAAAATAAATTCCATATACTATTTGAATTGGGTTTTGTGTTTTTTTGTTTTTTTTTTTTTGTTTTGTTTTTTTTTTTTTTTTTGTTTTGCCTTGAGGAACGCTGATATGCCAAGAACTGCACAACGCAAACATCATGGAAATTCTCATGAGCTTTTAATGTGTGCTTAACTTTTAGAGATAAGGAGCAAATCTGACCCAACGCAGGGAGGTTCTGGCTTTTTTCAGCTTACATGAAAACAAGCACTCTGGAAATGTAAAAGGTCTATGTGGGTCACGCTCTTGTTCCGGGGGTGGCTTTTAATGGATGCTTCAACCTATGTGTGCACACAGCGCTCATGCGCACACTCCGGAGCGGTCACCGTGTGAGGCTGTGCCAGGCTAAAGGCGGCGTAATTCCTAGAATAAGGCACAACTTTGGTTGGTTGGGCGTCCTGCGTAGCGCAGCCCGCTCTAAGCGGGTCACTGCAAAGTGAGAGGGCTTCCTCCTCAGCTTGCAGAGCTCAGGCAGCCAGCGTGTGAGGCACTACAGCCATCTACTGGGAGAAATTAGCAAGCAGCCCTGTGGGTTGGTTTTTTTGTTGTTCTTTTTTTGTGTCTGGTTTTTTTTTTTTCTTTTTTTCTTTTTCTTATCCAATGGAATCATAGGACCATAGAATCATTAAGGGTGGAGAAGACCGCTAAGATCACCCAGTCCAACCATCAGCCCATCCCCACCATGCCCACTGACCATGTCCTTCACTGCCACATCCACACAGTTCTGGAACACCCCCAGGGATGCGACTCCACCACTTACAAGGGTTTTCCAAGCTCCCACCCAGTTTGACACCAGGTGATGGCATAGGGACAGCTGTAGATACCACACAGCCCTTTCAGAGCAACTGTTTCTTGCATGTCTTTGAGTGATTTATGGATTGAGATGCGCATTTGGGTCTGGTCACAAGGCAGAAGGGGGATGGGGAGGAGGTAGCTCACTCTCTTGCTATTTTGGGATGGATTGGAGCCACCTCTCCAGGAACCAGCACCTGCCTTGACTCACAGCACCCTCAGCCCCATGCCATGGCTCCTCTCAGCACCACTGTGTCCTCACTTGGAGAGCAAATGTGGCCACATGGCTGCATTCCTCTTCTCCCTTCCCCACGCCGGCACAGAGAACACACGCGTTCCTTCAGCGGAGGTTCAAGAGTTTGCTCCTTTAATGTGCAATAAAAAAGGCAACTCTCCCACATTCAGCAGGAAATCCCATGAGCAGGAGCCCCAGGCTCGGCACCCATCTCCCCAGCTGCCATACAGGATCAGGCACTGTGTGTGGTTTGCTCAGAAGGGGTTTCTCCCCTAAGTGCAAGTCGCTCCTGGCTGCTGCAGGGCAGCTTTGCTGTTGCGAGATGACTGATGTCTCGCTTCCCCTCTTGCGCTCACCAGCTTGAACAAGCTCTCCCAGCAACAGCATGCTCCCACCAGTGTAACAGTGCCTATGAGGGCCTCCTGTTTTAGGGAACACAGCTCTCTGCCACAGCACACAGGGAGTCAACAGCTGTTAGCTGGATCTGAGGCTAAGAGATCCTCCCTGCATCACAGCGGGATGTGGTGGCAGGCATCAGCGGAAGCAAAATAGAGGCAGGGTCGTATTGGGGAAAGAAGGAAGGAAAGGATGGTAACAGGGGAATTAAATTAACTGCAAAGAGTTTGCTGAAGGCACATCCTAACCCACAGCAGACAGCCCCTTCAGCCTGCAGGCTGTGTACCACTTGCAGCTCAAGGCTTGCTTGCTGCCAGGGGCTTTGGTAACTGGCTGGCATGCAAAGGAAACAAGGGATGTGGGTAAGATTCCAGATAAACTGACAGGTAGGAAAGGAAGAGAAGGGGTTGTGAGTGAGGTGCTGCATACCACAAGCACTTGTGCAAGAAAAACTAGAGCAATAGGGCTCCACTGCCATTAGTGTTTTTCCTCCTCCACCTGTAACATATCGTACCACCTTTGCTTTCCAGGCTAACAGTGGCCGGCAGAGGGCTGGAGGCCCACTCTAGAGAGGGAGCTAGGAAAGAGGCAGGCAGGCATGATTTCAGCAGCAGGCTGCAGGCTCTCCTCTTTCTTGGGCAAGATCTCTGATTGACTCACTGGAGAGGAGGATGGGGAGTTTCTGCTTTACCCACTCCATACCAAAAAAAAAAACGCCCACTGAACTCCCATGTTCTCTAGCAGCTTTGAAAACCTTCTTCACAAGCCTATTGTGTGACACAGAATGTCCCTGAACACAACAATGATTATCTGAAATATGAAAGCAGCTTTAAAATAAAAACAACTCAAAAAGAAAACAGGAAGAGAGTGGAGGAAGGGGATAGAGTCCCTCCCCTGCTGGCCCCGGATTGGAGGCAAGCAAAACAGCACACACAGCCTCTTGCTCCACAGCACACCAGTCAGTCGTGCTCACAAGGCAAACATAGCATCATCTTCTTTTGCTTGCTTCTGATGACGGCTGGCAGCAGCAGGGGAGACAGACGTCCCTGCTGAAGAGCTGGACAAAGTGGGCAGTCTGTCTGCAACTTTTGCTCGTTCTTCCAGAAACTTGTCAAACTCTGGGCCAAAAGCAGAGTGGAGCATTAACAAGGAGGGGGGTTTGTGAAAAAGCCGAAGTGCTGCCAGCTGGAAAAGCCGTTTGAGGGTGACTCTTACCTTCGCTGGTGACACCTTTTCCATCCTCTGACTCTCCCTGGAGAAGGAGAAGGGCATGATTAGAGGCTTTTTATATTGATACGGTAGCCCAGATCCTGTATCCTCAGCTTTTCCTGACCTGGTCCTTCCAAGCAGCCTGTGCCACACACACAGCGGTGCCAGCGCTGTTGTACACTGCCCAAGATCCGACCTCACAGGCAACTCTGACAGCAGCACTGCTTACAGACAAGCAGCCCTTCACTTACCACGTCAGTAGACAGCCACTTTTCTATGTCTTCCATGAAATTTGCCTGGGGAACTGGCACCTGGGACAGAGGAAAGAAAGGCTGAGAGAATGTTCTTGAAACCCACTTTGCAAAAGGAAAGCCCAACCCAAAATCTAACCCTCTTGCCCCATCATTCAGTCAGTTCAAGCCCTTCAAAATCCCACCACTGCCATTGCAAAGCTCTCCCAGCTGCCAACGGTTCACCTCCTTCCTCTGCCCTATTCACACCCAGGCATGCATAATTTCCAGGATACATGACAGTAAAAGCATCTGGGGTTTGGCAATTGACTTTGGGATATTAACACAAGATGAGACTTTGGTAAGGACCCACAAGATGGAAGTTGTCTGCTTGTGTGAGGAAGCCAGTGAACAGGAGATGTGCTTTACTCCACACCACCTCCCTTCCACAAAACAGTGACAGTCTGATGTCAAAGTCTGTGGTGCTTAAGATAACAAATGTTTGATGCCATACGGAGGGAGAAGGGCCAAGAATTGATTCCCTGGTAGGATCATGGAGCAAGGCAGTATTTGACATCACACCAAACTACAGACACAAATCAATCAAAGATAAAGTCCTCTACAACTGAATCGTAATTAAAATTCAAGTAAGAAGAAGACTTAGCGCAGAATATTTTACATCTCTGGCCAATTTAAGAAGCAGAGACACCTTTTTAATGGACAGAGATATCCTTGACAGAAACCAAGACCAATTCAAACCCCCAGATTCTTTTCTCCAGTCATGAGCTTTTGAACAAAGCTGAGCAGCTAGAAGCTTCACAAGCAGAAGCACCAGAGGCTATGTTATTTCTTAGAGGAACTTATTTCTTAGTTTCCTCATATGAATAACTCCCTCACCCTCAGAAAATGGCAAGATCAAGAGAAAAAGCAACCCTTTCTCACCAAGGACAGGCAAACTTTCTCAAACCAGGTAGCAAGTTCAGACAGTTACCCCAGTGGGCAGATGTATGAGTGGGGATGGAAGAGGATGTGTAAAATCAGGGAAGTTTCAAAGTGAAGTGGCTTTGTCTACCCAGAAATGAACTCTGGGTAGTGCATTCAAGCTGACAGGAGAACTTGTGGGGAAACTTCCCCACAGACATTAGTCTAGGCGGTCCCCATTTTAGGAAGAAAGGCTTGCAAACTTTGCACCTGGGACACTGTCAAAACCTCAGCATGCCTGAGGGGATGCAAATGCAGAAATTCCTGGTGCCAAAAGACCAAATTTGAAAGCTTGAACACTTCATCTGCAGGAGAAGGCCTCCAATGTGATAAAAGCCAGAATATGTTCTCCTCCAAATGTGACAGCTCATGCTAGGCAGGAGAAGCTGCAAAGGGAATGAACAGCTGCAGCCTTCCCTGTACCACTGTTTCATGCCTTTGACCCAGATATCCACCCTGTTACAGGCCAGTCTTTGTACACCACATGCTCTTTTGGCCTCAGAACTTCTGGGATTTTTCCCTACTGTCATGTTTGAGGAAGGACTGACACTGCCTTCTTCCTTCCCAACCCTGGTCTCTATAACTGGCCCAGACCAGGGTTGCTCCATTTCAGTTTGCAGTCTCTCCTGATGCCTGCAGTGCATCCACACGTGCTGTGCCATTGCCACCTGCAACCCAGCAGCCCCAGCCTCCTTTCTCCCTACTGATACTCCACCATCTCACCATTCCTTGCCGCATCATCCAGTTAGTCAGCTGGGCTCCATCACTGGAGGCATTAGACTCCTCCTGGTCGAGAGAGAGTCTGTACTGAATGCTGTTGTTGCAGAAGGTCAGGGAAAAGGGAGGCAATGGGTTTAGGGTAGTGGAAAGTGCACACTGTTACTGGTGGCCCACTTCTCTGACTGCAGAGAGGAGGCAAATGGACTTGGAAAGCTACGGAAGTGTAATAAACTGTATTTCCAAGTGGTTATTTCCTGCAGATGTGAGAAGGCCATCCTATGTCTGTCTGAGTCAAGTTCAGACTTCTCACATTTCCCCACCTCCGGGTTGCGAATAATGAAGTAGAGAGTCCAGATAGTAAATGCAGGTTGGTAGAGCCTAGGAGTTATCAGTCATGTTAAATGCTTGATTATTTTTTTTTCATAAAGGCAGCAGGTGTTGGAGGGCAAGGAGGATACTCCCACTCCTGGTCACACATTAAAGGCTCAGCAGCCACTTACCGCTCCTGTGTTCTGCTGCCGGGCGTCCAGGGCACCAGCAAGTCCTTTGGTGGCTTGGGGATCTTCGTACTTTACCCTGAAAGCATGAAGTTAGATAACACACAGGGTGATATAGTGTCTGTGAGTGAAGATTGGGAAGTTCTAAATATATACTCAGGGCTGCTGACTGCACAACTTTTCATCTCTCACCGTTCTCCTCCCAAGAGCTTCTAGAAAGGAGTACAAAACTCCTATTAAAGAAGAATGCAACCCACTGTAAACCAGTCTAATCTACTCACTGCAACATCACTATTTATACCAGAGGACAGCTCTGGCACTTGATAAGGGGATGACAAGGCATCACCTAAAAACAACTGTCCAGCAGACTAAAACTCAGTCCTCAGTCTTACAGTGCTAGGTGCATCTAACATGACACTGATCTTCCCTGGGCTTGACTGCAGAACAGAGATAACTAACACAGACTGCACAGGAGATCACAGTTGCTATAGAATGGATTTGAGCAACAAAGCCCCTGTATTATTCATATATCTTCACAGCAGAAACACATCTCAAAATCCTATCTCTAACCAACACCACTCAAGAACTGATGGTGGCAGAGACTCACAGGCTTATACCATGTGGGAGGTTAAGCTGGATGATCAGAAAAGCCTGGTGTTGCTTCAGTTTCCAAACATCCCATTACAGCAAGCTCTTTCTATACACAGACAAGTCCCACCCAGCATCTCCTTTATCCCATTTCTGTGTCACCTCCAGGCTGCTACCACACACGCCAATGCCATGCTTCACCATCTGATCCATGCAGACTGGGGAAAACAATCCATCCATGCTAGGAGAATGAAGCCTCTCCCAGAAGCTCTCCTCAGGTTTCCCTTCCAGCCAGGCCCCTTCTTGCAGCTGAAGCAGATCATCACGTGGAGCTGTTTTTGTTGGGGGCTGAGGGCTTGGGCCACCGTTGATCAAACTTCTCAAAAAAGTGCTCATCAGTGAAGGGGCCGCTGTGGATAATGGCATCAAGGATGAAATACAGCACCACCACCATGCCACTGATGAGGAAAAATGGCAGGAAAGGCTTAAGGTGTTTCAAGCACTGCTTTGCTGAGACACCCATGAAGCATCAGGAATCAGGAACAGACCTTAGCTGCCTTGCTTGTGTCTCCTGCCAGCACATCCTGCCTGGGAGCAGCAGAGAAGTGGGTCTGTTCAGGGAGAGGGAGATACTGAGAGCAGAGGGTGCTAAGTGAAATGGGAAACCTGAGCCAGTGAGAATAGAGACTACCTGGCAGGGCTGCAAGTGCAAGCAGATGGAGGGCAATGAGGAATAAATAGAAGACGCCTCATTACCGCAAAGATCACAAGCCTCAGTCCGTTAAGGATCGCGCCACATTGGAGAGGATATGATTCCACCCCTGCCCAACTGTTTCTCAGCCTCTTGCACTGTGCACATACCAGCAGCTTGGGTTTCAGAGAGGCTGTTGGCACCAGTGTTTCTGTCCCATCCTGAGGCATCACACCCTGTGGTGTGTTGGGAGTACCCTCCAAGCAGCAGTCTCATACACCCTGATGGACTCTGCACATGGGTTCACAGCCCTGAATAAAGTGGTTCAGAGCTGCAAATGTTGGCAGTCATGTTCAGGCTGAGCCCAAAACAGCCATGTGTGTTCAATCACTGCTTCCCAACAGCCTAATGTGCTCACTAATGTAGCCCATTAGTGTGGTGCCCTGAAGGGTGCTGTGGACTGGAGACAGTACAGAGGACAGTCAATGAAGCAGGAGCAGAATCCCTTCCTAGCACTCCTGCCAGGGCAATCAGTTTGGGGAGCTCAGTGCTTGGACAAGATGACCAGGAATAAATTGTGTGCCGTCCATGGATGCAAACTGAGGCAAGAGAGTGAAAGGAGACTTCTTTATGAGGTGTTAACTTGCCACTGTCCAGCTGCAGAGCAAGGCACTCCATTGGATGGAGATCAGGAGCGCAGCTCTCTGACGGCTGGAGGCAACCATAAGACTATGGACTCTACTGTTTGGTAACCTATGAAGAACACTGGGTGATTCTGACAGGTGAAACAGAGTATCAGTGTCAAGTCTGTCAAGTCAAAAGGATCCTGTCAGCACAGCTCACAGCTCTCGTTGGCTCTTCCCAGTTAAAGGATTCAGAAAATTCACTCTTCGAAGAAAAGAAGAGACCTCTTCAGTGTAGACAGTGTATAGACAGTACTATGAGGTCCAACTATTACTGCTTTACATCAGGAGGTCTCAACCATACTACAGAGCAAGAAAAACCAGTTCCACTTAACAAGAGGGAAGCTGAGACCTAGATTAATGCCCTGCCTTGCAAACCACAATGGATTGTGCCCTGTCTGCACTCCAGCTGAATATTCTGTCCATCAGACTCCACTGATATTCAGTGATACAGAATGGAACTCATGATTTCAGAGATAGACAAGAGAACTGAGCCAGTCCCATTCTGCACCTTTATCTCTGACACTGAGCCTTGCCACCACATAAAGCACTGCAATGTCCATTGGTGAGGGATGTGTATACAGAGACCACATTCTTTTCCACTTGACCAGGAGAACGCTGTAAAGTGTGGACAATGGCAGCAAGGGAGAATGCCTGGAACTATAGAAGACATCCTACAAACACTGTGTGTGGGAAGAGTGCATTTCTGTTTCACCCTACTGCTTCCCACAAACTTGCTGGCTGGGATCATAATTCCAATTCCCTCACAACCTCCCCTCTTGGAAGAAGGCAAGCACAGAGGGGCAGCTACACTCACTCTCTGCGTTGCTCAGCCAGCGAGCTGCCACGTGTCACAGCAAACATGTCGAACTCTTCCTCCAGCTTGCCAGAGGTGTCGAGGGAGTGCAGCCCTGCACTCACGCTCCTCGAGCCCAGGGCTATGGGAAAAAAAAGAGAGTGAGCAGCATGGACACATGAATGGAGGGCCATGGGCTTGGAGGTGTTGAGTGGAAGGCTAACATTCAGACAGGTTAAACTGCTCCAGGCCCACTAATCGATTCTGCCCCTCAGAAGCAGCACAGTGTTATCAGTGTCATGGTGATGTGACAGAATCAGTTTCTTCTCCTACTCAGCAGATATTTTTAGCTCAGTCTCTGGCGGCAGCAGCAGCAATTTATTGCACTGATTCTGAAGGGCAGATGTTCCTGATCGTTTAACACAGGGAATTGCTTCACAACCCGTGGAAGAGGATAACCTGTGTTATCCACTGGAGTGGATTTTCAGGAATTAAGTATCACCTGAAAAACTCTGACCTGAAAACTATTTCCACTGGCTTGTTTGTAAATACAGTATTGTTAGTTTCCTTCAACTGCATCCAAGTTGTACTGAGCATGCTCACAATCAGCAAGAACTTCAGGCATGATTTTGTAGACTGTTGTTATGTCTTGAATACCCCTCAGGATCCCTCAAGCTTTCTGACAGCCTGTCAAGATCTGGGTCGAGCCCAAAATGCTCATGGCTGCCTTTGCAGTACAGTTCAGTGGCTTTTCTTCTCCTCAGCCTTGGTGGCCAGCCTGACACCACATGGCTAGAGAAACAACTGCACTGTTGCTAAGAATAGGAGGGAGTGCAACTTTCTTCCCTGCTGGAAAGCCCAGTTCTTAGCCACAACCTAGAACTGAGGTCCTTCCATAAGAAGGTCCACCTCCTGCACAATCTGAGGCGTTAATATTGAGACATGTGCTTGCATCTCTTGGCATGCACGGGTTTCTTCATTAGTTTATTATTTGACAATGTAGTCAATTTGTCTAGGCTACTTTATGAATATGGCTAAATTGGTAACTGAAGTGCATTACAGGTTTCTTACAGCAGCACAGGAGAAAAACTGAGGAGAATGTGGCAACATACTCATTCCAGCCAGCTGAGAGGAGAGGTTGTTGGTGACTTCAGGTTGTCTCACTACAGACGGAGTACTGGGTGTACTGGGTCTCAGGTCAATCAAGTTATTCTCTGCCTCACTTGGTGCCTTTGGAGAAAAAAAACCCAGAAGATAGTGAAGAGTTGGTGAGCTTTGGACGCTTTGACTCCCCAGTCATAGATTATTAACACTGAAAAGGGAAGCCCTACTGTACCCATTGAAAAATATCAACTGGGGAGCCTGTCTTTGGGAGAAGTGGGACAATGATGAGAGAACTGACTGGGAATAGGGCAGAATACATCTTGGTACCCAAGTCCCAGCTCTGCTGGTATGTCAGTAGGTTAGGTACTGGCTCAGACAACAGGCCAGTGATGATACAAGGAGGCTCATTTGAGAAACGTTCATGCTCAAAACCCAGAAACCACATCCACTATTAGTCTGTCCGTATTGTGTGAGGGGAAGGTGCCTACTGCTAGGAAAGTCTAGCAATGGGAAATGGAGCACCTTACACACTGATGAGGTCTGGTGTGTCTGGGCTGGGAGAGAAAAAGCCTATAGCTTGCAAGTGGGGCAGTTTGAATCTCTTTTCAGCTCAGCAAGACATTACAGGTTGTGCAGGATGCAAACTGAGCCATACAAAAGGCAGTAGCTTTGAATTACCTTAACAGGCTGTCCTGTCCGAACACGCTCGAACCTGCAAGGAAGATGACAGGATGCAACAGGATGCATTTCAGTAGTGTGTACTAATTCACCCTCAGCCCAAGAGATTTCTCAGTAAGGCTTGGCATAGTCTGCCCCTTCCTACATACTAGAAAAGGGGGACCATGTTCAGGGCCCCATTTCTCCCCTACACAGAAGACACCACGAAAGGGCCCTCAGAGTTGATGTCTCCAAAGATATGTCTCCAAAGATGTGACATAAGAAAGCTTCTTGTGACACTTCAAAGCTACTTCTAATCAAAATGGTTCAAACACAGCTCTCCTACACAGAGGAGATCAAATTCTCTTCACCCTAGTAGAAGAGAGGAGTTTGGTGAAATGGAGGACAGAAACAGGTGATGATTCCACCTAGGCAAGTCCTTTCTATGTCTGTCTGCCTGAGAGCTAGAAAGCCAGCTCTTTTCATGCAGTCTCTTTCTTCTTCTGGGTTATGTTTATATTCTATCAGCAACAAACACAGTGTATTGAAGGGGCATGGATAAGTCAGCAAGATCTGAGGACTGGCTCTTCTTTCTAAGATGGGTAATAGAGGCTGACACACCTTGAGCATTACATTCATGGGCAGATCAAAAGCTGGGATAAACTACCAAAGGGCAGTCAGCTCTTGTGGAGGAGCAGAGGAGGGAGAAGAGAGGTACCTTTCATGGCGTAGAAACACATTGTTGAGGTTGTCATTGATGAGGAGTAGCTCCTCAGTGAGCTGCTCATGCTGGACACGGGGAATCAGCTCTAGCACACGCTGCTGCATGGCTCTGCATGTCCGATTCAGCTCCTGCTCATAGCAAGAAAAGTTACCACAAAGGTCAGGCTCAGGCTGAGCACTTGCAGATTTGGAAGTCTGAATGCAACAGACAGACTCCAGAGCCAACTGGGGTCTATCAGCAAGTGTAGAGGATGAAAAGAAGTTGGTATGAGACATAAACCAAGTCTGGGATTTATAGTTACTAGTTTTCTTTGTCCTTGCAATAATTGCATACCGTTTGTTTAACATATTATTCAGGAATAAAGGCCCTCAGGGATTATAGGTCTTCGTGTGAGAAGATTCCAGCCTCAACAGGGCAAATTTCCTTGGCCACTGAAACTTCACAGCCCCCATGTCTCCCTTATCCCATCACTCCCTGCGAAGTCCCACACTGAATTGTTCCAGTGCAATTGTTCCCCGTGCCTGGCATGTAGAATGTCTCAGTTCATCAACTCATTGCTAAATTGAGCTCCGTGTGCCAGCCCTCTGTCCCACCAGTAACTGCCTTGTGTTCCTTACTTGCAGCAGCTCCAAGTCAGAAGTCTCAGCCTGGGATGGCACCAGCTCTGTCAGCATCTCTGACATGACCTTCACATTCCCATTCACCACTTCCAGCTCACTGCGTAGCTTCTTGATCTGCAGAAGGGAGTGGAAGTGACTACTTACCCCGTGAGGGCCAGGGGATAGCTGAGGTAGCTGTGAAGGGCAGCGCACAGTGCGGATGCATTCACAAAGCTGAAGGGAAAAGCCACTGGAGAACTCATTTGTCACTGCTCAGTTTGGTTCCCGGGAGCTCTCAGCAGAAGGAAGCCTTATTACTTACCATCAAATTCACTCGCTGGTAAAAGATGCCAGGCTCTCACTGGGAACCTTTGCCACTATACCTAACCTTGATTTTTAATAACCAGCAAAGGCTGCTGTTATGATTCAATCTCACCCCAGCTAGCAGCTCCTCTGTGGCAGTCACTCACATGATTTCATTTCAGAGGCAGCAGATTGGAAAAAATGAATTCCCATTCAGAAGGTGACTCTGGGCTAAGAGTGCAGTTGAAGCTTTTTCTCTCTGGTTTCAGAGGCTACTAATGAGCTCCTTGAGAGCAGTTTCTACCCTCTGTTCTGCAAGGGGATGCAACCTAATAGCAGCTGGAGAACTGATGCTGAACTTGGTGTCTTAAGTCAGGGTGAGGAAGGAGAAAAGAGGATGAAGAAACAACTGAGAAAGCCCTGGTCTATGCAAGCTGCATAGCCAGTTAGGATTGATTTGTATGGAGTCACTTGTGAGTCAAGATAAACAAAGATGGTACGGAGGCATCTACAGAGCAAAATTCTGCTCCACTGTACTACAAAGACCTTGCTCAAAGCCTGTAGGTCTCAGCTCCTCACTTCCCTATAGACCGGAGATCCTTCCAGTAGCTGCAAGCAGCCCTGTCTTAGGGAAGCATAACCACTCTGTGTTTGTGGTAACACTGCGACCACAATGGAGAAAATCCCTGAATGACACTTTGGAACAGCTCCTTAAGGATCTAGGCTGGGGAAGGAGCAGGACAGCAGTCTCAGAACAGCATCTGTGAAACAGATCCCACGTGGAGGGACAGCTAGCAGCAGCAGAGGGTATGTGTCCAACTCACCTGCTCTTGCGTGGGTGTGATGGGTACATTGCTGGAAGTGTCTCTCCCAGAGGGCAGGGTGACAGGGTGGAGGATGGACTCCATCTGCTGAGGGGAGTTGACCGCAGGAGAGTTCTGTCCAGACTGGGAATTGGAGCTATACACAGACTATGAGGTGGGAACAGCGGCAGAGATGTTAGACACTCACAGCTGACAGGATAGTACAATTATGAAAGATATGTTAATGTCAAGTCCCCATCTGCTTTCAGTTAGTCTTCCAACTTCTCTGCCTCACCTCCCTCAAAGCTCTTACCCTATAGCTATAAGTCACTTTGTCCACCGTGGCCTTGCAAAGAGACTCTCCTGCAGCTTCTCACTCCCCACTTCCTCTAACTGCAATCCAGAGCTACTGTAGCACCCTCACAGCTCCAGAACAGCAGCAGTACACCTCCCTTCTCCTCAGAAACGCTTCCATACCCTCCGCGGTGTGTGGATGGGGGACAGCATGTCCAGATCAGTCATGGGAAACTCAAGGCCTTTCCGTCTAAGGTCTTCATAGACAGCAACAACACCAGTTAAGTCCGGTGAGCTGCGGAAAGCATCCGCCCAGGACTAGGGAGAAGGAGATAACCATTTATATCATCATTTACATAATTTACACTACACTAACATACAAATACCTAAAGACAACCGGTCCCTTCACTTGTGCAGATGCTCATTCTTTTTGGCTCACCTGGATGAGGGTCAGCACCTTGTCGTGTACTATGGCAGGTGGGTTATTCTTCGGCAGGATTGTTCTCACCAGGACGCTTTCCACAAAGTCCTGGCTGGCTACAAGGATATGGAAGCGATGGCCGCAGTTTTTGACACATGTCTCCAAGACCTTTGAAGGCAAAGAAGCATTAGCTACAGTCTTCTCTGCCTGCATATATTAGTCTTGTTGTCTTTGGGTGCCCAAGTTTTTGCACTTGGGGACTCAGCTTTACAGCAAGAATCAAGGAACCAAGAAAGAATAGTGACCACTCACCGTCAAAGCCAGCATAACTTCATGGAAATTCTTATTCCCTACAATTCTCTTCTTTATGGCTCGGAAAGCATCTTTGGGCCTGCAGGAAAAAGCAAATGGAGAAAGATCATCAGAAGGGTGAGACCCACGTAGGCAGAAGCAAAGCAAAACAGCCACTGACATCCAGAGTCTTGCATTCAATAGGTGATCTTCCCCATCACATTTTCAGTGCATCTGGAAGCAATGACCGATATAGCAGTTTTTGCTCTTAGTTCTGCAAGAGGAGCTAGGTTCTGCTGCTGAGCATTGGAGCTGAAACTGGAGGCTTCTGTGCTGATGTTTGCAACAATCCAAGGTGTACAGACAAAATAGAGAGTAAAAGCAACACCAGAAAGGTACTGTTTGGGGTAAAGCAAAATCCCATGGCAGTGACAATGCAGACAAGATCACAAAAAGCTTGGCATAGGGCAGAGGAGAAGCAATCCTTGTAATGTTTAGAAATAAACTGTTTAAACTTTTCCCTGGAGGAAAGGAGGCTAAAAATAAGTTTGGGAGATGCAGTGGCAAAATCTTGCATATATGGCAGCATAGCAGGACAACTGTGGTTTTGTGAGAGGGTACAAAAGGACTAACATGCTCCAGTAGAGTAGGGGAAGAAAGGCTGGCCTGGAAGAGCAGCAGCACTGGAAGATAAGAATGAGCTGGAGACACCAAGATAATGAAGAAGCACCTGGGAGCCCATGGGGCAGCGAAGCTGCAATAGATGGGCATTAGCAGGAGAGTGGGAGAGACAGCTGTGCTAGCAGCAGCCCAGAAATGAAACACAAAGTGGTAACAGCTTGGGACTGAGAACTGTTGGCAAGGACAGGCATATTTGTACCAAGGGGAAAACAGGGAAGGTGTGACAGATCTGTAAAGAAAAGGCGTTTGACTTTGTTTCCATAGAACTGTGAAGTTTCAAACTGAGCTTGCTATCTATCAGCCTTCCTGTGAGGTGGGACAGCAGGAGTGAAACCCACATTTTTCATTCCATGTATCACCTTCTTTTTTACATGCTGTTCTTGACATCTCCACTGTGAGATGGAGCAGACCCCATAGGATTCACTGGCAAATCCCCAGCTCCAGAGTTAACATGTTTGGCAGATTTCTAACATCCCTTTTCGGGGGGAATGCCCACATTTGTGCACGTCAGAGTGATTGTGTATGAAAATAACTGAGAACATAACCCCAGCAGGACCTGCCTGAGATTTTCTTCTCTCCTCAGTCATTGGCCTGAAGACTTTTACATTCCCAGTGGGGAGAGTGGGATAAGGAAGAGGAATAAATCAAAGTGAAAGAATTGCAAATGTGTCTTTGGTAGATGGGATACAGCCTGGCTTGAATCAAGATTTCTCTGGAGACCTCATAGGCCTGTTTGAATGGCTCCTTGTGCTCATGAAGATCCCAGGGAAGCATCTAACAGATACTCTGACAGCTCTGCTCTGTCTCTAGATGCCCCAGCAGAGTCTCATCTATGGGACCATTGGGCAACCCAGTTTATTACCTCCACCACTGCATGCTGCCATTGCAGTATAGGGATATTGTTACAGGAAGTGTGCTGGGACCTGCTGCTGAATGAGAACCTTTGCCAGCTCCCTTACCCTTCTTCAGTCTCATTAATGATGTCGCAGATCTCCATGTTGAGAGACCAGTCCTCGCCCCGCAAGGATCCATCAGTGGCTCTCTCTGGAAAACAGAAACCAAGACAGGATAAAGCTAAGAGAGGCCCTGGCACTCTCATGGGCTGCTCTTCAGCTCTGACCCTGGATTCCACCATAATATTTAACATGAATAAAGCTGCAAAGCCTGAGCCACCAAGTGCTTCCCACTAGGTGTCACCACCATAAAGCACATTGCTGGCTGGTGTTGGGATGGGCAGTTGCACAGCTTTGCCCACATCACTCATGCTGCAAACTCACAAACACACACTGCATGATCTCCGGTGTCCTACACACAAAGGGGGAGAGGGCCTCAGTAGAAAACAAGTGACTTCAGCTGCACAACTGAAGAGAAGGGGGATTATTTGCTTTGTTGCTGCAGGGCCAGCAAAGGAAACCATGAGTTTAGCCTGCTCATGCTGACATGTATCTAATGCCATCGGCGTTGCTTTTATTTGCATCAAATTAACAAATGAATTAGCCTCCCAATTTTTACAAGTCCTATAAAAACAGATAAGCAAGCAAAACCTAAAAAACAGGACTTGATTAACATTTGCATCTCTTGCCTGAATTTCTGGCCTCTGGGGGGTATTGACAGACAAGGACTGCGGGCTGAAGTCATGTTCCAGTTTTGATTGTGTCCCCTTTAATTAGGAATTCCTCAGTCAGCCTTGATGTTATTCAAGGCAGAGATTTGGGCAACACACAACTATTAGTGAGATCACCAGTGCCTCCACCCTGTAATCAGCTGCGTCTCACCCCAACCACACTGGCTGAGTGATGCCTTTAGGGTCACCACCAGTGGGTGGGGAAAGAACTGCTGGTGGGCAGGCAGAACCAGACACTCTCCAGACCACGGGAAAATGCAGAGATATGGCAGATGGCAAACAGTGCAAGAGAACCTTCTTTCCAAGCTTTCCCATCCTATAAGATGCCTGATTTAGTAGTGGAGCAAGGCAATAAAACTAGCCAGACCAGTTCAGCACCTATCAGGTGCTCTTCAGGAGAACTGAGACCCAGCTTCCTTACAGGGACCAACTTACTTAAACACTTAGAGGAGTGCCTGCTTTTTCAGAACTGCTGTCACTGCATAATCTAGATCTGGCCCTTGCTGTTGTGGGTCCTCTGCCCTTCAGAGGGAGCCTCCTCTGCAACCCAAATAGCTGATGATCCCTCTGTGGGACTAAAATGAAATGCCTGCTATGCAAGTGATAATGATAGGGGCCATAACATTGGAAAAATGTTTCTAACTCGTGGCTGGGTAAGCAGATCCTTCATGTTTTGGAATGCCCTGTTTTAAGGATCAGACAGCGAGCTACTCACAGCACTGTGCAATACACCCTCTCTTGTACACATCCCTCCCACAGGTTACACACCACAGCATGAAGCTACCTGTCCAAACGTCATTGAAATCCAGCTGCCACCTTTTTTCTTGGCTGCAAAACCTACTGATTGCACTGTGATTACGTTGATAACATGGTGGCCACAACCTGATGGAAGAGGGCAAAGCAGTGAAGGAGAGCAGCAGAACGTTCTTAACGCTTTTTCACCTTTCCAATTATTCTCTCCAGCTCTGGGACACCACAGAACTGGCCCTGCTGGCAGGTAGACTGCAGTTCAGGTTGATCTGATAGATTTGGTGCACTTGGTCATGAAGCTACACTTCACTGCTGCTCTCCTCCATGCTGAGGGTCACCTCCTGCTCAGGACATACCTTGGTTTATGTCCCAGCCTACCCAGAAGTTCCTCTGTACTGATTGTTGCCTCTGGCAATGAAACCCACAAATCAATCTCTTGTTTCTTTTCCTACCAAAAGGAAGTCCACATCCAACCTACTCAGCCCTGAAAAAAAACACTGCAGATAAAAAGAAAAAAACACAACTCAGGAATAGAGTTGAGCCTGCTGGGAAGCTCTAAGCTACAGAAGAAACCAGGGATTAAACAAAAACAGAACTTAACCATCAAGTCTCTGCTGTTCAAGAACCTCCCCAAGCCTCCTCATCTTCACTTCTGCCTTACACAAATGTGAACTGCGTCTGCCACCATTCCTCTCTTGCTTCCCTGTGCGTGGCACCACTCTGCAATTTGCTTTCTTGTCTCCTTTTCTTCCAAATGTGCTCACCCTGCCAAAGCTGAGGAGCAGGTTTGCTTTCCAGAAAGGAATGCAAACAAACCATGCACACTCCTTCACCTGGCTGGCTGGTACAGAAAGTGGGGATTCCTCAGAGGTGACATATACAGCTCGCAGTCACCTCACAGTGGGGCAGTGATCCTGTCACTGCCACCTTCCTTAGGAGGCTGGTGAGTGAAAAGCTGCAGGAAAGCAGCAAACCTGCCATAAATGCAATGTGAAGTTAGAAAATGTGCAGCTGGAATAGCAGAATTAGGGCATATGGAAAAAAGGAAGGCGATCACTTTGAATCTGCCTACTGTGATTAAGGCCCATCCTCTCTGGCCTCGGGAGGGCTGGAGCTAATGCCTTCTAAATCCTTGCTCCCAAGTACCGAAGGATTGCCCAAGTCTAATAAGATGTGTTGGAGTTTTCTCTGAAAATCCTGAACTTTACCCTTTTACTAAAGCCTGCAGAAAGAAAGGAAACAGTATATTCATTAGCCATGTGAAAGATCAGAGCAGCTGGCCCTGTTTCATGAGCTGTAATTAGCACATGAGCTGTCTGCCCCTTATAAAATCTGAGCCTGACATGCCGACAAGTCCCTAAAAACAGTGAGGACAGGAGGCAGGGCCTGGCTGCCTGCGGAGCACTGCTCGGCAGGGCTTATCAGGCAGCTTTTGGTTCTGTGTGCTGGGAGCTGACCCTGGCTGACGCAGGGCATGCCTCATGGGGAGGTTATCAGTGGTCTATAATGCTGCTTTCTTCAAAGCCTGATACCAAGACCATACAGTATGCAAGAGGCTCTCTGCAGGGCCGCTTCAAAGCCATGTTGTTTTAGTGGCCAGACCAGCTTCCTGGGTGTGACAGCACTGCGGTTTGACTGAGGCCGGTGTGCTGCCTTGCAAATTGCCCACCTCAACCCAGAATCACAGCTGTGGCATGAATCAAAACAAAGCACTGAATCTTCCTTTCTGGCATCTGATGTATTTCTGATGACTGTAAGCCACTAATGCATCCGGTAATGTAAGATAAGAAATTATTTTGAACTCAGCATAACTGATCCACTGGAGTAGCACCTTGCATTGTGCCAGGTGTGAATTTCATGGCTTTGTTTCCTTCCTAGATTCTTGCTTCTTCCTATGTGGCAGGGGAGGGCCCACCACTGGGCTGGCCATGTAGCCATTCCCAGTGGTACAGTCAGCAGCACAGCAATGTACGGGAGCCAGGGACAGGTAATACCAAACAGAATCCAGCTCCTTTTCCTCCCCTTCAAAGGCCTGAAATATCCATAACAAGCCAGGTGGCATTCAGAAACCCTTCACCTGTACCCTTCACGCTCTACTGTAGCTTGTCAGAGACCAGCGCTCTGCTGCAAGTCAGGCCCTTTGCAAGACTGCCTTTGGCACTCAGTCCTGCTGGCTTCAAATTCCTTGCAAAGCATTCTCACCAATTCCAACAAGAGTTTGAGAGCACCAGCATTTTGTTGCACAAGACAGCATAGGTTCAGCAGAAAGCAATCCAAACTTTCTCCCAACCTCCCTTCAATTCGTAATACCCCCTGGACCAAATCAGCATCCTGTGGAAAGTCACCTCAAGAAGCCTCATGCTTTCACTTCTCACAAGGAATCTTCAGTACCGGCTCAGGCAGGACTCCCCTCTTCAGCCTTGCCCTTTCTTCCTTTCTTCCAAAGATGCAGGGGACAGACAGCTTGCTTTCCAGAGAAAGCTGAGATATATCTCCAGTCTTAATTCAAGAGTGGTGATGGACATGTACTTGATCTACCACAATGCTTCGGGTATTTGTGTCTCTGAACTTATCCTCCTGTCCTTTGCTGTGAATCAGCTCAAAGTCTCGGGGATCCGAGAGCTCTTCATCAATTTCACAGCACAGAAGACAAGACTGAGCCTTGCTAAGAAGCACTATGTTGCAGAAACCCAACAGGAAAGAGAATGCTAATTAACAGCAGATGGTATCTGCTTCCCACCAGCTCCTAAGGATCAACTTGCAGAGGGTTTGGGATTTAAATAGCTCTGAGGCACATTCTATTTTATCTGCTGCTCTCCCTCAACCATGAGCAGAAGCAATCTGCTCTCTCACTTGCTCTCTCTTGCCAGCCTCAATTTTCCTGGTTATCATGCTTAACCCACACCCAAACATAAAAAACTCCCCTCCAGCTCCATAGCACATTTTTACTTCTCTCCCTTGCCTTCTGCCCTCATTCACAGAAAAAAAAAACTCTTTCCTTTTCAGTACTGCTATAATTACGAGCTATTCCAGACTTCAGGGTTCAGAAAAGAGTACTGTTCATTTCCTCTCTATTCTCTCACTCTGCCTTGTTACTATCAGAGCATCCTTGAAAGCAGGTTTTCCACTCTGACGTTTCTTTTACCTCCCAGGTAGAAGCCAAGTGAATTGCCCTTTCATTGGTAGAACCCAAACTACAATGCTTTAGCACTCTTCAGAAATTTCTCCGTTGGTTAGAAGTACTTCATTTTTTTAAAGGCTGTATTCACCTTACTTAGGGAAAGAGATCACAGTCCAAAACCAGGACAAAAGGGAAATTCTGTGATGAAATCTCAGAATTGGGAATAAAAAGGTGTAAACCTACTCCTCTGCAACTGATACTTTTTGTAAAAAATCACTGAGATTATCTGAGTGTGTTTCCTTCTCAGCAAAACAAGTGGGACTTGCTAGATTAACATTAATGAAGGAATTTGAGAACATCAATCTGCACCAGAGTACTTCCTTTTCATTCCATAGCCTTCATCTAAAGCTGTTTTATACCTTATAAGATGTATCAGGCATACATCACTCTGCCCAAGTAATTTACAGACATGCAATATCAGCTTTCTGCAGACAGCCCGAAACGGCAGCACCATGCAGGCTTGGTGAACAGGTTCATGGGCACAGTGTGCAGCTGCCACGGACCTACCAAACAACTTCAGGTAAGTCTTGTTCGCGTCTCAAATTAAAAAGTAAAGATAGCATTTATCTATGACCCCAGGATGTTGTTAGGCAATGTTCAAAAGGAGAAAACACTCGTATTTACAGCTGACAGCCCTTTTTAAGTCTTCCACACCTCAATTCCTTTTCTCATACACTGCAAATCCTCCACCCCTTTGGACTCCAATAACCCCAGTCAATGCCAATCATTAAGATTTTTCTGCTGTCACACATCTAGTACTATGGACTCTAAGCTCCTGTTTGACAGCACTCTTGAAACAATTTCCTCCTCTTCTTTGTTGTTGGTTTGTTGCTTGAAAATCCCTTCTTTACGAGAAGTAAAGCCCAGCAAGGAAACCACTTACATCTGACTGCTCAATAAACTGCTCAGAAGACCCAGAGGGCACAAAGTACTCTGTAACACCTAAAGATGACTTCAGTTTGCCTGGACCCAGACACAACAACGTATCTGATACTCTCCTAGAATAATCAAAAAGGGCAGGAGACCGCATCTCCTGGGAAGCAGGATGAAACATGTGACTGCCATCTGGGAAGGCATCAAATATCACGTAGAGGTGTTCTGTATTGAAAACCTTCCGTTGTTTGGGAAGATTAAAGTCAACCTTCCCCCAACTTGTTGTAGTTGCATCTCACCAATCCCACCCAGTACTTGAGTTTCACATCACAATGCCCACTGTTTCTTTGGACACTGGTGTGTGCATTTAAAGAAGTGCAGCAGTTTTCTCCTTTTCCACCTCACTCACAGCATGCTGTTCACCCCTGCAAATGCATTGAACCAGGGGTTTCAGAGAAGAACAGCACAAAGATTTGCACAGGCAACCGAAAGCAACACTGAGCAACTGCATAAACAAGAAACGGCCAAATTGCACAAGACAGAGACATCAAGCAGGAAACATCAACCACATTTCTTCAAGCACAACCTGAAGGCATTCAGATGGTACAACATGAGAACAAAAGAATCTTTATTCCAAGTACTTTAAGAACTGCATCTCTGCTTTGAGACCAGTGTAGCTGCCCATGGCCTTATTCTTTCTCTTTGCTCCACTTTCTTGAGCTATTTTCTTCTGTGCTCAGCAATCTGTCTTTAGCACAGGGACTAAAACGCTTAATGCCTGCAAGCCTGAAAGGTCACTAAGTGGATGCCACACTTATACCACTGCTAGAGCTGGGGCTCTACCCTGTGATCCGGCCTGTGGTGCAGGGCAGAGCCAGCAGGGCCGCCAGTACAGTGTTGGGTGCTGCTGGGTGAGGATCCCTCTAGACAAACCATCAGACGGCAGGTCTCAGCCAGCCCGAAGTTCCCGCCCCTGGGCAGCCCTAGCTCTGTGCCAACTGCCCCCCATGCCTCTTCAGGTAGCTAAAGGTGCCTTCCCGCCCAGAGCGCCGAGAGGCCACTGTGGCTGGAGCTCAGCCAATCAGCAGCCCACGCACGGTGGGTTCCCCGCGAAGCTCCCCAAGAGGTGCAGGCGGGAATGGCCCCGAGCCAATCACGGACCTCAGCGCCGCCAGGGGGCGTGGCTCGGACCACCGCTCCTCGGCCCCTTTAAGTGAGGAAACTTCGCCTCGCCACCTCAAGACCCCTCCACGCCCGGATTGGCCGGCGGGGCCGCCGACGGCACCGCCACGGGCTGCGCTTTCTCTATTGGTCGAAGACGGCCGTCAGTCACAGCGGAGCTCCCCTCTCAGAGGCCGCCTCCCTCCGCATCCCACCGCGAGGGCGGGGCCGGCCGCTTCTCGCAGGCAAGGGGTCCTGCGGGAGGGCGGGCGGCCGGGCACAGAGGCAAGCTCCCACGGGGGGCGCGCGGGGGAGAGGGAACGGGGGCGCGCGCGGGGACGGCGCGAGAGCGGGGGACTCACCGATACGCTGCCCCACTGGGGAGCTGAAGGGATTCCCGAGCAGAAAGTCCATCGCGCCGCGATCAGCTGACTGTGCCGCCGCCGCTCACGTGACCGCGCGCCGGGCCAGGCCGGGGCGGGTCTCGGCGTGACGACAGAGGCCTCCGCCCGGCGCCAGCGCGGGGCTGAAGGACGCGGCCGGTAGTAATGTGCGCCGCAAATGGATGAGAGCACTCCAAGCGTTAAAAAAGAAATTATATTGTCAGGACAGTACAAAAAGGTTGGTGTTGTAAGGGCGTCTGGATCAAACGGCAAGGAAATAACAAAAATATAAAAACTGCTAAGTCTTGCCAAAGTTTTCCCTCTAGTACCAAATACCACAAGATACAGATTATACAAAGTGTACAAATTTTAAATACAAATACAATACAGCAGGGTTGGGTGCAGTTTGTCGCTCTCCAGGAGGTTTCCGTTGTAGAGAAGACAAAGCTGAAGAGGATCCCTCTGTCCCTTTGCGTTAAAATGTGTCTGCCTGGGTCGGAGGCTCAGGTCAAGAACACAGATGTGAGAGTCAGAGCACCTGGCTATGAGGCTGGAGGTGCTGGAGGAAAACTCAGCTTCACAAGCCAGCCTGTTTCTGCAAATGCTCACGGTTTTCCCCACGTGCTGCCGATGCGTAGTGCTGCACACACAGCTGATTCCTGCAGGAAGAGTTGTGAGGCGAACCTGATCCCACTGATTGTGGAGGGAGGGATTTCTGCTCTTAAATTATGTATATACACATATATATATGTACACAGTAATGTACAGGATAAATTAAAATCTGTTAGATATTGGTAAAAGTTAAATACATATGATATGAACACCACGTAAACACATATAGACACACAAAAGCCTATATGAAAATCAGGTGCTTTCCTACAGCTCTTCTAGAGGAGCGGAAAGCCAAACACTGAGCACGTGGCAGGAAAGGGGGACCAGTCCTGTCAACACACACGTGCCTTGGTCAGCTGTAACTGCTTCTAACTGGCAATCAGCCACCATCCCACAGCAGCACCGTGGCTCTTTCAATGCTGCTGGTGAAAGAGAAGGGGGTCAGCAGTCTCAGAAATCAAAGTTTTCAATCAATTATTTTCCCATTTGCTATCGCCCTCCATCAAAGCAGGCTGACCACGCCCTGGAAAAATCAGCAGGAAGTCCGTTCTCTGAAGCCAAGAAAGTCTGTTGATACATCAAACTAGGGATGACTTGGGTGCACGTCCACAAGAAAAGATTAAATTGTTATCTTCAACTTCATTTCAAATGCCAGCTACCAGACCGGTGAGCTGACACTGACAACTTTCAGCTATTTACTGACTGAAGAGCAGGCTTAGAAGATGTGATCAAGAGGCAAAGCTCTCTGTATCCTTGCTCAGCAATCCAGCTTTCCCCTCAAGCAGATTTTAAACTCAAGAACAGAAATGGGGCTGGTGATGAGTTCAGTTCCATTCCTTGATCCAAAATATTCTACCATCTCTACCGGCTCACAGAATACTCGTGAAGGATTTAACCAAACCATCCAACCCCTGCTTCTAAAGTAAGTTCAGCTAGAGAAAGCTCCATCTTCAAGGATGGAGATTCAACAACCTCTCTGGGCTACCTGTTTCAATGACTGCTCTCACAGTTACATGTTTTTCCTTACATCCAAAAGTACCTTCTCTGGCTGCTTCCCCCATTAAAGGATCTGTATTTAAGGCTAATATCTCAAAAACTTTCTGAATTCCTTTTACAAATATTTCCATATCGGATCACATTTCATCCACCAAGAGATTATGGTTCTCTCAGCTTCACAACTTTTCATAAAATACAATCCTATGCATGTAATATACATATATAAAACTTCAAAAACATTACATGTGGAGCCCCTAGGGAGTGCCGGTGTAACGCACGTGCACACAGGTCAGTGCACGCAGAAGTTGAGTAAATCCCAGGATCCTTTCCCATCAAAGTCCAGGCATGATGTAAGCGATGTTGTCTAGTGTGTTTGACTGGGAAAAAAACACAACATTTTAATGTCCAGCAGTGACTCAAAATCCCCAAACTGACACAGATGAGGGTACTAAGCACATTTATTTGTCTTACAAGTCACCATATCAAGAGACAACCAAAGTGATACATCATCACTAGCCTACCACTACCTTATTACTGGCTTACTGTCACATATTTGAAAACTTAGAACTAAGCACAAAGGTAGCCTTAGTACTTGGAAGCACTTGGCAACAAAATGCTTGTGGCTTTCCTTGAGTGATTTCTTCCTAAAGAACCTTAAGCTCTACCTTTCAAGTTGAAACAAACCACACTGGCTACATCACATCAACCACATGGAAGATGTGGTGAAGTACTTAAGTGATCAAAGTTGTACAATGTGAAAAAAACAAGCAAAAAAACTCTACCAAAAATCCCTGCCATTATACTCACAAATCCTTTAAGACATTCTGCAGTGTATAAGAGAAAAAACACCTACTAGCAGGGTGTCAGAAGGGAAAAAGAAGTGTCCCTCCTGTCTTCCCTGCAAATTTAATAGAATTCTGAGATTGAGTCCTTTTTTTACACATCCGAAAACAACACCAATCACTGTATTATCTGTATGTTCTTCAAATGTAGTATTTCAGTAACCTCAGATCTACGGTTAGGTGGCTGAAGGCCCTAAGAACAATTGCCTTTTAATTGCTGAAGACAGAGAACTGGATCTGTACCAAGGGTGATTCTAAAATTCAACAATGCCACCTACTGACCGAAAAGATAAACTGCATACTACATGCACCATGACCACAATTTTACTCCTCTTAAGATAGTACTCTCTTTACATACCTGACTGTAAAAATCCGAATAATTTCCTTCTTATCAAGTTTGAATACCAGCTTTCCGAAGTGACAGGTCAATGCCTTAATCTACCTGCAGCATCATTGCCCTTTGTAACAACAAAGTGATCAAGTTTCCAAGATACGAGCCATTAGTCACGTGAAAAAAGGGTGTAACATTCTAAATTGGCAAGCAAGGAGAAAAGAATTGGATGTTTTTCCATGGCTTATGATGGGAACACCCCGTTGACTCAGCTTCTGCATAGATAGCCAGTTTGTAGGAGCTCAAAGCCTAAGCTCTCAGATCTGTTCTTGTTGTTAACAGTTTCATAAAATGAATCACTGATTGGGCTGTCCCGTCACAACATGCTAATTCACGTCCCATTTTTGTTATTCTCTTGTCCAGATTCCAGATATTATTCCAGTCTCTCAGCTTTTGCAGACTACAAACTTATTTTTCATATTTGCTCTACTTTATCATTTATTCATGTCTCCTGCTGGAGGTACAACTTCTGATTCAGTTTATGGTGCTGCCATCTTCATCTATGTCCACACTGTGCCACAGTGAGGTCACAAGCTGTTGCTAAATCAGGGCTCAGTTGCAATTGTAATATGGAAAAGAACCTGTTGCTACCCAGCTCCTTCAAACAGAAACTATTTTCCTTTCCTTGGATAAGGAAACAGCTACATGTGAGAGGCCCTACTCAGTCACATTAGGAATCTTAATGGAAATCACGTTATTTTCTACATTGCCAACTCAAAAGGGGATGTATGAATAATACAAAGCAGCTGGAAGATGCTTTTTATATTTTTAAGGAAAATTAGAGCTTTCAAAAATAATTGTTATGTGTACAGGTGCTTTTATTTGATTTAGATAGATTGATTCAGCCATTAAACAGGACCTATATGCACTGCAAACAAAGGAACAAATATGAGGTCAGTTCCCAGCGGAAAAAAAAAAAAAAAAAGAACAATGCAACATTGTACAATACCATGCAACACTGACACCTCAATGAATTTCAAGAGATATCCCTCACTAAAAAATGCTTGACCAATAAAACTTTCTTATTGCACTGGAATTTTAATTGTATTCCAGGATTGATTCGTCAGAAAAGTGTAGCTGGTCTCTACTGAAATTAACAGGGCTAGAATGGAAATAACCACAAGAAACTTACCAAAACATGCTTAGGGCAGCCATTCAACTCAGGTAGTTGTGTAGTCAGACATGCTAACGGCCCCAAAGCACAGAGGATAGAATCCAGAAGTACTGACAAACTTCCTGAAACAGCCACCATTCCCTGGAAGTAAGGAAAGAAAAATTGGATAGGGGCAAACAGCAGAAATTGTGGATCCTTCACAACTATGTTGATTCTCATTCACACAATCTTCATTACTGAACTTCCCTAGTTCACTTCCATTATTTACATGCCTACAAAGCAATGCAAAGCACTTCACAGAGAGTCTGTTAGCTCAGAAAAAGAAAAAAAAAATATCAAGAATTCAATAGGCAACATTCTGATGTAGGAACAGCAGAAAATGTTGGAAAGTTGTCAGTTTTGTGTACAAATTTAGTTCCACAGTTTACGCCACGTAATTTCCTTTCCATTTTGTACCTTCTACTGTATTAGCTAGAGGCAATAATGTTTTATTATTGAAGCCTAAAGAAATGGTAAGTCTGTAAAAATGCTTTAGTTATCAATATACTTTCAAAAAGGGAATGTGTTCGCATGCAATTCTGTAAAGGGATTGATTTTTACTCCATTTATTCTTCTGAAGAATAACCTCAGTGAGGTCGTAGCAGAAACAAAATGCAGTAACATCTATTTTATTGCTGTTAAAACAAAAAAACATAGTGAGATGACCTTGTTAGCCATAAAATTCACTGATATTTGTTATTTTAGCCAAATATGTCCTCTGCTTACAAGCTAGGCTGAGTTCTAAACCTCTGTATGTGTGTGTGTGTGTGTGTGTGTGTGTGTGTGTGTACGTGTGCAGGTATGCAGACAATTACTATCATTTAACATTAGGAAACCACTGGAAAATATGACATCTCCTACATTAGCATATTAGCTGAAATCATAGTAGTGGCTAATGAAAGCACTGGGAGCATGATACTAGGAGAAAACAACAGGGCATGCTAAAACATCTTGGTAAAGGCCTTCTCTGATGTTTTTTTTTTCCTTTCCTAAAGGCTCGAGACAAAAAGAATAATCTCTCCAGTCCTATGCATGATGGTGTGACATCACTGCTGGGGACAAACTCACCTCTGTTTCCTGCAGTCTGTGTCCAATGAGGCTCAGAGATTCACCCAGCAACTGCAAGTGTGCAGCTACATCTATAGGCTCAGTCTCAGGGGCTTTGGCTGGTGAGGAAGGCAACACTACAGTGCTGGTGGGAGATTTCTTATGAGGGGAAATGGCTCCTGGTGGAGAAGCTGAAAACACAGGAATTAAAATTCTGTATTATCTACTTTGACTCTTTTACCTAGAAGCCTATTTACTTCCTGAAGATCAAATATCAAAGGTATTAGATGTTTAATAGTTATGTGGACCTTTGGAGAACAGAGCCTGCCTTCACTGCCATGCAAAGCAAGTACCTCAGCTGAGTGTGATTTGATAGTTTTGGGAGATTAGGTAAACGGAGATGCCAAAGCAAGAACAACCCTTTTTCATACTGCAGCAAGATATTCCCACTAGAACTTCCCTGAGTTCTTCATGTTTCAATTCCTGAATTGCTACAACCAATACCATTCTACTAACTAGACTTTTTGAAAAGTGCTGATATCATTCTTGCTCTTGAAGAAACACTGTTGTTGAGTGACATGATGAGTTAAATGTAAAGACACCAGCTTCCCCGCTCCAAAATAAACCCGACAAGTAGAGCAAATAAAGTGTGGCAATTACCTTTTATTTTTGGAGCTCCATCTGAAGATGATGCCTTTCTCTTCACAGTGGTGGCCTCTGCTTTATTTTGCTTGTGTTGCAGATACTGAGCTTTTTGTTTCCAGATCTGCAGTTACCATGGTATAAAAACAGATTCACAATGTTCGATAATTAGTTTACCTGACGCCAAGACCTCAGGGTGGAATAACATTACGTAGCCAACTGGTGAAGCAATGCCACGAGAAGTAAATGGATGCTTTTATGAGCACACAGGCAAAATCATCAATTTTCCCACAGTTTGGGGACAGAGGTAACATTTTTTTAAGGTATTGAGCAACAACACCGCTGTGTTCTGACCTAAGCACCTAGTTTACAACAATCATTTCACAGAAACATCTCACATGCACTTACCAGTTTATCCTTGTCAGGTAGCTGCTTCCAAACTTCTGCCAGCTTTTTACTAAGGTCTCCGAAATCTGTTAGGAGGAAAAATAGAAATGCTCAAAATAGATTAAAGGATAAAATCATGGTAAGGATACAAGGAATTTATGTGAATTTCAACAGTGTGAAAAACTGGCCTATGCACACACATTTAGAAAGTAATCCCTTTTCCACACTAATGGATCTAAAAATGATTTCCGTTGTGTATTTCCTTACTGTCAGTGACTCAGGAAATACAAGATCACACATGAATATGCAGAAAAATAACACAAAGAAAACAACTCTTTAAGTAAATGAAAGAAAAGAGTAGGAAATTTCTTCATCCAGATTAACAGCTTGGTTAAAATACAATGAAGCAAATCATAAAATCAATTTCTGTCCTTTTTACTGCTTCGAAAAATCAGAGGTTAGTATGAAAGAGAAGGTATGTCCTGCTAATTAATTAGACTGATGTATAATGAAGAGAAGAGAAGCTACACTTTTCTCTCACCTATCCCAGGGTGCTCAGACACAATATTGGTACGATATTCCTTACAGAACACTTGATAGGCAGACATGTTTTTCTTCTTTGGCTGGACGGAAGAAAAAAGGAAACAAAGGTTTTTAATTATAAAGAGACATACTCAACTTTATTAATGATTTGACATTTATCAAAGACTTAAAGAAAGACACAGTGACTGGATAAGGAAGATAAAATAGCCACGTTCTACATGTTGTGGCCAAATTTAGCAGTTTTGAAAGCAATAGGAACTGGCCAGAATCAGTTTTAATGGAAGACTTGTTCTGCAACAACTACTGATGCATCACATTCCTAATTCAAAATTGTTGCTATATCCAGGAGCAACAAATAACTGTAAACATATCTCAGTTTTACAATTGAAAAAAACCCACAACTGTCCCACTGTACCAACGTGGATCTATCAAAGCAGTTCAGTTTTTGTTCAATTTCAATGTTCATGTTTTGTTCCTTCTAAATGATTCTTACTAATTACTTCATACTTTCAGGAAAACTGTCTGTACAAGTACACTGATAACAGATGCATAAGCAGTTGTCAGGCTCTGATCAAAGGAAAGTTTACACATAAAGCAAAATAGCTGAGTAAATTTGGGCTATGTCTGCCCATTTGTTGACACAAAGCAACATTTGTCTGTGTGGATGTACAAAAATTTCTTCTCCTTGTCTATCCATATATATACATTGAAAATTATTCTGACTGGAAATCTTAGACATACTCCAATAAATGGATAAATAACTTCAGTATTTGAGCTTACAACTTAGTTCCTTCCTATAGGAACTGTCATGATGGACTACATGACAGCCAGAACAGCTTAGAATTCTACTGGTAATAGCAAGAACCAGCTACCTTAGCAAATGATGCAGTGGTAACATAACCTGTACCAAGTATATAAAATATAACATTTTCAAAGGAACTATATTGGCTAAAGACTGCCTATGTCACAAAACAAAGAAACAATAATTAATACTCCTTCTGCTAAAAGCTTGGAACACAGTAGTGGAAACATTTCCACCAAATATGCTGTGAAGTCAATGCCGAAATTACTCAATCTTCAATTTAACATGCCTTTGTAACAATGTGTAATTTAACAGTACCCAACACCCAATTTATAGTTCCCCTAGTTTTTCCTTACTTTTTCTCTTTCTCTGTCCCTTTCTTTTTCTCTTTCCTTTTCTTTGTCTTTTTCTCTTTCCTTTTCTTTTTCTCTTTCTCTTTCCTTTTCTTTTTCTTTTTCTCTTTCTTTTTCTCTTTCCTTTTCTTTTTCTCTTTCTTTTTCTCTTTCCTTTTCTTTATCTCTTTCCTTTTCTTTTTCTCTTTCCTTTTCTTTTTCTTTTTCTCTTTCTTTTTCTCTTTCCTTTTCTCTATCCTTCTCTTTTTCTCTTTCCTTCTCCTTTTCTCTTTCCTTTTCTTTTTCCCACTTCTCAGTTCTTTCCTTCTCCTTTTCTTCCTTTTTCCTCCTCTTCTCAATTTGTCCATCTGAGTGAAAAACAGTAGGATGAGGTGGAGGAACAACATAGGGAGCGCTGGGAGGAGGAGGTGGTGATACTGTTATTTCTGTTACTGCCACAGAAGAGTGCCCTGAACTCTTCTTAGACTTAGAGTGCCTCTTCTCTCTGTGCCTCTCCTTGTCTTTTTTTTTCTTACTTTTTTTTGACTTCTTTTTCTTCTTGATTTCCCGGTAGGAGTCATCTATCACTAGCTCACCGGCCTCCAATTCCCCACCAGAAGAGGATCCTGATTCTGGCTGTGCCTCCATACCTGAAATCTCATACTCACTCCCATGGCCTTCTGAAAAAACAGATGTTTCAGTACCAAAAGTCTCAGAAGGGGGATGTGAGTCTGGAGGTTTGTGCTTCTTCCGAGATGACTTCAGGAAGCTGTGCAGTTCGTGACCCAGATGGAATGACCCTTGTTCATCTCGAGACGATTTCTTTGAGGACTTTCTTGAGAAAGAATCATCATCTGTTGCACTGCTTTTCTCTTTTGGTGAAAGGATAAGTTTCATCTTCAAGCCATCGGGCTCACGAAGAGTAAGTGTCTCTGTGTTCACGTAAAGAGGTTTCATTTTTTTAGTTTTGTGGAAGCTGCTGTCATCCACGGAGTGCTCTGCACTGCTCCCACTCATCTTCTTCTTGTGGTGCTCCTTTCTGCTTTCAGAATGTCCAGAGGAAGAATAAGATGATTTTTCAGAGGTCTTCTTTGAAGACTTAGAGCTTGTGGACAAAGGTGTGGCGATAGCCTTGAGTAGATCCATGTTTTTGTCAGTGGAGGATGGGCTAGAAACTGCTTTTTTTTTCTTCTTTGATGGTAGATCCAAAGATGAAAGACCTGAAAAAGGTCAAGAGAGCTGCTCATCAAGACAATTCTCTTAAAGATGGCATTACACAAACCAAAAGTGAAGTGGGAATCCTGCAATGCTTATTACAGCTAAGTGATTTTCATCTTGGCTGAAGGAGGTCTCTGAAACTTGCAGTCAGCTCAGTGTGTCCTTACAGAAAACAATTCAGGACCTGTAACACCAGAGCTGGTCAATCTATTTAATGAAGAAGGACAGAACGGGAAAGTTCTTGCATTTCATCAAAGTTTGTATTCTAACACAAACCAGCATATTTTGATAAAAATATACCTTACTAAGCCTGAAATATTACAAGCTTATAACACTACTTTTAGCCCTGGAGGGACCAATGAACTGATAGCATGAACTTTTTCATTCTGAAAATAGATTTTTTACTAATTTCAGCTTGCAAAGATATTCCAAAGACTTGGCTTTCTTTTCGCATTGGGACAAAAATAAATCTTCAGCCAGTTAAGCTTCTATGAACAGGATTGTCATTTTCTGGGCAGCTTTTTCATTGTGAGAATAATGCTTCTGTATACAAACTGAACCAAAAAGTAATCATATTGTTCATATTGTTCATAAGTAATCATATCACATTCCGACACATCCTATTTTTATTAATTCAGATAAATTAATTAGTACCATCTGCAAGTAAGACTGCAGCTTGTAATGCAATAGGGAAAAAAAAGAATGCAAATGCCAAAAAGGAAGGTATGAGTTAGAAAACTACAACTTGACAGTGAACAGACGAGTGGAAGATCTCTGCTCCAACAACAGCAACTTGTTAAGCTAAACTCTGAAAACATCATGTACTGATGTTTAGCTTTTGGTGCAGCAGAAACCCAATCAGTCAGGTGTCTGACTACTTGGCCTAAGCCCAGTTGGTGTTCTTTTCCCCCTGATAAAGCTCTAACCGCAGCGTTTGATGCCATTGGTTTAACAGCATACTTTCCTCCAAGTTCATTATCTGCTTCCCCTGTCTGATTGCTGTCTTACCCCTGGAGCAGAACTCATCGGAGGAATGCTTCCTCTTCTTTTTGTGATGTTCTGTCCCCGAAAAGAGCTCACTGTCCTAGAATAATAATAATAATAACAAAAAAAAAGCTGACAAACGAGATGGAAATAATATGAGATTCACATGGACTGCTGACAGACATAATAATTTGTGGAAGGTATCAAGAGATACTAGTACTACTATAATGCCAAGCAAGCCTATGTATGAATCAGTACTCTTATTATAGGTGCTAAATCAGCGAAGAAAACATAGTATGTCACCAGGAATCCATAGTGTAGGTTTAACGTAAAAGGCAAAAAGCATAGTACAGATACACGAGGGAACAAAAAAATGCAGTTTTAGAATAGGCTTCAGCATACCAGACAACTAAGAGGCATTAAGCTTTCTTTGGAAACTGCAGTACAATAGGACCATAACGAAACTGAAATACAAATCTCTATAGGGATCCCTCCTTCAGTGGAAGAATTAATACACAGGAATACTTGAAAAAGTACACTTGAGAAGAAACAGACAATGAAAGACAGCACTTGGACATCAGCTGATGAGCTGGTAAAAGACAGCCACTTCTTAATCAAGCTGAGAAATAACTAAGTGTGCACAGGCTGTCAAGCTTTAAAAATGAAAGTGAGCAGCGCATATTTAATATAGTGAAGAAGATAAAAGAAGTGAAAGAAGGCACAGAGAGGTGACAATCAAAATGATGGGCCAGAAAATGGACCTTGGTAGCTCATGTAAGCCAATTATAATCTCTTTACCAATTTATGGTCTGAAAATCAAGTTCCTCTATAGCATTTCAAATATGTGGCAGAAGATTTTCATTTTTAAACTAGATCTTCTTTTCCAGAATTGAAAATTTTAAAAACAATTGCAAGTAGCCACCTTTGAGCTAACAGCAGAATCTAAGAGCAGAGCTCCAAGAGGAAAGTTTTAAAGAAACTTAAGCTGTTGCTTCATGATTTTGGAGTTAAGGCCCCAGGGAAACAGGGCAAATTTATACCTCTCAACAGCTATAATTTCAGGCTGTCTGCAACAGCCACGAGTTCATATTTTATTCATACTTTGCTGCCTTTTTATGCAACTATACATTCTAAAAATATTACTTTTTATGTAAAAAGTCATTCAGACTATCTCAGTATTTGCAGGGCTGTACATCAAGTCTAGAAAAAGATACTACTGCCCTATTTTCTGAGGCAAAGAAATCAGAATCAGTTTTAACTGGGACTGACCCCCTCCATTTACCCGGCGAAGCTACCGAACAATTCAGGACACAATTAACAGCTCTTGCTTTCTTCTACAGGAATTTTTCTATACAAAAGGACTTTTAAGCAACCCATTCCATCTTGTCTCAAGCTTTATACACTTTCTTACACCTTCAAAGTTTTCTCTGCAGGCTTTCTGACCTGAGCTGTTATCCTCTCCTCCTCTTGCACGACATCCTTGTAATATCGCTTTTTCTCTCGATGTGCTCTGATGTCATCAGCACTTCGGTCACTCTCTAGGAATTCTAAGATGAATGTGAAACAAGAAAAGAAAGAAAAATGAGATACCATGTCAAGAGACAACAGACACATGGACTACATACAAAATAGTACAGCACTGAACGCTGGCACAGAATGATGCACAAAACCCAGCAAGCACTAGAGACTAAGAGATAATATTCTGTACTTTCTGACACGGGACAGGGTTCAGTGCTCCAGTATAATCTGCTATAACACAGGTTCTCAAGATTTGATTTCTAATCCTTTTAGATTTCTTTCTGAAGATAACTGAACTTAAAAACGTTGCCATGACTAACCATACCCCCGGCCTCCCGTTTCATTGGCCTGGCTGGGAGGAGAAAGGCTGCAGTGGCAGAGTTCCCAATTGTGGTGTTTGCTCTATGAAATACCACCCGTTTCTCTAATCCCATTACTTTTCATCTGGAAGTCAAGGGCTTGGGATCCTGCAAAAACTAGTCCAGATAAAATTGAAAGGTTAATACCCTTCAATGATCCACAGGAGACTAACTTCCTTTTCCACTTTCTGACTCAGTGACCCGGTAAGGGCTGCAGAGTGTACCCTTTTTCTTGGCTACTCCCTCTGAGATTATGAAGCAGTCATACCTTCTTTCTTCTTGGAGTCATCATAAGCCATGGTGGTCCTGCAGAAGCCTGAGAATATGTTGCCACGTCTGGGCTCCTTCCCCTGTTCCCATCTACAGGAAAAGTTCTGAGAAACAGAGAATGAAAATAACCCTCCCATCAGGAAGAACCACGATGTAAAATGGGAAACAACACCCGAACAAAATGAAGATTCTCTGGAAGACAGTGGGAAAGTCTTCTTCCTCACTCATCCTTCAGATGTGATGGAATTTTTTTTTTTTAAATTAAGATGGAGATTTTTTTGTTGTTTGTTATTTTAAAAATGTAGCAGGACCACTTCTTCCTTGTAAAATCTCCAGGTTACTTACGTAATTTATCCACAGAAATGGAAAGTGGGGAGAATATAGCTGTTTGATTTTTGTCACAAATGAAATTGTACCTGAACTTGTATTAAAGACATGTTTTGGCAGAAACCACTGTAGCAAAGAGTGAGACAGTTAAAGAGAAATAACGAATTCTTGAATTTCAGATGAAGCAAAGGAAAAGACAGGCATGAATCATTGTGCTTTATAAGGATTGTTTCAAATCCTCTGAGCTTAAGGGTTTCACATTTTGTAGTGAAGGTGTACATCTTGCTGATGAGTTTCCTGACACTACCACTGCAGCCATTCTGAATGCCAGCCACGGGAAAGGAAACAGTGGAAAGTGCTCTTTTTTACTAGGGCTTCTGCAGCACCCTTCCCCTGGCAGCTTCCAAATCTCAGGTCTCTTCTGAGTTATTCTATTCTACAGCTGCTAGCATACAGAAGAACAGCACCACTATGCAATAGCTGCACTTCGGTTCTCTAAGAAAACTGATTTTGTTCTTCAAAAGTGAGGTAAGCAAATGGCTTAACATGAAAAGATTACCTCTTTTCATAAGAGATTAAACCAATTGCACTTAAATGATTTTTTAATGTTGTTTGTGTGCGAATGCTCAGCCACAAAGATGATGCAGTTTGCCCTTTCTAGCTGTCACAGGCATGGAGCCACATTTAAGTTACTTCGAGATCAGGGAACTTGCACTACATCTTTGTGTATACATTGAGTTAATAAACAAATGGCTGGGAGGGTACAAAGTATTCATCTGATTGTGGTTACTTACGTGAAAGAACAAAGTTGCAACTAATTCAAGCTAAGGGTTACACAGGTGTTTCTGTTGAAGTCTGTGAGAATTCAAGAGAACACAAGTTCTGGGAAACCACCCAACTCAAGATGTTTCCAGTCACCATTCTGACCACCAGACATTGTTGTTAGTAAACACCTCAATTTGCAGGCAGAATTTGTGCACGCACCCAACAGCTTCACAAGCATCTTGCCATTACAAGATCTGACAATCTTAAAGGAGATCTTGAAAAGACCTGATGCTCAGCTCTTCGTAATCTGATGGACTTCAGCAGGAGCACACACAATACTGAAGCACCGTGCTCAGGGCCTACCCTTAAATATCGAGGGTGGTCAGGTCCTGGAACAGGCTCCTCATGGCAATGGTCACAGACTCAAGCTGCCTGAATTCAAGGAGTGTTCACACAATGCTCTCAGACACAGGGTCTGATTTTGGGTGGTCCAGTGAGGAGCCAGAAGTTGGACTCAATGATCCTTGTGGGTGCCTTCCAACTAGGGATGTTTGGTGATAAATACTGCTCAGCAAACCAAAGCTGATGACAGTCATTCATGAAGAGATGACTTGGAGAATATGTGGGCAACAGTCTTAGACACAGAGTTTGAGTTTTGGGTGGTCCAGTGTGGAGCCAGGGGTTGGACTCGACAGTCCTTATGGATCCCTCTGTAACACTATGGTAGCTGTAGGCACAGCTTCCAATCTCTTTTTGAAGCTTAGGCAAGCAGCCTGTCAGCTATATTTACTGGTAGATAACACCTAAAGGAACACACGACCTAGACCCTGCGCATAAAGAACATAGCCTGAACTTGTCTTGCACTACAACTGCCATTCAGTTCCACTGCTCCGGCACTGAGGAAGCACTGGGAGCAGCGCTCTTCCCACGCTCCCGTTCCCTCACACCCACGGCTGCAGAACCGAGGCCCTGCGTGCTCTCCCGGGGGGCTGATGCGTTTCTGTCCTCCCGGGTGGGACCGGCTCCCTCGCTTCACTTCCCGCCACCGCTCCCAGAGCCTGACGCGAGCCCAGGTCCGCAGACGCCCCACATCCCGGGCTCAGGCACGAGCCCCGGCCCCGCCGCCTCCGTTTGAAGCGGGCTCAGCCGCCCCGCTCGCTCCCGCCCGCCGCTCGCTCGTTCTCTCACCCGAGCGGGCCCCGGCCTCACTCCAGCCCGCGGCTCCGCCCCTGCAGCAGGCCTGGGCGTGCCCCCGTGGCGGCGAGCGCTGTCGGCCTGCGGTGCCGAACGGAGGGAGGGGAAGGTAGGAGGCGCGCGGCCGCCTCACTCCGCGCCGCCGCTTCGCGCCGCGATGCCTCCCGCCACCGCCATCTTGGAGAAGGAGACAAGGGACTGCCGCCCGGCGCCAAGGGAGGTCAGCCGAGCGCCGAGCGCCTCTAACGAGGAGTGGGGGCGGGGCAGGAGGCGGTGAACGGGATTGCCGAGAGCATCGATGGGCGGGCTGGCGGGAAGAGTCGTGCTCCAAAGCCTAGAGCGGGACATACGGGTTGCAAAAGAAATCTAAGATCCGAGGTTCAGTCGCCACCCCACCCCATCACGCCCACTAACCACGTCCCTCAGTGCCACATCCACACGGTTCTGGAACACCTCCAGGGACGGTGATTCCACCACCTCCCTGGGCAGCCTGTGCCACTGCAGCACCGCTCTTCCCGAGAAGTTTCTCCTGTTATCCACCCTGAACTTGTCCTGCAGCATCATGACACAGCTTCCCCTCTCACCATGGCTTTTTAATAGACAAGGCCTAGAGATGGCTCTGTATGCAGGGTAGGTTGGTTTTGGCTGGTTATGCTTACTGCAGTGGATCTATAGGAAAGAGTGAAATCCTGTTACTAAGCAGTTACAGAGGCAGCACTTGTGTGCAATTAGTCAGGCACTGACTGCTCTGTTTGCTCAAAGGTCCCTGTTCAACAAACCTCAGCTGACTCTTAGCTTAAACCCTATCATCTCTACTGATGCAGGACTCTTCCTTTTATTTTGATGCTCGCAGATACTCATGACTGTCAGGGACCACTGCCAGTCACGTGCTGCCTGCAGACCACAATTCCCAGCCATAAATGAAGGTAAACCTGTCCCATCACTGATATGCTGCTTCCCCAGTGCTTACACATCTGCTTTCTGGTCTTGCTGATGGTTTTGTTACTTAAGGAATACAGAACACAATTTCTTCATTACAGTAGGGCTTAGAGGAATTAAAAAGGGAGAAGGGCCAATGTCTGTTACACTACACGAATGTATAGCGTGATCCGTATTAGAGATGGTAATAAAGTTGCTCAACCACAATGCACAGCTCCACTAGCTCTTAGGATAAACACAAGAGCTGTGCAGAGGTTGCCGTGCATGTACACATGCATGTCTGCTGCAGACAAAACTCTCTAAAAGTGCTCCTTGCTCTCCAACGCATAAGCCAGTGGAAAAGTGCCTTTGCAGATTTATGGCCAGAACCTTACCAGAGGCTGAACTCACCATGCCGTGCTCTTTGCCATCTTGCTGGTGCTACAGACTTCATGGAAGCAGCAGGCAATGCCTGGAAGTGCTTGGACATGTCAGCCTAAAGGAAACAGCAGCAAGTCAGAATAAGACATTAGCATGGTGGGAGAGGCTAGGTGCAGCCTAAAGGAACAGAGATTGCTTTGAAAATCGAACGCCTAAATTACCCTGGTATTTGATGATGACAAGTATTTGATAATGATAGCCAGTAAATGTGCAGGGAAGGTATGTTTAATATCCTGTACCATAAAATGAGAAAGGATTCAAGCTCCCCTACAGCTTAATGTTTTCAGCGCTGGATGGTTCAGAGGTATTAGAATGTGACGGTGATTGCTTGTGGAGGAGAGAGAATGAATTTGCAGATGAATTTGCAAAAATAAGCATATAGCAGGATACTTGCATATAAAGCTACTGAAGCACCAATCATTCAGATTTCCCTTGGTGAGACTTACTTATGTGCCCTTCCTCCCACAGAAAATAATAATAGTAGGAGTAGTAGTAATTGTAATAGTAATAGTAATAACAACAATAACAACATGTAGTCCTTCCTACTGCACTTTTCATCAGAGCAGAAATGTACAGAAAAGCTCATTTCAATCATTCCCATTTTTCTGAGCTAATACAAAGAACCAGCCAACACAAATCACTAGCATTTTCTGGCTGGTATTAAGCAATTCAGTCTTTCCCTGTACTAGAAAATCTAGAAATCCTTTCAGAGTGTACACCTGGACTATAAAGGTTGGGTGGGGAAATGTAGGATGCTGACAGCAAATCCAAGAGTGGCAACTGCTTCAAATCCTTCACACTCAACAGAATTCCTTCCTTCCTTCCTTCCTTCCTTCCTTCCTTCCTTCCTTCCTTCCTTCCTTCCTTCCTTCCTCCCTCCCTCCCTTCCTTTATTTTTGTATCCTTGAATTGAAAAGGTTGTAGTGAGGGAATCAGAAAAGCAGAGAGTCTCCATACTTTTTAAGATCTGATGTGCAGCATTAGCCAATCTCAGAGTATTTTGAGAATATTCCTCATTGATTTTACTCAGAGCATCTTGCATTCTTTTGCCTACATTCCAGGGAGACAAACTGCTAAAAGAGTACTCAGTGTGTTCCCTCAGGTGTCTCCTTAGCAATGAGATGCATACTGACTGAAGAACTCTTAACAATACAAAGCATTTTGGGATGTGCATATACTTGCTTATGCTTGATGTGAGATTAGTTCTGTGCTAGGGATTACTGCCCATTAAGCCACACTACTGAGTGGTCATGCTTTTCCCACATTATATCCACCATCTGTTCCTGTCTGTCTGCTGCCTATACTGAGGAGCAAGTTTCCAGATTCAATAGCCCTCTCTTTTTTTTTGGTGCTTTTTTAGTACTCAGCCCAGTGACTCTCAAGTGCAATGAATATCAAAACAGTGAACAGTAAGATGAGCAGAAGCCCACAGCCACATTACATACAAAATTAAATGCAGCTCTCAGAGCTGTATGAACAATTATCAGTTCTTCATCATACTTTGAAACTCCAAAACCTTTTTTCAGTCCTGTCCCATTTTTCTGTAATTTTTTCCTAGATTCCAAGATGATTTGACATTGACTGGAATGAGACCTGGATTAAAACCCTGATCTCTGCCTTTCCATGAAAAGTCTGTTTTGCTTTGCACAGGCATTCTACTCTGTGCACATTACAACACCTGTATGTCACCAGCTATCAAACTGCCCTCTGAGAAATAAATGCATTTTAAAAGGTTATGGAAATTCTTATGGATGAAGTGACTATAATGTTACAGTGGACTTCAGGTAAAATAAACACTGGGTGGCAATTACCCCAGCTGTATAATTTCCTTAGCCTGATATATAAAGAAGGCAATCAAGCACTATTTGAGCATAGGCTTGCTTCTCTAGAGATGCAAAAATTCAAAAGATTTGTCATCTGCGTTGTTTCAGTATTGGGGATTGACTTAAATTACTTCCCATTTATCTCCAGTTTCTGCAGGAAGCATTCATTTCCTTACTTCTTCAGCTGGGAATATAGTCATTAACAAAGCCACAAGGGTGTGTGCAGTCATTTGTAACATCAGTACCACAGCCTGAATATCCCCTAGAGCCACAGCATCTGTCACAATGGACACTCACCTTCTCCTGCTGCTCCTATTCACATGCTGAGAGAGATGGAAAGGCAACATTCTCCTCCATCTGGTGGGGAAACAAACTATGCATTACAGCAGGAATAATGGATTCCAGACAGGAAGAGTGTGCTCTGGGCTCCAAATCACATCAGTCACACTCAGATGTCTTACCAGCCATGCATTTGTGCAAACCCCAGTGACAGCAGTGCAGAAATACTTCTCAATGGCCACAGGCAACATGCTGAGGAGACCTGCATTTGATGCCAGTTGGAGGGAAAGGCAACCCTATTCTCTTCAAATAATGTTGATGGGTCATGGCTATTTCTATGAAAGTAGGCTGCCTATTTGATTCTGCTTCCAGCTAGAGATGTTGCATTTGGAGATGAGAATTTTTGGGAAGAGCAGAAGTCTTCACTACACCCTGAAAAGCTACAAGGTCCTTGAAAGTTTTCAAGAAAAGTGTGAATGGATCACTGAGGGACAAGGTTTAACAAGCGTGGTTGGGTGGTTGGACTAAATAATCTTAGTGGTCTTTTCCAACCTTAATGATTCAATGCTTCTACAAAAGTGGCAACGGAAGGTGCAGAGGGAGACTGTCAACAGGATGATACTGCCCACACAATTCTTGAATTGCCAACTGAACTAATGCAAATCTTATGGCTGTGGTGTGCCATCAGCTGCAGTGCTAATGCGAAGATGTGAGTAAGAGGCAAAGTGTGGAAAGAGCTCCAGACACCAAGCGTATTTTGGCATGAGAAAGGCAATAAGAAGACACATTGATCCAGGGACCAGGTGAATAAAAACAAGTGTCCTGTCCATCCCTGTGCATTCCAGAATGGTACATGTGTGGAGAAGGAATGTTGTTGCAAGGCATTTCATATCTTGCAGCTGTTTACATAGCAGGTAATTTGCAATGCTTTCACCAAACTTAATGAAATGCTCTAGGTCGTCCAAGGCTGTTCCTTGCTTTGTGGGCATGCTGTCATCCAATCCCCATTGTAAACTGATCGATCTTTATCTTAAAAGCAATCATGCCTCTTCCTCCTACAACCTCCACTGAAAGGATGCTCCAGAATGTCACTCTTCTGATAGTAAGAAAGTGTCTTCTGAATCCCAACCAAAGTGAATTCATGGTTGGCTTGCATCCATTAGCTCCTGTGCCAATATTTTCTTTTAGCTAATATAATCATTATCCCCTGTTGCTGTTTTTACTTTGATGCATTTATAGAGTCATCATACCTCCCCTCAGTTCTCATTTTGTTAGGCTAAACAAGGCATATTCACCTCAGTTTCCTTGTAGCTGGTAGGCTCCTCACTCCTTTCTCCAAGCTGGCAGCTTTGTGCTGGGTTTGCTCCATGTTGAATCCTCCTCTGAAGCTCGATTTGCTGAGAAGTCTCATCAAGGTCTCATGTAGTGCTTTGAATGCTTCCCTTTCTCTAGGGGAAATACCTCCCCCTTTTTATGAGAGCAGAAGATTGGAGTCCTTTCTTAAAACATTTGGGTACAACTTTCTGATCCTTCCTGTATCTCCAAACCCTATCCTCACAGGTTAATGAATTTTAAAAGTTAATGAATTTTAAAAGTTAATGAATTTTACAATAGCATTAATATATTAAGAGGTAAAATAAGCATAAAGAGGACCACTTTGAAAACAATGATGAGTGTCTGGTTGCCTGTAAAGCATAATACATTGTTGAAAGATCAGCAAGAGTCAATTTCTTTATACTTTCCATTATAGTAAAAGGGAAATACAGCAGCAAGGAACATGCATAACTTATTCCTGGTCTTTCAGGGACAATGCTAGAGTCAGCTCAGCCCAAGGTTTACCCTATGACTACAGCACAGTTATAGTGGAGAAGGGGCTGTTATTTCAGGTTGGTAGTACTGTATGGGTGTCACATTGTGGGGTGAGCCACTACCATGTTGCCCATAGCATTGGGGTGCTGCTCATGAGGAGATGTGGAGCCAAACTTCCTCAGGCTTCATTTCTCCAACATACCCTAGTTGCTGCAGGGCTGTATGTCCTTTCTTCCTTCTTTCAAACTTTTTCTCCCTGTAATGCTGTTTCTGCTGAGGAAAAGAGAGAAAAAGTCGAGGTGCCAGACAGACATGCATCTGCATTCACTTGTAAAGAATCACACCTTTTCCTTTTTCTCTCCTGATTCATTTTCTTTGAACAACTGCAGCAATGCCTACCAGCCTCCTTTGAGTGGAAAGAAATTACTAGTCATTTTGCTAAAAAACAGAAAAAAAGTCAATGATACCTGTCACCCGTATTCTTGTTTGGAGTCCAGCTTGATGTTTCTTTGTGTGTGTGTGATGAAGAAAGACTTGTGGACGCAAGGGAAGCCTTGCAACAGCACAGATTATGTTTCATATTTGGAATCCAGTCTTTCACCATTGCCTGGTCTTTACCACTGTCCTTCCTGCCCTCTCTCCATCTCTTCTTAAACACCTCAAAAATCTCCTTGCTCAGAAATGCCTTATGAAGTCTGATGATCTGCAGCCTCTCGGTGGCAGTGTGTGTCCTCTGAATCACCTCTGTAACAGAGCAAGAATTGCAACTGCTGCCATCGAACCAGACTGATGCATTAGTTTCACAAAAACAAGGCCACACATCCCACTAGATCTACAGTTTTGTTGCATTTTTAAAATGTTTTAATAAAAAATATTAAAGTAAGTTTGTTACATACATGCATTAACTATATTACATATTTTACAAGGGCTGCTCTGAAAGTACTGCCTCTTAGTGGTGCTGGTCCATGATATCAGAGGCAGATGTTGGTGGGATGGCAGTAGAGGCTGAACCTTTCCACCAGTATTCCATTACATGTTGTGTGCAACAGATGGCAGCAGAGAAGCAGTCTGACAAATCGCTGTCTGATATGAAAGGGCAGATGAAGCAAAGGTGTGTCCTTGAAATCCTCCATGAAGCAAGAATGGCACCCACTGACATTCACTGACATTTGTGAACATTTATGGAGGCCAAACAGTGGATGTGTGCTCCGTGAGGTGGTGGGTGGTGCGTTTCAGATGTAATAGTGACAGTGGATCACCTCCACTGGTGCAAATTTTTATGAACCCGCAGGCTCTTGTGCATCACTTGTAAAAATGCATGGCTCATGGTCTTGGCTATGCTGAAAAATAGTGTTTTGTAGCTGAGAATTTGCTTTATCAAATAGCATTATTGTGCTTTTTGTAAAGAAATAGGAAGAATTACTTTTGGAGCAACCTACATATATGCAGCTTAAAATGTTTCTTCTGAAGTCAGTGTGGTCCAGGCAAGCCAAAAGGTTGGACACCCAAGATATAGGTGAGTGCTGAATATGCATTTATGACATTTTACTTCTCTGCATGAAATGGAGAGCTACTTCTTTCAACCACGTCTGTAATTTTACTAGATTTCTCTTTACTTTACTTTACAGTTTAAACTATCTTAAATAAAGGTAGATCAAAAGACTTGTTACATTCATGAATAGATCACAAGACAGAATCATATCTCTAAGAAAATGGGAGATGGTTATGCTGTTTATTACAGGGGGATGTTTATCTTAGTCATTTGGCTTGTACAAGGGTACACATGATGGTAGAAAGATCCTGATTTGCTGTGACTTTCTGGAATCGTCATGGAGAAGAAAGAGAAAAGTCCTTGGCCTGAGTGTAAGTGTAGCTGAACAGAGGCACAATGACTTTTTCTTTTTCTTTTTTTTTGGTGAGGTTGCACTAGTGTTCATTAATAAACTTACATCTTACTATCACATAAGCTGAAAAAAAATGTAACCTGTGGTTACGGGAGAACCTGATGGTATGGACCTGTGGCATTGCAAGGTGGCAGAATGGCAGAAGAAAACTGTTTGGGATATTTGCAGTCTGGGCCATCACTGAGCTAATGCTTGGAAACATGAGGAGTGCAAGTCCTGTATAAAATTAGTTTTAACTGTAATTTCCATCAAGTAGACAAATCAACTATAAATATGAGCTTGAGTTTTTTGTAGGGAGACAGGACTGGGCTGAAGTACAGGTAAAAGCATGGGTTAAACTTGCAATGAGAACATTTTCTATGTCACATCAGAAACCAGAATTTGGTATATGCCAAGATGAATAGAAACACAGAATTGCTGAAGTTGGAAGAAGACCCCTGGGATCACCAAGTCCAACCATCATCCCATCCCCATCATGCCCACTAACCATGTCCCTCAGTACCAGTGGAAGCTTCCTCAGCTCAGAGCCCATTGCAACCATGAACAATATGTTGAAGTTTCCTCTTCTCTTCCATTCACTGTTATCCAGATGGAAGATGGGAGTTTTTAACATTGCCTGGGAATGCTGGAGCTGTGACAGTCTAGGAAGCAATTTTGACCAGCCTCCAAGGGATCCCCAAATTCTCACAAGCTGTACACTATACAGAGATATTAAAGCCCTCCCAGGAGGTGCTGGTCCCCTGTGAGCCATACTGGCCCATCTAGCTCACAGTGGTTTTGTTGAGAAGCCTGCAGAAAGATTTGGTGTTTCACAACTTCAGTTTCAGGTTGGGGGAGTCCAAAATAGGAAAAAAAAACCCAAAACATTGTTCATTTCTGTGAAGGGTATAACAGTCAGTGTACATAGAGAGAGAAAGATCGTATCGTTGTGTAACCCTGTCATAACTCATTCTCTTTTTAACATTACCAGCTGGTAAGACTGTTGAGTATTGGTGCAGTGCTTGGAGCTCAGAAAGAAAGGGATGTTTTATGGTGCTAAGTTCAATTCACGGTTAAATGTCTCAGGTAATGGAAGCTTTTACCACATCACTTGAGAGACCATTCTATTGTCTGCTGGATTTCATAAGCAGGGATTTTTCTTTTTTATTTAGTTGAGCTGCTTGCTTTTTCTGAAGAAATAAATGACCAAATAAAAAACAAATCTGAAAATCTCCCCCACTGAGTCTATTTCAGTTGTTGCTGTTTTTCTTCGCATTTTCCTCCTTGAAATGCATTAGTTTCCAGTTGAAAGAACCTGAAGAAAAGATGATTATTACCAAGAAATTTGCAAATTAGCACAGCTCAAAACACCCCCACAGCAGTATTCTAGTAAAACGAGTAAGGCTGGGCTAAAATCTCTACATATTTATTTGGATCAGTCTATATTTGGACTTCAAAATCCTATTACTGTGAGGAAATTTAAGACGCTTTAGATACATTTATCCTGGAAATAGGACTGGTAAATTGTAAGATCTCATAGGCGGGAGGATGAGGACAGTGTATAAGATCAAACAAGGAGAAAAGTAAAAGGCATTCTTCCTTTTCTATTAAGGGTATTTGCATATCTTCAGCACATTCAGCAGATGAATATTTTCTGCAGATGGACAATATTAGTGGTTAAAGAGAAGTAAAATGCACAAAGCATGGGATGTGGAGTATTGCAGTGCCATTACACAAATCGATGCTGTGCCTTCAGCAGAGGCTTTCAGTTCGATTTAGATCACCTCAGAAGGAAGAGGAGAGGGAGCCTACATGTGGAAAAACCACAGAAAGATTGAATCATTAGCAAAGGGTGGAAGATGAGGAAGGTGGAAGAGGCAGACTGCATGAAGTGTGGTGCAGAAGAGGTGACCACTAATTGCTTTTATTTAGTTAGTTAGTTAGTTACTTTGTGAGCATCTCTGTTTCTTGAAGGCCAGGATCTGAACAAAGCTCTAAACAACAGTGAAAGATTTATGTATCTGTTCATGAGGATGGATAGTGATAGGACAAGGGGGAATGGTTTTAAACGGAGGCAGGGGAGATTTAGGGTAGAAGTTTTTCACACAGAAGGTGATGAAGCACTGGCACAGGTTGCCCAAGGAGGCTGTGGATGTCCCACCCCTGGAGGCATTCAAGGCCAGGCTGGATGTGGCCCTGGGCAGCCTGGTCTGCTGGTTGGCAACCCTGCACGTAGCAGGGGAGTTGAAACTAGGTGATCATTGTGGTTCTTTTCAACCCCAGGCCATTCTATGATTCTATGATTCTATGATCCTATGATTCTATGATTCTATGTTAACTCTAGTGTAGTGACTGCAGTTTTAAGTGCGTTTTTATTTGAATACAGCCATTCTAGAAAGGAGGAAGCTACCATGTTCCAGAACAGAATTCAAATTTGGATGTTGAGAACTTGTCAAGAAATGCTTCCCTGGAGAAAAATGATCTCAAATGTCAACTGCAGCATTTCTTAAATCTTCCTGTGAAGCAGTTGCTCCAGGCATTGCCATCAACAGTGTCTCAGCAATATCTTCTGCCCTCCTGTACACGGATCTACACAACATCGTGAAGTCATCTAGCACTGAGTTTTTCACCACATTCTGCTCTTTACTGCAGCTAAGTTCACATTTTACTGATGTGCTATCTCACGGTGCTCACTAGTGCTACCTGCCAAGATTTACAGCATCTTTCCTTAACCTCAAATAGCTGCAAAAGTCACCAGATGGCAGCAAAGTCATTTCTGGTCTGCTCTTTCCCGGTCACGGCTGTGTGCTCTGGGTGCTCTGTACAGCCACAGTTCCAAGTTTTGCAGAGCATACAAAGACATCTCTCCCTGCTGAGGAAATACCTTCCTCTTTCTCAAAAGGAGGTTTATGATCTCCATTTGATGCCTCCACGAAGGCTGGGTTTTAAGGGATACTTTCCTATTTTTCTCCAGATTCCCTATTTTTCTTCAGAGTCGCTGCTATTTATAGCTTGCCAACACCAGCATATATACATTCTAATGGCTTTTTCCTTATGGTATGCTGTAAGCTGCAAGTGGAATGTGAGGCAACTAACTTAGCTTCAGCTAAGGGTAGAGACTGTCGCCAGAACCAGGACAGGTTAAATGAGTGGGTCAGGGATGAAACTGGCTAATAGGAAACTTGTTAATGGTTTTGTTTACTAGTGCTCCATCATTGTGGTGATTTTTGCTCATTAAAATGCTAAAAATATAATGCTGAGAGAAATATCCCAAAGAATTAAAGAAGACAGAATATATATACACATAGCCATCCTCAGGTTTCCCAAATCTGAAATATCCCATAAAAAGGAAAAATTCTCAGACTCTTTCCCATCTACAGCAATTAGACACTGAAGCTACATAGCAGCCTGATGGGTGGACAGGTAGGAAAGGGGATAGGACAGGAAAGCAGCTGGCTGGCAATGCCCGTGTCATTTTGCTTCCTTTCCCATGAAACCTCGTTGAATGTGAGCAGTTTCCTGGTACAATCCAGATGTTAGCACTGGGTTCAGGAGAAAGTTTCTTCTGATAGCCAGAGTTTGGTCTTTCTGAGCCCAATAGCTCCTTACACATTTTCCAAAAGCTTAATTCTTATTCCCATAAGTGTCCTCATTACAATTTGTCAATGGAAGGAATCCCACAAACCGGTGCTATTCCACTCATTTTTGGAGCCCTCTTTACACTGAGAGAGATGTAGAAAAACAGTAAGAGGAAAAGAAGAATAGAACTATTTATTGCATTTGCACACTCAGTTACTTACACATTTAGGGTTGCAAACATTCACTTCCTCTTTCTTGCTCCTACTTAACTTCAGCCATCCTGTCCTCTGGCTGAGATTGGAAATCTGAAATGGACTTAAAACAAAAGTACGTGCTCTGGCTTATTATGAGCATGTTTCAAGGGAAAAGTTGATTATACTTTTATTGGACTGAATGTATTCGGTTGCAGCAACTTTTATTTTTTTCCAAACAAAGTTTTGTTATTCAAACAAAAGGCTAAATGTTATTCGCTATGCCAACATTTTCCTGTAGCTCACTTTTAAAATAGCCTTTAGGATTTACATGAGTAAATCAAACCTCAGGAAGAAGCTTGCAGGGGGAAAAAAAATCACTGCATTAGAGGCGATAAAATGAGAAATGAAAGAGATGAACATCAGTGCAAACTCATCAGCATCAGAATAAACTCAGAAATAGACATTCTACATTTCCATAATGCTGTCAGCTGCCACTACAGAGACAGGGATCTATTACCTCTGTTTATACTGCTGCTAACTTAATTTATAACAATTTATTCTATAAAAGTAGACAGTAATTTGACTGGTTGGGGGGAAAAAAAGCCTTTTGTGCTGAAAATAAACATGATAATGCATATAATAGATTTCTGAAAGTAATTTGAATGGCCAGTTAAAACACAAGGTGAGTTAAATGTATTTTTAGTAAATCTCAGCACGAATTATCCAGTCTCGTACGCGTATTTGTGGATGGATCGATAAAGGGGGAACATGGCACACTTACTTAATGTGATTAGATGGGCTGAGGTTAGCGGACTGGCAGACTTCTTAATTTGGCATGGGAGGAGGAAGTGAGAGCAATGCCCTCAGGCTGAAATCATGCACCTTTCCGTGATTGGCATTGTGAGAAAAGGATGTGATGCAGCTTGATTCAAATAAAATGAGCAACTCATGACACTTCTGTCTGGGTGGCAGAGAAGATGAGAAGCACCACAGCATTCAGCCTGAGGAGGAGTCTGGATTCTATTGTGCAGTAAGACATAAATGTGTTCTGCTTTTGTTCTGAACCAGTCAACACAAGCTTCAACCCAGAAACCTGCTGCTGTGCTAATGCCCTCCCTCAGCACAGTGTATTGGACTTAGCCACTCACCACCACTGGTCTGTGTTTGGTCTGCATCTGACTGCATTCTGCTGGATTGGTTTCCAAACAAGCTCAGATCAGATTGCAAGGCACCATGAAGTTGAACCTGAGCTATCTCTGCTCATTGCAGGGAAGTTGGACTAGATGACCTTTAAAGGTCACAGAATGGCCAGGGTTGGAAGGGACCCCAAGGATCATGAATCTCCAAACCCCTGCCACATGTAGGGCCACCAACTTCCACATTCAATACTAGACCAGGCTGCCCAGGGCCCCCTCCAATCTAGGTCCCTTCCAACTCAAGTGATTCTATGATTTTATGATTCTATGTTGGAATATCTCAGCCCTTTTCTGTGAGGCTATGTCCAAGCTGGTTAAAGCCTATAGGCTGTCTCTTCTCTTGGGCAAAAGTCCTTATCCTCTTCATTTGCTCAGCAGGAGTCTGGACTTTTTCAGTAGCAAACAAGCCTCATGGTGAGAAGCTTACTCCTCTTAAGTGCCTTTCATGCCCCCTTAGAAGTAGTTCATGAGCCTTTAGGGGTTCATAAACCAGAGGCAGGAAAGCATGGCCGTGAAAAGTCTAAGGGATATAATCATCAACCCACAGGTGAACATGTGCTTAAATGCTTTGCTGATCAGAAACAGGCTGCTGAAGCGGGACCTTGGGAACTGCCTTGTGACTGCAGATATTCCCTTTATGACAAGAAGCTGATCTTCAGGCTGTGGTGGAATATGTTCCTGTTGCAACACAGTCTGTCTTTGTATGGGAAGAGAAAGAAAAACACTCACCTCTCGTGCCTGTGGAAAGTGTTGAGATCCATTCTGGAAACAGTCAGGGGAGGACTGGCAGTGCTCTGGCCCCACAGCCAGAGCATGTTCATCCTACCAAGTGGTAGCTCACCTGGAACAAACATGGCACCTGAGTCCTTACTGATGGCTCATGACATGGACGATGGAAAGGGCAGCCCTGAGGGTAAGCCAGGGAGCTGTTATCTCTGGGGTACATCCTCAGCTTTGCCTGGGTCAGTGAAATCCCCTCCTAGTGGATTGAGAGAACTCAGATGAGTCTTCTGAGGGTCTGCACACCTCAGCTCCCTCGACAGCCTTTCCAATTTCAAAGAGAGAAGCAGACAACATTGGCACACACACCAGCATTGCAGGAAGGAGGGAAGTCTCCTGGTGTAGGGTAAAAGATGGAAAGTCTAAGCTACAGCGTCTTATGAAGCAGGATGCTAGATTGGCTGTGGGAAATAAAAAGCAAGACTGGACAGGAGTCTAGGGGTGTAACACTGGGGAGAGTGCTGAAATGTGAAGGAACAAAATGCATGGCAAGCTGAAGCCTTATCAGTGTACAATGTATACCAGGAAGAAAAGAAATCACTGGCTGTGATTTCAAGCCTGATTGCTGCTCCTTCAGGGCCCCAGCATAACATTTGACATGGACATGAAGGCAAGAGCTTGCTTGGAAACATGGCTAAATAAAGTTTTGAACGTTGAAACCTTTGATCATAGGGTTTATTTGTGCCCATTTATTCACAGTTTGTTTAATTTGTTTAATGTGTAGGAGAATAACTCATGACATTTTTGATGCTTGTAATATATAAAGCTGGATTTTACTTTATTTGACCACCCATCAGAGAGCTAGGAATCTAGAGTCAATTAGCAGTGCGATTTAATGCATTCGACATGACACACACTGCAAAGATCAGCCAAGTTGCATTCAGATAGCTGCATTATCAGGTCTGTAGAACTCCATGAGGTTTGCCTTAAATTGCCGTTCTGCTCTGGAAAGCAGGCTCTAAAAAGCTCATGGTGTGGTTCCATGTTTATTGCCTTGCTCCAGTCCTTACCTCATCATACAGCTTAAAGGAAGATGCTTTCTTCCTGCTGTTTGTCAGCTCAAGGTGAATCAGAGAGGAAAGCTGAATTGCTGTTTCATGCCAAATCAGAGCAGATAAATGATGGACAAATGATTTAATCCCGTAATGTTTTCCACTATGCTGGGACAATCCTCCTTGTGTCAACTAGTAACATTGCTGCTGGAGCATTCACCACAGTGTTTGCTTTTTACAGAAGCCAACTTCGGCTTCCCTGCTTGGTGTCATTTTAGATGAATGCAGTTAGTCCTAGGATGAATGGCTGCAGCACTCTGAGCTGTGTTTCAAGGTAAGGCAGCTCACAGATTGGTCAGTGAGCTAAGAAGCTATGGTGTGGCCTTCTTCTTTTCTTTTCCCTTATCAAAGCTCCGTCCAGCCTCAGAATTCCAAGGGCTGGGGGAAAACACATCTAGACATCAAAGGCTCTCATTTGCTCATGCTTGCATGAATCAAAATCTCTTGCTATCAGATGAGAGGACAGCCAAAAGAAGTGAGACAGGGTGTTGAACACATCTATCAGAAACATCTGTGAGAAAAGCATACATAACATTTCATTGCAGTACGATACAACTTTTTTTTCCCTTTTGATCACTGCCAACTGGACCTTCTGAATCTCATATAGTTTCCCTAAGTAGCTGTTTCTTATCCCTCCTTTACTTTCCCAATGCAATGCAGTGCTCCTGGGATCTGTGCTTTGTGAAGTGCTCAATTCCACGTCAGGATCTTCTTGTGTTTGGGGTATTGTCACAAGTCTCTTCCTTATATCTGTTCCCCATCACTCAGCTTTTTTTATTGACTTGTTGGGACATCACACATTCTGACTTTCTCTGTCCAACCTGGCTGGTATCAATCAGAAGGTTCAGAAAATACTCACATGAGGGCAGGGAAAAATTATGGTTCTATTAGCTTTGTTTATTAGCCTTGCTTCCATGGGATATCAAAATAACAAGTAATGGTCCAACGATTTTTCCACCAACTAGGGAGATGGCTTATAATACTGATGCTTCTGGTTCCTTCTTATGTGCCTGCAGGTCTTCTAATCTACTCTAAGGACTGTTCTAGAAAACAGTAAATGGTGATAGTAAACAATCTATGATTTTCCCATGTGGTCTTTCCAACATGCTTGTTTGTTTTCTTCCTAATCTGCCTTTCAGTGAGACCATGATCTCATGTGAGGTCATATCTTCACTATCTTAACAGAAAAAACTACACTTGTTTTAATTAACAGTAAGTTCATCCCTCCCTTCCAAAACTGGAGGATGAATCTCCCTCAGCTGTAGCAGCACAGTTCTTGCTGGCTTGAATTTCAACCAGGAGTATGGTAGGAAACACCAGGTCTCTTTTGGGGCATCCCATGTATAAGAACACAGTGAGAGAATCCTCCTTACTTCCTCCTGGGACTGAATTGATCAATCCCTCCCTAACCTCCAAGGGAGAGGAATTAAGTCAAAAATAAACACTGCCTTCAGATGAAAGCTGCTTATCTGAGTGCTGGGCAGAGGCCTTGTACAGGAGCCCCTTAGGAGGCACTCCATTTCACTCTTTCCCTCCAAACCAAGCAGCCAACTAGTGAAACTTCAGCAGAGGAACATTTTTTTTCCTCTCTTGAACTTATAACACAGCTTCCTGCTGTGTCAGCTGGAGTCTGTGGTGTGAGGCTGGCCCTAATGTGCTGTGACTGTGTCACTCGCGGGGTGTGAAGAAACCCATATGCATGAAGAACTTTCTATCTATTAAACATACTACTCTGGAAACATTCGGGTTAATTCTTGTTGCCTAGCAAAGGGGTTTCATCTCCTTTTGCATAACCCTTCCATTAAAGTTCATTTTCCAGACATGAAAAGATAATGCAGGTAATCTCTGCTCGCAATCTATTTTGAGATTTTCTGCCAGCCTTCTTCTTCCAGGCTCCACAGAGTGAATTGGTTAGTGCAGGGTGGCCAATTTGCTGGCCTAGTATTCACTGCAGCTCAACAGTGACAGAAGAGATGCCTGAGGGACCTAACACTGTTGACCAGATTTTGGGGCTGCTTTCCTCAGTCAGTTCACACAAATGGAATGGAAATGTCCACACTGAACCAGGTTCAGGGATGGATCTGGAAAGAGTAAAACCATAGAATGATAGAATCGTTAAGATTGGAAAAGACTTCTAAGATCACCCAGTCCAACAGCCAGCCCACCCCCACCATGCCCACTGACCACATCCCTCAGTGCCACATCCACACGATTCTGGAACACCTCCAGGGACGGTGACTGCACCACCTTCCTGTGCAGCCTATGCCACTGCAGCACTGCTCTTTCAGAGAACAATTTTCCTAATGTCCAACTTAAACCTCCCCTGGCACAACTTTAATCACCCATGGGCTAGCAATACAAAGCAAGTAGGCATCCTCACCCTTAATGACTGGTTAGAGGAGGATGGAAAGTCTTTTCCCTTTGTATAGTTATACAAGGAACAGTAAAAGCAGAACTTCTGCTCTGCCAGTGCATCCAGAGGAGCAACTAGATGTGGTGGGAGCAAAAGGGGCAATTCTCCCCTTTCCTGTCCCCATACCTCACTATGAGGGAGGAGATGGAGAGGAGCTGTTGCCTGGAATGGACACTACTGATGACACTAGAAGGAAGAAATAAACAGTCTGCTAAGAGTGGAACTAATGAGATTTCAATACATTTTTGTCTTATGGTCAGTAGTCCAGTTGAAACTTTTTCAGTGCTTGAGACATTTATAAAACTTCTTATCTGTGTGGGGCCTCTTGTATCTAACAAACTGTAGGTTCAGCATATTGATATTCCATCACTGAGTTCACCTGGACTCTGTCCGCTACTCAGACCTCTTCTCTTTTTTTTTCTTCTTCTTTTTTTTTTTTTTTTTTTTTTAATTTAATTGTCATTCCAGTGAAATTCAGCTGAAATTTTACAGTGAGCTCAGGGGAATGACGAGAAGGAAGACAGAATGGACACTCATCTTCACAAAGAACAAAGCTGTGTGAATACCATTTCCCTAGAAATTCTGGACCAAAATCTCTAATTTTTCAGCAAGTGGAACGTGGATTGAAGCATCCTGACAGCCATGAGGAAATAAAGGACCACCCAAACGGTGCTCAGTTGTTCTTGCTCAGGAGGAGAAATGCCACACCTGAAATGCCTGAAATCTTCTACCAGCGTCTGCCTCAAGCTGCTTCTCTACAATAACTTTTTAAATGAAAGAAAAGTGTTTTCTGCTCTCAGTCTTTCACTGCTGCTTTCTTCTTCATTCTCTCTCTCTCTCTCTTTTTTTCATAAACATCATAAATTCATCTCTCAGAAAGCGGGAGAGAGGGAGAGATTAATTAAGAAGCTTGTATTTCAGTCTGAGGCTTTCACTGATAATCAGAAACTGCTTGAGTTGCGCTTTCAGGGGTTTGTAATATGAACAGGATCTCTGGATAGGGAGACAGGCTGTAATTAATTTCTCACTCGAGGACGATTACAGATATAAATAGTAAAACAAAGATAGCAAATATCAGCAGAGGTGCCCACCTTGCATGTTGCACGTTGCTCAGCAGCAGATCATTTCCTGCTCAAGGTCAGTGGTCCACAGAATGAAAGGGATATGGCACTAGATTTCCATTTTCACCATTTTCCACCCATTTCTCCAACTGCCAGGCATAGCTGAGAAAGTTTCTCTTCTTGTCTCAGTGCTATCAGAGAGCTGTCCTAAAGGTTGGCAGCAAAAACTAGTTAAGCTGGGTGAGTTTGAGCGTTGTTACTGTTGTATTGTGGGAAGCAGGGAGCCTTAGCAAGGAGATGAAAGGGAAGGGTTGGCAGAACCCTCTAGCTGCTTTTCAGCACTTCGGGTTTCTTGGGAAAAAATAAGTGCTTTGCTGCCAGGGCTCTGCGGCAAATTTCAAAAGAAAGAGTAAGTCTAATGTTGCAGCGCTGAGCAAGTTTGCAGGCAGCCTGCAAACAGCTTTGGGATGTGAATGACGTCAATTTGTTTCTGTAGGTGCCATCTCCACAGCACATGATGATGCTCTCAGTGTCTTCAACATGAAAGCTAGATGGGGCTCTGGGCAGCTTGGTCTAGTGGTTGGCCTTGCCTGTGGCGGGGGGAGTTGAAACTGGATGATCATTATGAGCCTTTTCAACCCAGGGCATTCTATCATTCCATGATTCTATGATTCTATGACTCTTTGAAAGGTGTTATAGAAACCTCGGGAGAAAAGGGAGACTGGTGGTCTTACAGAGTGGGTGTTCTTGGACAGACCAGTGGCTTTCTTGTTCATTGCAGGGGAGTTGGACCAGATGACATTTAAAGTTCCATTACAAACTCAAACAGTTCTATGATTCTACGATTCTTACTGCCTTAGGATACATCCTCTAAGACAGCAATGAAGGGAGATAGGGGAGAATATATCCTTTCTTCCATGTCCCATAGGAGTGGAGAGACCTAATGTTCTGGAGGTGTGGCTCTTCTGTGTGCCCATCAGTCCAGAGCTAAGGGAAAGCTGCTGAGATAACAGCCAGCTCTCTTGCAGTGCTCCTCATTAGCAGCCATCAATGCTGTTCAAAACAGGTCAACAGTATCATTGATTATTTTATAGAGAGGGACAATAAAGCACAAGAATACACAGAGCAGTGCAGTCAGTCTCTGCTAGCAAGAGATACCATGTTTTTAATGACCCATAATGTGCCTGACCCCAAAACAACAGTTTCCTTTAAGGGCAAATAACCTCGAAAGAGCTAAGCAACACTCAGCTCCCAAAGTTGATGTCATAGTGATGAAAACTCCATTGTTCCCTGCAGACTTGTCAACAGCAGTACTAGGTTCCAGCTCTGGATGTACATTAGAAGTAGAAATAAAGTGATAACTAACTTTGAAAGCTTTCCTTTAAGGCTTATGCAGAGAGATTTTATCTGCTTCCTCTTGCACTGAATATCTGTCTAAAATGAAGGGTTTCCTTTGAAAATGATTTTTCAACAAGCAGTAAGGAAGCAATGGGCAGTGACTGGCTGAACTCTGCAGCAAGCTCTGTTCCAGAGGAGGATGGGAAGGACTGAGCTGCCTATGTGCTGTGGATCAGAAATGGTTGCTTATCAGGTGAGGAAAATGGTGGAGATATTGAAAGGTCCAGAGGAGGTCAATGAAGATAGAAGTGCCATTGAATTTATGGATGATGAGAGATTGTAGGGTCTCTTTAGCCAGAAATGATGACTAGTTAGAGGGAAACTTGTCTGAGACATTCACAATGATTAAAGATGGAAAGAGAAATTGATTGCTCCTTCTTTTCTTTTATTTCTTTTTTTTTTCCCAACCCTGTCCTGTAACATGGGAACAAGGGGTCACTGGCTGAAATTGAAGGGCAACAGCTTTAGAGCTGATAAAAGAAACCTTTTACTTTTGAAAATGCTGCATGTAGTTTACCCATGGAATTTATTGTCCCTTTCCCTGAGGTCATAGGGGCAAAGGCTATGGATGGATTTTAAAGAGGCCAGACTAATTTCACAACCCTTTAAAACATTTGTGGCTACTTGGGGAAAGGCAAAAAAAAAAAAAAAGATGGGAATTGAATCATATGCTCTGGGGCAAAACCTCAGTGCTCCTGAGCCAGGATGGAAACCTCGTCAGAGTACGCTGAATGGCTGGAATGGATTTAACCATGCTCATCCCTGTGCACCACTCCTATCTGCGGGGCTTCTGCTTCACTGTGGAGGTAACTGAAGGGATCATGAGGGTCAGTACAGTTTCTCCCATTCCTGGGATGGTGTCTTAATGAAAACTCACTTTCACAGTTGCCTTAAATTGGAATGGACTGAGAGGCATTAATGATGCATGTGCTGGTTTGCAAAGCTCTCATGAGAATCAATCGCTATTATCATGCTGACAAGATGAGCTCTGTGTCAAAGAAATAAATACATGCCAAGCCCAGCACGTGGCTCTTGAGTGCTCTCCAGAGAAACTGGGCTTAGAGCTGAAGAATGGATTCAGCTCTCAGATTTGTCTTGGCCTTGTCCTTTCTTAAGCAAGGTAGCAACCATCATGTTTTGTTCCTAGGAAAGAGAAGGGTTTCATTATTCATTGACCATGAAACTCCATCTGTTTAGGAGTATAGTGAACAAAGGACAGGTAAGGCTGCAAATCTGCTGTAACATGAATCCCTGTGAGAGCCACCCATGAATAAAGATCTAGCCATTTAGAGAACTGGGCCCTAGGGATAAAATTACAGCCCCATGTGCCACAGATAAACCACAGAAGGAAAATGTGGGCTGGACTTTCAATATTGGGGACTGGGATTGAGTTTGACTTGCAATGTCATCTTCATGAAAGGAAGATGGTGATTGGAAGGAGAGCTTGTCCTCCAGCAAATTAGAGATTAAGAAAGTTTATTAGCACCAGAGTCCACACTGAAAAAACATCAGTCATCACATTTTTATGTCCTGGAGAGTCATCAGCCATTTCCATGTTAGGAGAAACAGAGGAATTTTAAAATAAGTGCTCTTCCCTTGGTATTTTCTGGTGATGAAGTGCTACTGCCCACAACACTTATTTTCATGCCAATGGTCTTCTGGTTAATCTAATCTTTTTTTCTTTTCTTTTTTCTTTTTTCTTTTTTTTTTTTTTGACAGCAGCCATCACTAACAGCTGAGGTTCTTTATTGCTCTGCTCTGCCACCAAACATAAGTTTTCCCATCTCACCCGTCAGAAATCATGGGATTATGTCATCCCACTGACAACGCTGTCAGTTCACTAAAATGCTGCAGGACATCACATGGTGTCCTCCCAGTGACAACTTTGGCTGGGCAAAGCCGTCAACTTTCTGTTTTCCTGCAGTGTTTTGGGGGTAAAATCATCACTCAACTGCACACACTTCATATAATAGTCTTAATGGAATTGCTTCCCAATTTCTTGCTTTCAATGTGCAAACCCTTTTCTCCTTCCCCATCACCCCATCCTTCACCTGTATTGCGCATGACCAGATGGAGAGGTAGCTGTATGTAGAATTGGATCAACTAATATGGTAAAGCAGACTTGTGAATTTTTTCCACATCCTCAGAAGGTGTCCTCCACTGAGATTGCTGTTGATCAAGTGGAGCCCTTTTCCATCTGGGTGACAAACATGCACATCCACACAGAGGAAGTGTTATTAATAATGCATCAGTGACTGTGATGAACCATGATAGGTGGTGACAGAAAACTGGAGATGAATACATACAAATCAGTGTGCTTGGCAGGTATATGAAATATTATTGTGTTAGAGATGGGACCTTCAGCACTGTAATGCCAATACCCCAAGGGGAGAGATCCAGCACTGATGCTGTCAGTCAAATTTCATTTTCTCCAGGTACCTCTCACCCATCATTGCAGTATAGGAGCACCTTTTGTCAAGCAATTCCATTGGCATCTGTCATGGGTGCTGCTTTTCACTTTCCTCTTTTTCTGGCTCCAAGAGAAAGAGAGCAAAATTAAAATAAACAGAGAAGGAGGAGGAGACTGGATGTACTTGTAGCAGCTGTGTTATGGAGGTGTCTGCACCACACAGCACAGCACTGCAATAGCTCTAGCCACAGATATTTGACTGCAAAGAGTGTGCATGCAAGGGTGATTACTTTTTCAGACCCTGAGGAGAAAATGGGAGGCAAAGGTTTTCCAAACAGCTCCTTGATTGGACTTACAGAATCATAGAATCATAAAGGTTGGTAAGATCATACAGTCTGACCACCAGCCTCCCCCCACCATGCCCACTGACCACATCTCTCAGTGCCACATCCACACGGTTCTTGAGCACTTCCAGGGACAGTGACTGCACCACCTCCCTGGGCAGCCTGTGCCACTGCAGCACTGCTCTTTCTGAGAAGAAATCTTTCCTCATATCCAACCTGAACCTCCTCTGGTGCAACTTGAGACAGTTACTTCTTGTCCTGTTATCTGGAAGAAGAATCTGACCCTTCCCTACCTTCCTTCAGGTAATTGTAGAGAGCAATGATGCCCCCTGAAGTCTTCTCCAGACTGAACAACCCCAGTTCCCTCAGCTGCTCCCCATCAGACTTGTGCTCCAGACCCCTCACAGCTCTGCTGCCCTTCTCTGGACACACTCTAGGGCCTCTGTGTCTTTCTTGCAGTGAGGGGCCTAGAACTGAACACAGCACTCAAGGTGCAGCCTCGCCAGTGCCAAGTGCAGAGGGATGTTCACCTCTCTCCTTCTGCTGGCTGCACTATTTCTTATGCTTCTTATAGCTGCATTATTTCTATCTTTCAGCCAGGAAGGGACAGAAATATTTCTGAATTTGCATCCTGCCTTCATGGTCTGAGGGAATACTTTGTCTCAAGGAAAAACAAAACATCCCACAATCTTTTAGGCTTGTCTTTGCCACCAGCTGCTTCTTCCTGGACACAGCTCCCCTTTTCAGCCTGAAGAAACTGGGGCTGAAAAGAGCAGTGTGGCTGACAGGTCCTTTGGCAGTCTGCAAACACTGAGCTCTTGAATGAAGGTCACACCAAATGATTTGTGGATGATCCACACGCAGCTAAACATGTTTGCACAAAACACTCATCAAATAATTTGGAATAATGAGTGCAGGTGCTAAAATCTTGATGTGTTTGCAGTCATTTCATGATCTGAAGAAAGAGCTGAGAATTTGCCAGCTTGAATTGTTCCTGAAAGAACAATGATCTTGCTTTCCATGCTGTGTGTGGTACCCTCCGTTCTCTGCCTAAATTACAGATACAGGAGGTACTCAGTGCAGCTAAATCTTCCTGTATCTACCTTTTAACAAGTCACTTTTCATGTTCTGCCATGCAGGAAATCTCAAAAGTGCATCCACTGCAAGACAAGCTGTATTTGGGGAATTAAGGAAGAAAATAAAAAAAAATTCTCCTGGCTCAGGCTCAGAGAAGACTGGAGTTGACAATGGTTTGGGGCCCCTTGAGTCACAGAGAGGTGGTATGGATTCCTGAGCCAGCATGGCTGTTTTGTACAGGGCCTCTGTTGGAATGTTATGAGTCTAGTGCTGGGCCACACCGTGTCTGGGAGATGAAACAGTCCCACCTTCCATCAGATGATAGGGGAGAGGGATAGGCCACAGCTGGAGCTTTGGCTTTCATTTGGGGAAGGAGCAGCAGGGGCGTGCTTTGGATGGGAAAGGTTTTTCTGCTGAAGGACTGTAAAGATGCCTGTCTTCCTCAGAGACTCCAAGACATCAGCAGTCCTCAGCATTCAACATGATGTGTGGAACCTCTCTGGAAATCCTATAAAAGCCAGGTTAGCTATAGTCTCTGTGGACAAATGCACATGGCTCTAAGAAACACTAGAACCCCCTGTGTGAGCTTTTTTCAAGCATGGTCAAGAGCTAAGCAGGCCTGGTGACTAGGCAGCTCCCTCGCCTCGAAGGGACCATCTTTGTTAGAAACACTTCTGATCACATAATTCTGCCTGTGGTATTGATGGGTGCAATTTTCCTGACCCTATGAAGTCACATCAACATCTTTCTGCACCCAAGAATCAGCAGATATCATGCTTTCTATAGTAAAATCAGAGGGAAATGTTAGGAATGGTTTTCAGACAGGGACTTACAAAGGCTGGCCAAGAGTCCCTATTTCTCCATGGTGAGAGGGGATTGATCTAACTCAGATGTGAGGAGAGGGCTGGGATGCAAATCCTGGGATTTGGTTCATTTTCCTTCACAGCCTCTGCCCTAGTTGTGCCTCTGCTGTGGGATTGTTCCTAAGCTTGAGCTTCACTTGATTGCTCAGGAACCATGGGCCCAATTAAAGCCAGGTGTAGTAAAACACAGACGTGATGAGAAACACCTTTACTCAATCTTCTCTAACACTTGTACCAGTGCAGATCAGTAACTATACAATAGTCTAGAGCAGAATCATAGAGTCATTAAGTCTGGGAAAGACCACTAAGATCACCTTGTCCAAGAATCAGCCCATCCCCACCATGCCCACTAACCATGTCCCTCAGTGTCACATCCACACGGTTCTGGAACTACTCCAGGGTGACACCACCACCTCCCTGGGCAGCCTATTCCAAGACATCAGCAAATACCTCACCTAATCTAGAATAGCTGCACGTCTGATGGGCAGGCTGAGACTCTATGTGAGGGCTGTTTCATGCATCTGCTCCCCGGATTAAATCTCTTGTTTAAAAACAGAGGATTGTGGGCTGCTGGCTTGGAGTATTACAGGGGACATATATGCAAATGTAATTTTATATATGACTCTCCCTTGAGAAAATTCAAGTAATTCTTAAATTGGCACAAAGACAATACTTCTATTGAGTTAGAGATGGTCAGCCTGCTGGCCATTGCAGCACTTCAATTATCTTTATGTTCATTTGGTGCCACAAGTGAAGTCATTTTCACTGACTAATGCCAAAAACTAACAGATATGTTCTTACCTTTTGTTTTCCTTTTTGAAATTGAATTTAGTACTCATGAGTGGTGCCAAAATGACAGCTCTGCAGCCTGGAGTGTTTTATTCAGCCAGGGAGCTAGTCCTAGCACACTATGAGTGAGGGATGCTTTGCTCTTGATAGATTTAGAAGAAGGAATCAGACAGCTGCACCTCCTTCTTTTAGTCCATTCTGGTGCAGCTCATGATCCCAGCTGGGGACAGAGTGGCAGCTGTGCAACTTTTCACATCTCTGTTTCAGTTACATTTCAGGTTGGATAGTGGGATAAACGTTTTCTCCCAAAGAGTGGTGCTTCAGTGGCACAGGCTGCCCATGGAGGTGATGTTGTCATGGTCCCTGAAGTGTTGCAGAGTTGTGTGGATGTGGCACTGAGAGACAGGGCTAGTGGGCATGATGGGATGGGCTGATGGTTGTACTATATGATCTTAGTGGTCTTTTCAACCTTAATAATTCTATGATTCTATGATTTTATGTGTGAGACATATCTTTTAGCTGTCAGGATAGCAATGGTTTTCATCTGCCTGCCATGGACTAGACGCACACTGAGGAGTATGACTAGGCCATGGTCCCTGCTGCAATTTTGAAGGCATGGGAACTTGGGGGCAAATTGTGACTTCAAGTCTAGGTGTTTTAGCTTATTTCAAGCACAACCAAGCAATGTGTTGGACACAGGGTCTGTGGGACAGGCCAAGTAACCTTCTTATGAGTTCCCATGAAGTTGCTGCTCAATGTTGCTGCTCAACACATACTAATGACCACTCTTTCACCCTTATCACTACTGTAAGGGTGATGGAGCACTGGAACACGTTGCCAAGAGAGGTAGTGGAGTCTCTTTCTATGGACATATTCAAGACCTGTCTGGATGCTTACCTGTGCAACATATTGTAGGGTACCTGTTTTAGCAGAAGGGCTGGATTCAATGATCTCTTGAGGTCCCTTCCAACCCCTGTGATTCTGTGATTCTGTGAAGTCTCTGTTACTCCAGTAATTGAGGATGTCAGACGGCCTCACTGCCTCAATTTCATCTCCTACTCTCCCCTCTGCCACATCTCTGCCTGGAGCCATGGAAAGGAAGAGAATGAATGTGGATATTTATGAATGCATCAGGGAGATAAAAGAGAAACCAGTAGCAGACTCACTAGAATGCCATTAGAAGGGATGTTTTTCTTGTGACATTTTGTTATCATAATTATTATTTCAGGTGCCTTGGAGTATAATCAACAGTTGCCTCCCTATGGATGTGCTTAGTAAAAATGTCTCCAATGCACGAGAGAATTCATTTATTGCTTCTGAGTTGCAGGAAGCTGAAATCACTGCTTAAATAACCTCTTAGTTCAAGTGAGAGTAAGACAGTGCTGACTACAGAGAATACACACTGTAGTTTTACACTTGTGACCCAAAGCTGCTCACCATCGCAAATAGTTTGAATTGTCAAATGAAAATGGAGGTGAATTATCTGTCATTTTTCCAGCTGGTATTCCTATGATGTGGAGAGGTGCTGCATTATTACAACAGTCTAAAAATTTCTTTTTCTTTAGTTGGTTGCTTGTATGTTTAAATGGAAATAGGAAAAAAGATGATGCTTTCCTGTTTAAAGTACTTGTGTTTATTGTCTCTTATGTAAGGTTTTCTTCAGCAAATAGTTTAAAATTGTGCCAAGCGTTCACTTTATTAACCATCTCACAGGATTATGGACCAAATATTGCTATCAGCTCTGCATGAGCCACCTTTCAAAGTCTGAGGTCTTTTGTGTCAGATCATGCCCTTGTATTTTCAGCTTTATTGCAGTATATTTAGTACAGTGAGGAGCTAGATTTCCCACCTACTGCTTTGGCTTGCTGTAACCCTGACAGAAGTGGTACAAATATGATATCACTTGTATTACATCTTTATGGCCAACAGAGCACAGGTGTCTATTGAGATTTGTTTTGACAGAAAGTGACAGAAATTGGTCTAGGAGGCAGTGTTTGATGGGCACCGCTTTCCAACAGTCATGTTCAGCTCAAGTTTACTATCTCACGAACTGTGCAATCCCTTGGTCTATCACTATTGGACCATGTGAAGTCAGTGACTCTCCCGCTTATCAGCTCCCCTCAAGCACTGGAAAGCTGCAATGAGATCTCTCCAGAGCTGCCTCTTCTCCAGGCTGAACAAGCCCAGTCCCCTCAAGCTTTCTTCATAGGAGAGGTGCTCCAGCCCTTTGATCATCTTCTCTGGACCCACTTCAACAGCTCTATGTCTTTCTTGTGCAGAGGCCCTAGGCTTGGACACGGTACTTGCTTTTACTTGCTTCTGCTCTACTTGTTCAGCCATACATCTTTTTCCATTTTTTTGAAAACATTTTGATTTGTGGTAGGTTATAACTCTCCTGTGTATTGAGATTTCACCAGTTTGACTCCTTAAGCAAGTGCAGAGACCAGTTAGGAGCACAATATAGAGGTCAGGACTTCTGTAGGCAAGGTGGGTACATCCTTCAGTGATATTCCAGCACTCTGGGATTTGTCTGAGAATGCACCTAGCTTCCAGCTCTTTGTTCTAGACTCACAAGGTTTCAAGATCTTCATAAGATCTTCCAAAATGCTAACGAGCTCTTGAAGTCGTTACTGGGATAATGAGATGAGGAAGCTCATCACCTTCCAGACAAGACCATTTTTTAGGTGAAGCATTTTAATCCTATTGCATATTACTTGGTGCAAGAAGTGAAGGGTGAAATGTACTTTCTGTTATGTGCAGGAGTGAAACTAATGGATCTTAATGGTCTTTTCTCTGCTTTTGAATTAAATTTTCCTTTTATCTTTCATAAAAGTTGAATTTGAATGACTTTGTTATTCACCTAAGCAGAGGGTTGAAAACACGGCTTAAGATTAGGTGGAGATGGTCTTTTGAAAAGCCCTGGAAAAGCTGTTCAAATCAGCAGAAAAGTCCTCGGTGTAGTCCAGACACACCTGGAGCTCACTTGTTTGTGAACAAGGAAGGGGGCACAGAGAGGGTTCCTGCTGATGGTCTTCTGGAAAATGGAGTCTTTGATCACCACAGCTTTGGCAGCAAAGCTGAAGACAAAGGAAAATTCACGTGACAGAAGCAATATTTAATCACTCACAATTTAATTTAAAAAAAAAAAAGAAGTGGTCTCTGTGGTCACCATCCATACTTAGACCCCCACGTTAATCTTGAATTAGTAAAGCCTGTCTCCAGGCTGTTGGATGATCTTAATTAAACTAAATTAATTATTTATTCAAATAAAATAAGACATACCAATATTCTCCAGGGTGGCTGTAAGGATATTGATGCTTCTTATTAGAAAACATGTGTCAACATCTCATAAACTTAGGCTATTTTATTGGGGATACTGACTTCTTGAGTTCTTCAAGACTCAAAATAAGGACACATATTTGCTTGTTGTGGAAGTCCTCCAATCTCTTATCATCATCCTTTTGCTGTTTTGTATTGCAGAACTACAAGTATTAGGCAGATATCTCTTTCCTTAAGAAACTTCTGACAGTCTATTCAAAATTTTAAGATCATTTATACATACTGGAAGCTAGAAATACTGAGAAGATATTTCTTTTCCATGACACTTCATGAGTGATGCTTACATAAAACTGCCAAGCACTTGACAAAGTCATAATCACTAAGTAATGATCCATAATGCAATTGCTGTAATCAGAAGTATTATTGATATTACCTTACTGGAGTAATTGGACTCAACCTTTGTCTGTAGCAAGAGAAATTGGGATATTGATGCTGACAAGGACTGGCATCAAGTGGACAACAAACAGTCTTACAGCAGTTATTTGTTGATGTGTCTGCAGCTTTGTCTCTGCTACTTGTGACAGCTTTGTTGTTGGGTTGGAGCTGCAATAGTCTGGAGCAGAGGACAGTCCTTTTTCCACTCAAGGTTGTCAAGGTTGTGGTAAGGTTATGTGTGATCCAAGTCCCAGAACCTGTGGACTAAGGCCAATAATGTCCTGAACCTGGCGGTACGTTCTGAGGGTGGTGGGGTGATGTCTCATATTGGGGGCTCTGGCAAAAACTGAGAAACCCTCTGGTGAGGCATGCTTGTTTTTTTCCCCAGCAAGAACTGGACTGAGCCCAACCACTCGTCAGATGGCAGCAGCTCTAGTTGCTAAGAAGCTGGGCTGGATTCAGCATGTTGTAGAGGAAAAGGTTGGCTGAGATTTCACTGTCAAACCAGCAGCCAGAAAGACGGGCAGTGGGTGTGCTCAGAAAGGTCTCCAGGTCTCCCTCTTCTAGTGAGGGGATGAAATACTGTGCTGGATGGAGGCCATGTGGCATGAAATGATGGTACTTCAGGCTGATGGCCTGGAGTAAGGTCTTCAGGGAAATCAGCATCTTTCTTTTTTTTTAACAAATGCAACACATTATGTTGTTCTCCTCCTATTTTTGTCTTTAATGGTAAATATCCACCGAATGTGTTCATCTACTCTGCATACAGCCTGTGTGCCTGAGGGTAGCATCTCTACTGTTCTTTCTGGTGGATGGCAATGGGAACAAATGCCACCCCTGTTCCTACTGCCCAGGCTGGATAATCTGGACGTTCCCCATAGCTTTGAATATTCAGGCTTTATCGGATACAAGAAGAGAAAAGGTCTAGTGAAGGAAATTATGTCTATGTGGAGCTCAAACACTCCTGCTAGAGCCCCATTTTGAGGGGTGCAATGTGGAGAAAGAGCAGAAGTACTGAGAGAGGTCACTGCAGAGAGCTGCCTTGACCCTTGGCAAACCAATTCCTCCCACCAGATCACCCCAGGGCAAGAGAAGAAGCCTCTTCATCTCCACTGCTGCACCTGGCTTCATTAGACCTGAGTGAGTGCCAGCCCGATATTTCTGTCTTCATTGTCAGGCCAGCTACCTTGGTGCCATTCCAATATTATCTCCCAATTAACCTTGACACAAGCCTTCAATTTCCAAAAGCCTGCTGAACCTCTGTATAATTCAATTTTTTTCTCTGATGAGGTGCATTCAGATGAGTTTCAGTTTATCAGAGACAACTATTTCAGTCCCTTAAGTGTACAGGTGGATGCTTAATCGGACTTGTGCTCCTCATCATAGGTAAAAAGTGCTACATGCTAAAAAAAATCTAATTTGCTGATCTGTTCTAAAATCTATCTATTACAAAATCTACAAAGGGGAAATTAGATTGAAAACTGACTCCAGACACCACTTAGTAAGAATTATTTCATGCCAGTATGTGTTAAATTCAATATCTATTCCATTCATGCAGTGTAGTTTATTGAAATGAACAGCATCTCAAATATGCATTTCTGCATTCAGTTACCTCAGCCTATTCTTGATGGATCTATTACTGCCAAAGGATACAAATTCCTTCCGACTGTGAGTGAGTTCACGGCCATTTCATGGTGAGGGAAAAGAAGAAAAGGGGGAAAGTTAAAGGCATAAAGTGTCTAGACCTAAAAATAGCTGTGCGAACTAACCAGCAGGAGACCCACATCAGAGCAATATATGGGCTGTTTGTGGCCTTTCTTCTGACAGAGCCCAACTGCTACATCACTGCTAGCAGATGGCTTATTGTTAGCATTTTCCACTGATAGGCAGGCATTTTTCTGGGCTTATTTTGGGAGGTACTAGAGCTGGGATACTCTCACCAACCTTCAAATCATTGCAGATCATGACGGTCTGAGTTCTGTATGAGTCAATGTATGAGGTTGCTCCCCAAAACCAACCGCCTCTTTATCCCACCAGCCCTGCAGCACTATTCCCAGGAATCCTCCACTGGTGGACACTTCTCCATCACCATTCCTGCCTGCTTTCCCTGAGGGCATTTTTGGCTGTGTCTCCTTGCTCCTCCCTGTTCCTACTTTGTGCTTCTGCAAACTGAACTCCAGGTCAAAGAATCCAAGAAAGTGAGTAAAGAATAACTAAGTTTGTTGACTATGTTAATGGGCCATCTTGGCTTCTCTGTCAGCACACATTTTAACTTTGCCAAATTTCTTGCCTTTGCTTCCGCTATTTTGCTGTATTCAGACTGGCAACTAACCGTGTTTCTAGTGTGCTTCATTTTGAGCTAAATGAATATGAAAGATCTGACCAAAACCAGTATTATGTTATTTCATGTTAGATTTTAGCTTATTTTTCCACTGGTTTCACCACCAGGGTGAAAAAGCTTAAGACACACGTGTGCCTGTTGACCTTAGGGTGCTTTCCCGATCTTTAATTGCATGAGGAATATACTTCCACTAGCTTTAAAAAGAGGGGAAAGATGTGGCTGATGCAGAAGATTTGCTAAGATATATCAGAAGAGATTCAATGGCTGAACAGAATTCAAATCAAGGTCATTGATGCCTGCTAAGCTGGTGGGCAAGGGTATAAACCAGTGGGTAAGCCCAGCATCAGAGATGTACTTAAGAGGAATTCAGTTCTGCAGGGGTAACTCTTCTCTGAGTCCTCTCTTTTGCAGCCCGACTTTGTCGTGTGAGACTAATTGACAAACCTCTCTGATATAATATTATCCATGTCACCCCACTGAAATGCAGTAGTGATGTTGAATTCTATAAATCAGCCTGATCTTAAAAAGCAGAGTTAAATGAGCATCGCATTATAAACCACAAAGCACATTCATCACTCTGCTACAAACCATAAATATGACAAGTACATCCATCAACTCAGCACCTTTCTTTCAGGTCTGCGTACATGGACGTTAGTAACTTAATGGGTCCAGAAAGCTTTCCCTTCTTAAATACACTGTGGATTTTGATCTTTCATTTACTGCAGTTAGGAGAAGTGGAGCTCAGACAACCATAGCTGTTCTCCTGTGCTGAGAGCTTCTCTGAAGGAAAAATCTTTCTCCTGGGAGGATATACCTATAGTAAACCCTTTGGAAAGGTTACTCCCACGCTGCTCACTGCCTGTGCTGTGACTGCACAAACTGTGGCAGCAGGAGGATTTCAGTCTGCTGTAGCCATCAAGCTATGCAAACTAGAAAATAGTCTAGCTATAAAGGGATAAACAGATCTAAAGATAAGTTTTCAATGATTTACTGTCAGATTGTAAAGATTTATTGAGTGGGTACTCTGGGTCTCCTATAATCCCATGTTTTCATTATCAGCTTGCTGGATGCACTAGGGAATTATATCTGCAGATGGCAGTGAGCTGGAAAGAGATCTACACGTGCCTCAAAGGCAGTGTTAGAATTTGAAATGGCTAACTGGAGACATGGCCCTGTAAAACCATGCATGATTCAAGAAAGACAGCCACCAGCCTCTGCAAGTGGGCAGGAGTGATTTACAGTATGAACAAAGGACAGGCGTGAGCGATGAATCCCACAAATACAAATCTGTCATAAGTCCTGCTGATGGTCTCAAATCATAGAATCGTAAAATCATAGAATCATTAAGGTTGGAAAGATCATCTGGTCCAACCACCCCCCTACCACCAATGCTACCCACCAACCGTGTCCCTAAGTACTGCATCTACAAGATTCTTGAACACCTCCAAAGACAGCAGCTCCATCACCTCCCTGTGCAGTCTGTTCCATCGCATCACCACTCCTTTGGAGAATAAGATTTTCCTAACATTCAAATATCATGTGGGGGTCACCAGTGTCAAATTGCTGAAAAAAGTCAAAATTCATCTCTGTGCCATTATCCATCAGAATTCTGTTTGTAAGACTGCTGGGTCCTTTCATGGACATGGTATCACCTCACTTTGAGAGTGGTCTGAGCCAACTGCTGGCAGTCAGAGAGCAGAGAGTGTGGAAAATACGATGTCTGCAGAAAGAGTGAAATAACTGGGCTTAATTTTGATAAGAGATGAGTGAAGATAGATATCACAGTGATTTCTAAACACACAGCCACTGTTTTCCTACCTTGTGGTGTCCTTAAGCTGTAGGAAGAGAGATTTAGATTTGGCATTAGGACAAAATTACCAGACAATAGTGGCAGATGAAGTGGTGGAGCAAACTGCCCAGGAAGGCAGTGACATCATTGGAAGCTTTGAAGAGCACAGTACATTAACAATGGAAGGTGCCTTGTGGAAATGGGGTGGACAAGATATTATTTGAACCCTTCTAGCCTTGTTTGCTAAAGTTCCTTATTGGGCTAGTGCTGGGCTATTAGTGTTAGTCCTCATAAGTCCAACTTGACACAGAAATCCATGCTCTGCCTGCTCATTTTCCTATGCACAGCCTGATTTTGGAGACAGCTGTAAAACATTAGCTGCAGTGAAGCTAACAAATGCTACACTAAGTGGACATTACTATGGATAACACTTTGTTGGGAGGGGATGGTCGTTTAGGATGAGCAGAAGGCCCACCAGAAGAAGTTTTGGGGATTTATTTCAGGGTTTTATCTCATACTTTCTGCCTGTGTTTGCAAGCGTTTCGGCTTGATGTTGTGGGCTGCTCCTACACTGTCCTCCAAACTTTCAGGATTGGGACTATACAACAGCGGTGCTGGCCTCCAGTTTCCCTCCTTCTGCCTAGGGACATATCGCTGTCCTCCAGGGCTGCTGGGACATGGCTGCCATGGCCTGGTATGTCTGGCAGCAAGACAGCACCTTCATGGGCCTGAGTGGGAAGAAAAAAGAACAGGGCCAGTCTTGCCTGCCCAAGCCCACTGAACATTTCAGTATGTCTTTTTCCACTTCATCCATAAAAAATCTTTTGTTCTCATTAATAAATACGTCATCCTGGAAACAAGCAAACAGAGCCCACAACAAAAAATTCTACCAAAAAACAAGAAAGAAGCAGCAGCTCTTCCTCACCCCAGCCAAACAGGGGCCATAAGCAGATGCCAGGGGAACAATAAGAACAAGGCAAGCTTATGTGCTGCTTCTGGTAATAAACTTACCCTGCTGAATAATTTAGATCAAGTCAATACACAGAAATCACAGCAACTGAATTAAGGGGGTGCTGAGAAAGTTGTAGGTTTATTTGATTTCATTCAGTGTTGTACCTGAAGAATGTAAATTTGTTAGGGTAAATCAGAGGCTGCTTTGTCCAGCCAGGTAGTGAGTAGTGCTGCATTAGTAACCACCAAAAATGGAGCTGAATCCAGGAGCAGACAGGACCCCACTGGTACGTGTTCTAAGTCACAGGGTATTTTCAGATGGGACTGGAATCTGTGAAAAAGGTTCTATTGGCATGTTTGTTGACCCTGTGTCCTTGTTCATATGTTGTCCCCTAAGACTCCTGGCTATGAATGTTCTTCTGGTGCTTAAGTTTGACTTGCATTTGTGCAGGTCTAAAGCAGGTCAGCTCATGCATGAACTAGCCTATTCTATAAACTCCAGGGCAAGTACGCTTGTCTACGAGGAAAGAGCTCTGTCCCTCTGTAAAACAAAGCATGTCAAAGATACACTCAGCTTATTAAGCGAAACACCCTAACTACTGAAAACTCAAGAGTTAAAGATCTCCCTCCAAGCTTTATCCTGATTCTTCATGCTAGTTCATTATGGCACTCTAATTAACTACATGACCACATGCTAATTTTTCCAAATTCCCCCTGCATCATTTCTCCTAACTAAGTTTAGTAACTAGCCACTAGCAAGTTCTACAGAGGAAAACACAGATGGGAAATGTTGATATTCAACTATTTTTAACAAGCCAGATTTGAGTGGATGCAACTGGGCACAGTAAATGCTGCTTCTTGAACTCCCCTCCTGCAACATTTCCAGTCTCTGATGTGACAGCACAGATGTGCAAAAGCTCTTACAAGCCCCACAGAGACATTTTAGCAGTAGAGAGAGGTGAAAAACTTAAATGAGGAGGTTGTGGAGTGACCTAGGGGCTACATGGACTGGGGGAAAGAAAAGAGAGTTAAGCAGTGCTGTTCTTTCCTATGACCTGGAGTAGTGCATTGCATCAGGTAGAGACTAAAAAAAGGAAGAAAGAGACAAAATCCTTCCCAGCTCTGTAGCACATTGTATCAGGTTCAAGCAGAAAACCCTGGCTCAGAATAAATCCAACTTGAGAGAATTTAACCTCTGGAACCAAACTTTATGTTTGGCACACAGCTCTCGGATAAATAACGATACCATAATATAGTAATTTTCTTTCAAGTAAGAGTCAAATAGCTACTGAGATCTGTCTTTGAGAATAAATGACCAAGCTTACCGTATCTTAATTATCTTCCACCTGCCCAAAGGAAAAAATTGAATGAGAGGGTGTACTCCTTAGTTCACCTTGCCTGAAAGGGTCACCTTTGAATGCCCGATCTGCTACAGATGTGTGAATTTTTAACTTAACTCAGCCTGGATTAACATGTCATGACAAGCTATAATAACCTGGTGCAGTATATTAAGAAGAAATGGTCCTCCAGCCAGAAGTATTTTCAGACGTTTTATTGTACCCTTGAGCATCTCATGAGGAAAATAACAACCTGAGTACTTTGGCTTTCTATCGCTCAAATCATAGAGCTGCTTGGGGGCTTTAGTTGTTTCACCTTCACCATGATTCTGTGAAACAGGGGCTGTTGCCATCTCCAGCTGGAGGAACTCAGGAAGAGGGTGAGTTTGGTGGCATGTGGCTAGGGCTCATGAGAAAGCCTGTGACAGGAACTGGAAGCAAGGAAGCCATACTTGCATCCCATGCAATGCAGACAAAGGCTGGTTAGTCATTAACTGGAGCTTATCGCAGTGGATGGCACTGCTCTATCTTCTTCACCAGCAGCCCACTGCTGAGCTGAGTGGTGCTGCTGGAAGGGCTCCTACTCACACAATGGGCTGCTGGCCAGTTCTCTGTGCTCTGCCAACTTTAGTTTGCAAATGCAGTTTATGATTTCCTCTCTTCACTTACCCCCGTCAAGGGCTTGGCTGAATACAGCAATAAGGAAGCAAGGAGGGTCAAGTTTATAAATGACTGTGGGAAGTTTGGTTTCCATGGCTGCCAGCAATTACTGTGCAGACTCAGATGAGTGGAGATTACAGCCCAGAGCTGCTATTTTGTGCTCTGGCAAGACACAATAACAAATGACAAACTTAATTCAGTGCTGCAGCAGGGAGGAGGCATCTCACTCTGTGAACCTGGGACTTATCTTACTGGAGAGGCAGCTCTAAGTGGATTTCTCCTTTTTCTGGCTGTGCTGGTGCCAGCTAATGCATATTCCTCAGTCAGTAGCATCATCTCACCTAGCAGTACTTAAGTCTATTAGTCACCCACCCTTTCTATTTTTGGACATGGGAAATGTTAAGCAAATAGGAAAATCCAGCCCCAGAGTGGGCTTAAGGTCATCCCTATTTTTTTTTTTTTTTTTTTTTTGCCCAAAGGATGTGGGGAGCTCTTTTCTAACTGAAATAAGAACTAAATATCACTCAGTTAAGATGCAGAGTGGCAGCTTGCATTCCACAGGGACTAGGAGCTCACCTTTCTCCAGAACATTTCCACATACTGTCTGCAGTCACTGTAGATGCTGAGGATTTTATTTATAATCTCTTAAGTCCACAGTGCAGAGCCATTTATTACTATTACTAATTAATAACACACAACCATCTGTGCTAGTTCACCTTGGTGCGATGACTTAAACCACAGTACAGAATATGCAGCTGGGCAGTGCTTGGTGGACATTAGTATTCCTAGCAGCAAGGTTTTGTGAGAGTTTCTCCAGTTATCTTGAGCCTTTCCTGGTGCCTCTCAAGTGAAAAAAGCCATCTGGGGCAAAGGGAGAACTGCAGTTTGCTTGGTGCTGAGCAAACACAGTAATAAAATACGTAACTATATATTGAGTTGGCACCAAGGCAGCACTTTTCAACTGTTATCTTAGTTGTTCTCACAGTGTCCTGATGCAGTGGACAAATAAATGTTAGTTTCCAATAGACATAGGAGATAAGTACCAGGAGCAGAATCATGCATCAAAGACCAGCTTCAGAAGCAGGCATCGCTCAGCAAGGAGCTGCTCCAGAATAAAAAAGTAATATGGCTATTGACCCTTGGAAATGTTCTTCTCTGCTGGATGCTGATGGGCGGTGGGAGGATCACCCTTGCAGCCATCACTCTGGCAAAGCAAACACTGGATATTGGAGTTGTGCGTTGAAAGGAGGTTTGCTCATCCCAGGAACACTCTTCAGTCTCCTCTAGAGCATCTCTAATGCATCACTATTTCTTGAGCTGAGCAGTCTGAGTTCCTGGTATGGTTATACCAGTTTCAAAGAAAAGAAGGAATTGCCTCTCTACTGCCCTCAGAAATGGCCCTAATCAAATATTTTACCAGGTGTTTTGGTCACAATGTCTCACTGGACACTTTCGGCTTGACAAACTGGGGTCCATAACTTATTTTTGCAAACATTTTCCCGTTCCCTGTCCTATAAACACTGCCTGCATTTTCTGTTCCTAGGTGTCTTCACATATGACTCAACTGAAACTTTTATCTAATTCTACCTTACTTGATGCTGAAATTAAAAATGTGTCCATACCAGTGACCTCTCCTTGCAAATTTACATCCTTCCATTCTTACTGATATCACAGTTTTCAGTAACAGATTTTATTAGATTACAGGTATGAATGTAAAATATCACCATGACATCTACCAGACCTTGTGGGTCCCAACACACACCACATCATCAGGATGAAAACTCACTCTGTTCGGTCATATTTTCAGCGTCATCTGTCAGTTTCTTCTATTTACTACATACCCCGTTGGCTTTGTATTGTTTTAGCATTTAAATCCAAGTGGCGTGTGATACCAAGCTTTGGAGAAATCTAAGTATTTTTTCATCAACCCTGTTGACTTCATCTACCAAACTTGTAATTGAGGCAAAGAAAGATATTAAGTTCATTTGACAGGGTTTGTTTTCCATAAACCCCTGCTGATGGACATGAATTATACTCCCTCTATTAGCTGCTCCATTATTTTACCTGGGATCGATGTCAGGCTGACAAGCCTATAATTACCTGGGTCGTCTCCTTTACCTTTTTAAAATATTAGCTCAAGACAAGCTTTCTGTCAGTCCTGTGGAAATTTCCTGCTGTTTCATGAGTTATGGAGAATAAACCTTCATAGTACAGAGAGTCTATACAATGTCCCCCAGTCTCCCCGACACTGTCACACATACTCAGGAAAGTAGGGCTTACGCCATGGTCTCTCATTTGCCTGGCTTCCATGGTCTTTAAATGAGGGGAAGTAAATGCCTTTTTTTTACTTTGTTTGTTTCCTTCTCCCCCCGCCCCTTTCCCCACAGTCTCTTTGTTTCTGCCAGCTTCATATTTCTTGTCTTTGTCTGGGCTTTTGCTGTGCTGTTATAATCTCCAGGCAGAGTCTGACTGAAACAAATTTGCACACACGTAGGCACAGGGCTCCGTAGCATGCAAGAACCACAAGATGAGAGCTGTGGTTGTCATGCTCTGGAGCTCTTCTCATATGTGTATGCTGCATTTTCAACTGATGTTGAAAACTGATGTCAAGGTCCCCTGGGTAAGAGACACCCTTTAGTATACAACTAAAAGTTGGCATTTATAATTATAAATTCTGTCAGGAGGCAAGCAGACATGTACAGGAAAGAGTTCATAATCAGTAATATCAATAGCATCATAGAGCAAATACACAAGCTTCTACTCTGTGTAAGAGATAAGAGTCAGTAAACAGCTGGAACATGGAGGTACTAAAAGGGAATCCTATGTCCAGCCAGATTGGATGCAAGCCTCAGTTTAATAGTTGGTTTGTTGTGGATTTATTTTATTTTATTTTATTTTATTTTATTTTATTTTATTTTATTTTATTTTATTTTATTTT
>NW_024885344.1:2354271-2401498 GCF_019232065.1 Centrocercus urophasianus
TTATTTTATTTTATTTTATTTTATTTTATTTTATTTTATTTTATTTTTTAAGATGTGTATTTCAACATGCTTTTGATTCATGCCTCTGGGTGCACTGCACCATTTCATCCCAAAGCTGAGAATTTTCTATTTCAAGGTCCTCCATGGACCTCCTGTGCTGACCTCCTTCGATTTTTCCTTTGGACCTTCAGAGGAAGAAGAGGTCTGGTGTTTAGAGAAAAATCTTCAAGGGCTACTGCACTTTGCTTTCAGAGGCAATTGAGTTAGGCTGTGAGAAACTGTGAAAAAACGTTACACATTAAGAAATTAGGAAGAAAATATGTCAGTGTAGCATTTGTCCTCACAGGCTGTCAGTGGGGGATGCGGGCAGTGCAATAGCTGGGAGTGATCACTTTGTCAGGTCAATGAGATGGAAGGGACACTGAACACTTGTTCAAATTTGTGACGGCCTGTGAAGATGCCAGGCACGGCTTGCATCTGAATATTACTTTGCACACAATTGGTGTTTCTTTTCCCAATGCAGACCCCATAGAATAGTTAATACGGCAACGTTAAGGGCTGGAACCAACTCCAGGTTATTTTATTAGTGCATGTGGTTATCAGCAAAGCCTAGCACTGGGGATCCTGTTACACACCACTGCTTCCAAGTCATTACTCCATGCTTATGACAGGAACACATTTCCCTCCTGGGGGACTCCATATAATGGTTGATTTGGAGGCTGGAGATGAATGGCAATTCTGAAGCACACGCATGCACACATACAAAATGTCAGACTTCAGGCTCTCACTTTTGGTGGAGATGCTTCAAGAAAAGGCTGAGTCATTGCATTCCTCCCTCTGGGATGAACCCTAAAGAATAGGTAGACACTGACACACAATTTGTTTCTCTGTGATTCTGATAGTAAATAAATAAAGCGGCACTGAGTAGCACAGAAGATACTCATCGACCGTAAAGCACCTACCTTAGGATAACAACCTAGTGCCCCCTGGGGAAGCATCATGATAGCATTAATTCTTCCTTCCCTGCAGGTAAACAAGCCTGAGCTGGAACTGGAATTGCTTAGTGACTAACATGCTGAGGTGAGGGTACTGGTAATCTACTGGAGACACTGGAAGGCCACAGGGTACTAAGACCTGACAGATCTGTCCTTTTGTGCACCACTTAGAGAGGAGGGAGCCACATTTAAAGCTTAAGTAAAGCCTTTTGGAGCTTGTACAGAGCTCTTGATACAGTGGAGACACCAAGAAAATTTTCCATAGATGCAAAACTTGTATGAAAAGGCTGGAATCTTTTACTCACGCAGCATTTAAGGGTGCAGGCAAATGCATTAAGGTAGCTCAGTGGCTTTCTGGATCTCATCTGAGTGGAGACATTTTACTGTTGAACTGAGCCAGGAATACCTGTGCTCAATTATTTGTGTCAGATCTACTGATGAGTGGCAATTCAATTTCTGGTAGCTACTCTGTCACTGATAAGCTTCAGATTTAGCACTCATCCCAGCACTGCTTTAAGGGAATGGGAATCGGGTGTGAAGGAAAGGAGAAAAACTACAGAAAAATAGACTTGTTGGTGCCTATAGTTTTTTGCTGGTGGTGTGGTGCTGGGGCATTGGTGGTTTTTCACTGGGCAGCTTTTTCTTTCATAGATTAGATGAATACTGCCAGACCTAACTCTGTCCAAAGGAAACAATTAGATGTTACGAAATTCAGAGAAGTAAGCCATTTCCTCCTATGGCACTGCTCTATTCCCTATGATTAACCTCCATAAGGGCATCAAAGCAGCAACAAATTTTCCTATCACTAGCACATCTTGACATGCCCAGAATCTGCCCTGGCCCTCAATGAAAGAGAGGTCAGTGCTGAGTACTGGAAAACTCATGTTATCATGAAGTGCATTGAAGACTTGATGTTCACTACTACTGTCACTGTCAGCAATGTGCATGAAGGTGTATAGAGCCTGGCAAGTCTCACTGTACCAAGGAGGGAGGATTTCTTGTTGCTTATAGCAACAAAAATAGCAAAACAAAACCCTAAAAAATTGTGAAAAATCCTTGGCCAGCATATCTTGCATTACAGAGCATCAGTCCTGTGCACGAGCCTGTATTAAGCAGGTCCCCATTTGAGGTGCCAGTGTCTCCTGCTGTCTGTGCTGCTTGTCCTGATGCCAGAAGGGAAGCCAGTATGCCACCACGAAACACTGAGTTCTCACAGACCCAGACGTACTTTAATTTCCATAATAATATTGTTTTCTTCTCTTAATTATTGGTAGTCTTCCTAGATGAATATAGTCTTTAAAAATGTATTAAGCAGAGCTGTTCTGCCCTGAAAGAAAGAATAATAGTAAAGCTTTGTCTTGTAACTGCCTGGAGGCTCTATCCCACAGTAAGATGTTTGAAGGAATAGAATCAGAGAATCATGGAATCATTACGACTGGATAAGACCACTAAGTACATAAATCTGTCAGTCCATGCCTACTGATGTGTCCCTCAGTGCCACATCCACACAGTTCTGGAACACCTTCAGGGTCAGTGGCTTCACCACCTCCCTGGGCAGCCTGTGCCACTGCAGCACCACTCTTTCTGAGAAGAACTTTTTCCTCATATCCAAACAAACCTAATCTAGTGCAGCTTGAGTCCATCAGCTCTTGTTCTGTCACTGTTACCTGGGAGAAGAGGCCAACCCCCACCTTATCACAACTTCCTTTCAGGTCACTGTAGTGAGCAGTAAGGTTTCCCCTCAGATCCTCTTCTCCAGACTGAACAACCCCAGTTCCCTTAGCTGCTCCCCATCAGACTTGTGCTCCAGAGCCCTTGCAGCTCCGTTGCCCTTCTCTGGACATGCACCAGGACATCTGTGTCTTTCCTGTAGTGTGGGGTAGATATGACTGCAGAAAGCACATGGGCTGGGTGCGGGGAGAGAGTAGAGCCCAGCTCAACCTGCATAAATGCACATCTCTGTGCCAACTGTGAGCAATGCAGCTCGTCTCCTCCGGGAGAGCAGAACCCCCGCTAGGGTTATTTAAACTTGCTTTGCAAAACTCATCTATTCCAAATGACTACCCAAAGTAATCATTTACATGCCACCGAATATTGTCTCAGAAGTAATTTACTACTGATTACTTTTATAATATGCATGCTAGTTGCATGCAGCTGCATGGTATTACATTGCAATCAGTCCTGTGCTTCAAAGGGCAATGCTGAGTGGCCCGCCATCACCCAGAGCCCTTCTACAGCAGACAAGCAATATGATTATTGCATATGCACATATTGCATAAAACAGTCGTTTTTCCTCTGCAGGAAGTCCTGATGGCATCTCACAGCCACGGAGGTTGCAGCGTGCAAGGGGCAGGCCGCTAGGTGGAAGTGTTGGCTGAGCGAGCTGGGGGATCAGACAGAGAGAGAAGCGAACTTTAGGCTCCTTGCTTGCTCTGTCTTTAGGAATATTTGTGCAAGGCACTGTTGGAGGAGGCGCTCCTTTTACCGGTGCATTGCTTCAGAACTTGCTGTTGATTAAAATAAATAAAGAAAATGCTACTGTAAAGGAGGTGAGTAAGCAACTCATTGAGGGTGCCCTATAAAGAAGCCAGCTCCAAGAAACGCTGGCAACTTCAGAGTTCCTGCTGTGCTCAGCAGTTTGGAAAATACGGCTGCTCTTTCAAGTGCCTTAACAAACAGAACAACAGCCCACCACCTCCTCGGCAGTAGGGACCAGCGTGTGCTGATCCCAGCCTGCCGTGCTCTCCTGGTACCTCAAGGGCTCACAAGCCCTTTCAGGGCTCTCCCTGCAGTCCCCTCAATTTCATTGGCAGAACCTAGATTGAACAAGCTGTCCAGAGAAGTGGTGGATGTCTTGAACCTGGAAACATCAGAGGTCAGGCTGGAGGGGCTCTGAGCAACCTTATCTAGCTGTAGGTGTCCCTTGGGAGGTAGATTAGACGGACTTTAAAGTTCTCTTCCAACTCAAACCATTCTATGATTATATGATAACATGAACATTATGGAGAAAAGGAGCTATTTTGTGATCAGTTTGGGTCCTTTGTCTCCCAGTCACCTAGTCTTAGCCATGCCAGCCCCATTGCCTCCTCACCTCGCTTGGAGTATGGGGGGCTCCTTTGCAGCCAGAACAGCCAGCTGGTGGAGGGAGGTGTTTCTGCGTGGGAAGCTGCTGCTTTACACCTGTATTTACTCTCCAGACAGTCCCCACTTAATTAAAGCACTCCAACAATGACAAATATTTCAGTGTGCAGTCTCACTCATTAGTTGCCTTACATCACAGGATTCACAGGATTGCTGCATTGCACACAGTCTGCCTAAACACTGTGATCCTGTACCTGAAGGTGGCATAAAGTTTGGAGAGGCTAGGTGGTGAAGCTGGACAATATAGCAATTCTTGATGTACACAGACAGGGATACTGCAGTGGGATATCCCTGTGCCACCCAGCTCAAGGAGAAGCCTAGGCACTGAGAGCTCAACACCATCTTGCTGGTAGGAACACCACATGCTTGAGAGAGGATGGGGAGGATGGAAATGAGTGAATGCCTTTAAAAGAACTCTCTGCCCAGAGAGGTGGTGGAGTCACTGTCCCTGGGGGTGTTCAAGAACTGTGTGGATGTGACACTGAGGGACACGGTCAGTGGGAATGGCGGGGATGGCTTGGTAGTTGAACTAGGTGATCTTGGAGGTCTTTTCCATCTTGACTGTGATTCTGTGATTCCATGACTTATTCCTGGAGCTGTAAGGAAGAACTGTTATCTCAGGGGACAAGCAGTTCAAGCTTCTCCATACAAACTTTGGGAAGACTGAAGCAAGCAGGAACTCAGCAAGTTAACCTATGGCAAACAGGGACAACTCCACTGTGTTTTTTGTCTGAAGAGATGCTCTCTTTAGGGTGGCTCTGTCAAGAAAATCTTTTAGATCACTGACCAGCCCTGTCACTGCAGCCTCTCAGTATCCTGGGTGCTAAAGCTAAGCCAGGAGGTCAGGGCAGGCAGTTTTAGGAGACTGCAGCCTCAAGGCACTTCTTAGAGAGGGTGAACTGTGCTATTTCTCACAAAAGATGGATGACAGGTTGAGATGCAGATAGCCAGCTAATAATGACACGGCCATATAGCATTTTTTTCTACATGCTCCTGTAAGTCAAGTTTGGGCATTAGGTTAGCCCTTTCATTGCATACATTAGGAGTTACTAACTATTAAATATTAATAGGTTCCTTCTCAAAAGTGCATTTTTCCTACAGCTTTCATGTTTTCATTTTATCATTCAGATCTTGGTGGATCTTATTATACATTCATTGCGTACTAGGGGCCATGCATCAGAGTCCAAGTGGCATCGCTGGAGGGACCATGTCATCTTCCATGCTTCTCTATAGACTGCCTGTTGAAACAAAAGTATCAGGGTCCGAACCTACTGCTTTGTTTACAGTGTAAGATGTTGCTCTTGGTGTCACACCGGTCTACTTCATAATGGCAGAATTAATTACCTCTTGTTTTCCATTCCATGTCTCATGTGGTTAGAAAGAAAGTTGTGGGAATGTCAGAACTGGTGTCCTACAGTACGTCCCTAATGTTGGTTTTATTTTACTTTGTGCTACAGAAATAGTGATAGCTGCTACTAACAGAGAATAGGTGAGACAGAGCCATAGGTGAGAAATAATGTCAGAGCATAGAGAAAGACCATCATCTCTTAGATCTCCTCTATTTCCTTTTCTCTGTGGGCAAGTGCTACGCCTTGTAAATATAATGAGCAGAGCTACTGAAAGACTTGTAAGCTGGGACCCTGTATCCCTGATCCTGCTACCAAATCAGCTTTGTGGTGTCCCAGCTCTTTGCAGAGAAAATGTCATTACAATTATTGCAAGCATTGGGTTAGGGGCTGAAAATGCCTGTCACCATATGTTCACATGGTATCTTCTAGGTGTGGAAATAGAATCATAGGCTCATAGAACTGTTTGAGTTGTTAGGGACATTTAACAGGTCACCTGGCCCAAGTCTCTTGCAATGAGCAGGGACACCCACAGCTCGATCAGAGTTCTCAGAGCCCCTCCAGCCTGACCTTAGCTGTCTTCAGTAAAAGGGCATACACCACCTCTCTGGGCAACCTGTTCCAGCACTTCACTGCCCTTACTGTGGAAACCTTTTTCCTTATATAGAGTCTAAATCTCCCCTCTTCAAGTTTGAAACCATTTCCCCTTGTTCTGTCACAACAGATCCTGCTAAAGAGTCAGTCCCCTACTTTCTTAGGGAAAAATCCTGAAGAGTAGAAGATAAGGAGATCAAAGCATCCCACCACCTGAGGGGCAAAAGTGGCCCAAAGAAAGAGCTGGTGCTACTGTACTCCAGCTGAAGACCCACCCCAAATGCTTATGTTTAGCATGCTTTTATCACTTCCGAAAGTGAATTCCTTCTGTTTCCTGAAACAGCAATATCAGAACTTAGCACTGGCTAACTATTTTACATGTTCAGTGTGCTATACAAATATTAACTAATGAATCTAATCATGACATAATTAAATCTTATTTTACTGTGATTGAATGTTATCTTACACTTTGTATAATATTGTGATTATAAAGCGATAGGAAAAAATAGAATTGCCAAACAAATTAAACAATTGGTCTAAGAGTGAGAATGATTGACATTTTATATTCAGGTCTTTTTTTTTTCCTTCACTTCCCTTAATCCTCTCCGAAGGCCGGGACTTTTTGGGCAAATTAGCTCAAAAAATGAGTAGAACCAAAACCCTCTGATGGTTGCTCACCTGGGGAGGGCCTTTTCAATGCCAGTGTTTTTCCATGTGCCTGAGACATGAATGCCAACCTGAGTCCAGTTCAGCCAGGTTCCCCCATTGCTCTCTGAAGAAGCCTAAGCTAAATGCATGCAGGAAAGGATGCTGTTATTTTAACGCTGGCTTCCCCTCTTATGGCCTCCTCTATTCTATGTGCAGTCATAAAGACAGCAGCATCTGACTCTGAGGGGCAGGTTATTTATGTGAACCTATTTTTCAAAGGGAATGCCTTCCTCCTTATCTCCCTTGCTTTGTTTGCCATGGATAAAGCTCTTCTGAAGCTCCCTTTAGAAGACAAGGATCTCTCTGTAGGCACAGAGGAGAAGGGGCTAAATTGCTGCCACACGGTCATGATATTTGCTCAGTGATGGGCTGGGTTTGGGGCACAGGGGTGGGCTGTAGGCTCATTACACCAGCATGGCAAAGCTGGAAGTTCCTTGCAAACAAACGATTTAACTATGAATATTTGAGTTATAGATAAGTTGGCTTTTGTGTGACCTGTTAGCCAAATGCAAACCTGTCATACCTTCTGCAATGCTGGGGTTGCTCCCGTTGCTGTGGATGTCCCTCACCAACGGGTCACTCTACAACACGGAACAGCTGAGAGGACATCTGCTGACTGGTTGTATGTGCCCCTGTTCACTGCAGGGAAGTTGGAGCAGATGGCCTTTAAAGGTCCCTTCCAAGTCAAATGATTCTATGATTCTATGAATAAATACAGATCATAGGTATAAATAGTAGCATATCTTGCTCTGGTCTGGTGGCCAGTGAGCTGCTCAGCCAGGCAAAGCACTGACACCCCTGGGAAATATGGCAAGCCCGAACAAAAGCTGTCTGGTTGCACAGGAGGGGTTAAAAGGCTGAGTCATGCCCAGATTCACCTGGCCTCCTCCTGGTAGGCTGTAGTGGGGGAAGGAGATGGAGAGCAAACAGGTGCTCTTCTCCAGAGGGCTGATAATTTGCTAGATCAGCTCTTTGGATCTTTGGCTGTGTCCCTGCCCAGTTGGGCATATTGGATGTTTTCACCCTCATTCTGGTTGGGATCAGTTGTCCAACTGGGTGACAAATAATCCGAGGGGATGCTGTGTGTAGCTCCCCACCCTCCAGCTGTGCTTACAGGAAGTTAGTCTGCGTGTGGTGATGACCTGGATGTCCAGATGCACTGAAGGCACAGCTGGAGCACAGCTGGAAGAGCAGCTTGAGGCAGGCAGCAGCGAGTCATGAACTTGCTGTGTTTAAGTTGATTTGAGTCCATCCTTAATGCTGCAGCAAAAGCACAGTCTTTCATGCTAATCTCTTGTCAGGAGGTGAGTTTTTTGTGTTGCCTTGAGATAACAGGGAATAATGCTTGTTTGGGGAAGAGATGCCACTACCTAAATCTGTGGGCACAGGGACATGGAGAGGAGGTCTGGCTGTAGGCTTTCTTCTTGGCTAACCCTTCCCTTCACAAAACTCTGCATAATTATGAAACTGCAACAGCAGGCAGAAATCCCTGACAGAGAGAGAAACATACTGGGCAGCCACATATTGTTGCAGCTAATCCCTGCTTTTCTCTGGTGAGAATCTGTGACTATCAAATAGGGCTGGAAATTGCCACAGGCCATTTGTGGGGTGCAGAGGTGATCAGCTCAGTGAGAACCGGCTCTGTTTCTCCAGCCAGGATCCTCCCGTAATGCCTGATGAAGGGCTCAATAGCAGCTCTCGCTCGGATTAGCTGCAACCCCTGCACTAACCTGAGCTATCCCGCCGAGATGACACTGCAATAAATAATCAAGCACATCAGTGCATAAACATGCAGTCTGCGCACTCCCCAGGTCTTATTCCAGCGGAGCGAGCATTGTGTATTCCACACCAGGCTAATCACGGGGAGGAAATTTGCCGCGGACTGGAATCTCATCAAAGCAAACAACAGCAATCTCAATGAATTGCGCCGACCCAAGTGTCTGGTTTAATCACTCACTCATGTGTTTCCTTTGGTAAAATAAAAGAAAACACAACACATGTAAACTTGATTGCTCTTAAATGAACACTTTAATCCTGGTGTGGCTGTTGCTTGTCTAAGGACGGAATGGGATTGTCTTTACAGACAGTCGTCCAGATTCTGAAGTGCGTGTTGCATGGTAGAGGTAATAAAGCAAGGCAGGGCACTGATGCTAGGAAAAAGTCTGCTGCAAAGTAGCTAAAAAAAAAGTCACACAGTAAGTGGGACAGACTGGATGGCGTTTTGGTAATCAGGGACCATGTTCCTGGTGCCATGTGCTTGATGGGCAGTAGCAATTGCAGGCCTGGGTAATGCTGAGGGGTCACCAACCTTTTTCCTTCTGAAAAGAAAAATTAAGGCTGTTATGGAGAGAGATATTTAGAGACAACAAAAACTGCTGCCCAGGGCAATCTGGCAGATACGAGTTAGCTCCTCAGGCTAAAGGAAGGCTGCATCAAAGTGTACTTCTTTGGGCTGGCTCAGCTTTGAAACCCCTCCTTCCACCAGTGGAGTGACTCAGAGGATTTCTCCTGAAACAGAACTGAGATTTTTGCTCCATGGAGCTTTGGTTGTATTACATACACATACAGGGATGATGCACTTCAGCTCATTTCAGAAATAAATGCAAAAATATGTTCTCTGCTACTCTCCCTCCTCCCCAGAAGAAATACACAGCATCTCAATTTTAAGCAAAAGTGAAAAGCAGGACTCCTTCTTTCAGCATTCTGTAACAGACCCATACATTATCTCATTTGCTGTTTTTTTTTGTTTGTTTGTTTTTGTTTTTTTGTTTAACAATCCCTCCTCACTGTCCAAAACTCTGAAAATCATTGGGTTTGATTCAGGATTGTGTTAACAGATCTACCCCAGGGCACTGGCACTGACTGCAGTGGTATAATATCTGATTTATGTCCCTTGTGAGATCAGAACAAGGTTTGCCACCTCTAACCCTAAATCATTTTCTCACTTTCATATTGCAGCATCGATCTGTCCATTTCAAAGCAGTTCAGGCATTCATCTCGTTATCAGATTCTCACAGGGAGCACAAGGCTGCGTTCGGTCAATGATTTCTCAATAAATGCCCTAGTTTTAAACAACAACAACAAAAGGCCTCAAAGCAGACAAACAGTAAGAGTTAATCCTTAGATTTGTCTACAAAACAAAGCTAAGTTAATAAACTGTAAAAGAGAGTGGAGCATGTTGATTTTAATTAGTGACTTACCCTGGGATAAAGCCCCTGAACTCAGCAGAGCTTGCTGCTAAATAAGATGCTATTGAATAATAAAGAGGCTTGACTTCCCACAGTGAAACTCTCAGTGCAGAAGAGCACTCACTTCCTTGGCCTCTTCTGTTGAAAAGCATGGAATACTTTAAAGGGGGACTAAACGATTCTTTGGTCTTCCCAAAAGTATACCTTCAGGTTCTCACTATCTTCAAAGTCGTACCTGCAGACCACAGCCCAGTATTAAGCTATCTGACCACCCTAGAAACTCTCTTCAGTTAGATGGAGAAGCTTGGTGCAAGTGCTGTGAGTCGTGTTTTAGGTGTCTGGCTGGACAGAGCATGCAGAGACATGATGCAGACCCAGAGGTTCTTCTGACTTCAAGAGGAGGGAGATTTCTCTTCCTCCCTGGTGCTCGGCATCTCTTGAGCTCACTGGCATGCGAACATGGCACTCCCCTCTTGAACATATCGTGACTGATGGCAGCAGTGCCTAACACACTGTGGGTTTGAAGTGCTTGTAGCTTGTCTTTCCTCCTCACTTCTGGCTTTTCTTATGTTTCTGATCATGAATTATTTAATCTCAGACATGCATCATTGTTTTTGCTCTTTTTTTTAATGTTAATCTTTGCAGGTCTAGCAGTCTTCCTAACAGGTGGTGAATTGGTTTGTTTATTACCAAAGCTCTGAGAGAAGATGAAAGTATCAGGAAAGGTACTTGTGAGGGAATATGGTTTTAGCAGAGTGGGACAAGGTGACTGCATTTACAGCAGTAAACTAAGCAGTGCCCAGGAACACCGTGGGATATGACAATATGGTTGGCTATCCTGTTAAAGAGTTAGAGGCTTCTCAGGCACACTTCTAGACTGCTCCAGCTAACGCTTGCCTTGCTGCTCTTGCCTGGGATGACACACTGTTTGGTTTGACTTGGACATTTCATACCTGGTTCAGCACAAATGCCAAGAAGAGCAGATTCAAGCAGCTGGAGTGTGGCCACTATGCAAGGGATGGCGTTGATACTAAAAGGAGACACTGCAGGATGTTCATGAAGACCTTGACCTTGTAGGCACTAAATCCCATCCAAAAAGAAGCACTCTCTGTTATGTAACTCTCTTTAAAAAAACAGTAGCATGATTGTGTCTCCAGGGTAGGAATTTGTCAGACAGCAATGGACTGTATGATCCATGAACATTAAGTGATGCAGCAAGCAGAGAAGAGTGATACGAAATCTAATCTACGAAATCTAAGCTGCACTGAAAGGTTGTTGCACACTGAGGCACTGCTGCTTACTTCACCTTGGCCACCCTATGCTTATCCTTCCTGAACTGGTGGTCCTACTCTACCTGTGTCGCTTTTGAGATATGCAACTAACCTCATGACATCATACAAGTAACTCCTACACAGCTAGTAGAGGTACAAGCCTAACCCTGGCCTGCTGATGTTATGCAGAGCTCCCAGCACACAGACATGGCTGTGCACAGGCCTTTCATTACAATTTCTGTGCTACTTATTGCTCACTGGGGAGAAAGTGGTACCTCTAAGAAATATTTCTGTGTACATAAATAAGATGTGGAGTGAAACTACAGTCAAAGCCAACCAACAGGAAGCATTAACCACAGGGAAGTATGTACTGTTGAAGCCATCTGACTGTGGTCAAGCATTGCCACAAGGTATTTCTACCTGTTCACCAGCACACGTGATGTCTCAGAGATCTCAGCTCCACCCCAAGCTCTGAGATCATAGAATCATAGAATCATTAAGGCTTTAATGACCACTAAGATCATCCAGTCCAACCATCGATCCACCACCACATATCACTAAACCATGTCACTCAGCACACCTACTCTTTTCTTGAAATCCTCCAGGGATGATGACTCCACAGGTTGTCTCTGAGATGGCCAAGGCAGTCACAGCAATTCATTCTAGTGGTTGGTGACCCTGCCCGTGGCAGGGGGGTTGAAACTAGATGATCTTTGTGGTCCTTTTCAACCCAGGCCATTCTATGATTTTATGATTTAGCAATACATTCCTTTCCCAAGCAAAAAGCTTGAATGAAATGAGAACCCTTCCTGGCACTGGCTTCTGCATGGCGACATGCACAACACATCAGGCCAGGGCATCATGCAAATCTTGAGGTGAAGGGCAGCCCAGAAATGCAGGGACTGTCATTTCTACTGCCTTAGTCTGAGTGCAACAGATTTCACGCCACATTGCATTTTAACACACTGCAGATGTAATTTTAAATATCTGTGCCATTCACTAAGCACTGCATGTTACATATGTGTTGGGAAGTACTTTATTTTGCTGTCAATTTAGAAAATGTTAACAACAGCGTTTCCATTGAATAGCACCTAGTGAATAGGGTACAATATATGATCAAAGAGCCCTAGCAGTTCCTTTTCATTAGTGGGAGTAAATGCTTGGCACTGCATCAATCTTCTTCTCCCTCTCCTCTTCCTCTAGAAGTGCCAAGTCATTTTAAAGGCACATTAAAGTGTTAGGAGACTTCCATACAAAGCCAGTCAGCCTGCTGCTCGTTTGGATAAAGTTAATTACAGCAAAGATTAAAATCTGCAGTTCTTGATTGGTGTTGTTGAGACTTACAGAATTGCATTGTCCTCCGAGGGTGACTTGCCAGCTCTGCCCCTTTCCTCTCTCAGTGCAAGTGCCTTTTCCTTGTTATTCTTAGTAATTGTCTTGTCTCCTCCTTGGCAGTGTGTCTGGCAAAACTCTAGAATCTGGGTCTGTTACACGTGTGTTTAACAAGGGAAATTTTTCTGTATCAAAATAGGCTCAGTGTAAGTGCTGTTTGTTGCTTCAAGTTTGCCTTCTTTCCGATGTCACAGAGAGATCACCTGCTTCAGCACAACCCCTCCAAGGACTGGATCATCCATCTGTGCTAGGAGAAGAGCTTGCAAACTTATAGCAGGATCGTCTCTGAGACACTGGGAGCTGGTACCTCTGAGAGTCTGAGTAGAGGGAGGCAGCAACAAGAACATGTCACCAAGAATGAATGATAGGTAACCCAGCAGTTCTCCTGCTGAGCACTTGCTGTGAACAGTAGAAAATTATACAAATAAAATAGTTGATCTGTGTGGTGGCTTGGGACTGGTTTCAAGGTAGCCTGGATTTGAAGCCTCATATTCTGGGGAAAGTGAGAAACTGGGCATAAATACCCCAAGAAACCGCTGGCGAGGGCTGGCTGTGTCAGGAGCATGTGGGATTTGGCATCCTATTTATGAGGTGTAGGATACTGGGTCATGTGGAGAAAATATGGATTGGTATGCTGTCACACATACAACATATCCAATGGTTTTACATATTCCAGCAGAGTTAATTTAAAGTGTATTCTTGACTTAGTACAGTCATTGCCCAGAAGAGCCGTTTTCCTTATTTAAGGATATTGCATTGAGCTTCCTTGCACAGATTAGCTGCCTGCAAGCTCTTTATCTTTGTATTTCCTGCAGCCATATTTAAACTCTGACTCTTCTGAGGTGACTACCTGCCATGAAAAACAAATTCTGTGCCTCGTGTGTGTGAGTGGGGCTCTTCTATGGCCAGTTGGTAAGAAGGGGGGAAGGAGAAAGCAGTACAAAATGCGGAATTGATTTAATGCTGCCTAAAGCCATGCTTGTTCTTTGATGGATAAGAGCACATCAGGGGATACAGAGTATTTATTTGGCATGTATCTCCAGTCAGTAGACAAAGGAAGAGCTGCTCAAAATCCCCACGTTGTAGTCTTTTAAAGGGAAAAGCAATGTCTAAAATTGGAGGGAGGGAGCATGGAAAGATTTCTTTAAAGGAGACTTAAAGAAGCCAGCTTGAAAGAAAGTACTTTGATTAAAAGTGGTTTCTTCTGCCAACTAGTTTGCTTCTATCTCCTTAAAATTCCATTCAGAGCCTTAAAAGTTATCACTGATATTTTGCAGGGCATCTCTGCTCCCCTTCACTCTCACCTTGGCTCTCCCTTGTGCATTAGGACATGTAAGCATTAAACTGTCACAAAACAAATGGCACCTTGAGCAATTTCCAGGCCATCGATTTGAGGTGCTACTTCCTGGCATACTGACTTTAAGCTGTGTGTACTAGAGGGAGAAAACAGCAAGGCACTGATGAAAAGTATAGGAATAGGAGGTGACTGCTGACTCAGAAATGATTTTGCTCATGCAGTCTTGGAGGTGACAGCCAAAAAGGCTACGTGGGCTTCAGAGAGTGGTCACTCCAGGCTTGCTATTTAGGAGAGTAATGTATGCATGTACATACATTATGTACATACATGCTATACAACTATGTACATCTCTCCCTGTTGTTGGTATTTGGCTTTCAGCATCTAATCCTAGAGCAGTCATCCATTTCACCAAACCCCTCTGAGCAGCAGTGTGTGTGTTTGGGCCAGCACTCTGGATAACATAGCTACCATACTCCGCTTTGTTTGAGGTGACCGAGTATCTGCCTGCAGAGACAAGGCAGGCTCTCCCTCATCTTCTCCCTATAACAAAACCTGCACATGCACTAATGCCCTGGGCTTTTGGTAAGGCTGGTGTTGAGAGGGTCCTGAGTAGCCTCCTTAGTTGGATGATTGCAGCCATAGGGTTCTGGTCAATGGCTCTATGTCAAGTTGGAGACTGGTGATGTGTGGTGTACCCCAGGTATCTGTGTTGGGACAATTACTCTTCAAAATCTTTATCAGTGACACAGATGGTGGAATTAAGTGTACTGTCATGCTGAGTGGTACGGTTGATACAACAAAATGAAGGGATGCCATCCAATGGGACCTGGACAGGCCCATGAGAACCTAGTGAGGTTCAACAAAGACAAGTGCAAGCTGTTGCACTTGGGTTAGAACAATCCCAGATACATATACTAACTGGAAGAAGAACTCATTGAATGCAGCCTTGCTGAGAAGGACTTAGGGATTCTGATAGATGAAAAAATTAATATGAGCCAGCAGTAAGTGCTTGCAGCTCAGAGCACCAAGAGTATTGTGGGCTGCATCAACAGAGGGGTGGCAGCAGGAAGAGGAAGGTGACTGTCCTTTTCTACTCTGCCTTCATGAGGCACCATGTTCAGTATTGTATCCAGGCCTGGGGCTCTAAATACAAGAAAGATGCGGGTCCAGAGGAGGGCCATGAAGGTGATCAGAGGGCTGGAGCACCTTTCCTATGGCAACAGGCTGAGGGAGCTGGGCTAATTCAGTCTGGAGAAGAAAAGGCTGCAGGGAGAACTCATTGCAGCCTTCCAGTATTTAAAGGGAGACTATAAGCAGGAGGGAAATCAAATTTTACATGGGCAGATAGTGATAGGTCAAGGAGGAATGGCTTTAAACTAAACGAGGGAAGATTTTGATTAGATGTTTGGAGATAATTCATTATTTAGAGGGTGGTGAGGCATTGGCACAGGCTGCCCAGTGAAGCTGTGGGTGCCCCATCCCTGGAGGCACTCAAGGCCAGGTTGGATGGGGCCCTGGGCAGCTTGATCTGGTTGGTGGCAGCCATGCCCATGGCAGGGGTTTGGAACTGGCTTGGTTTTAAGGTCCCTTATAAACTAAGCCATCCTACAGTTCTATGGTAGCTACTCTCTTCATTTCACGTGTGGCCTCAGGACTTTAAAATCACCCTGGTCTTATCAAATCAGAGAATCAAAAGAAGTCTTTCCCTAGCCAACAAAGCTAGCTTGTAAATGGAAACCTTTAACTTTGCGCTTCCTCTCTCCCTATGCTTGAAGTGAAAATGATAATAAACTGTGAACATCAAACCTTGTTTTGTGTACTTCTTTGATCCACAGATGGAAAGTTATATAAATGCAAAGCGCTATCATTATTTATAAAGAACACACAGTTTGCAGCTCTTTGCAATCTGGCAAGGTAGAAATAAACAGGAAGGCACAAATTTAGCATGATGATTTCACTGCTGGATCTAATAAGATGCAAGGAGAGGCCAGGAAGACTTGAGTTTGTTTGAACACATGATGCTCTGGTACTGGTAATTGGCAAATACAGGAATAATTAAGGAAAAAAAAGAATGAAAAAAAGAATATGATGTGTTAGATTCATAGGTTATGAAAACTAACCTTGCTGCAGCAGTCTGTGGGAGTTTGCTTCGGTTTATTTTCCCATATTATCGAAAGTCTTACTTCCAAAGAAATGTTTTAGAAGCTTTCTCTCCAGGTATAAATGAATGTAGCTGAAGTAGCTCCTTTAAACCAGTGCAGATGAACAGTATACTGTGCAGTTGTGATGAGTATGCATTTTGAACTGACATCAGACTGAACGCCTCAGAAACTGAAATCCAGAAGTTATGGCTGAGAAGAACAGGTGGCAATGAAGCTGCTCCTCCTCTGCTAAAAATGAAAGAACAAATTCCATCACTTCAGCCTGCCCTTAAGAAGCAATTCGCCCCATCCTGTCTGGCCGGTGCTGTGGGATCCCCCCTTTCCCTGTTTTGACCTCTTTTTTTTGTTGCCAGTGAGTAGAGTAGGAAGGGAAACACAAGCTCTCCAGCCATGTGGCTCAGCTCTTCTCTGGGGAAAACCCAAATGGGTGGAGGATATGAGCTTGCCCAAGGTTTGCTCACTCTTTGTTTTCCTTGGGATTGTGCTGAATTTTCTGGTACCTTGAGATGAGCAACTCGCTTTTAATACTGAAGGGTGAAGGCTGTGCTTTGGGGACTACAAGACACAGCATGGGAAGGCTGTGCTCTCCATGGTACAGTTAAAGAAGGGACATATCTGGAGATGGACCAGACATTTTAGATTTGTTCCAGGAATGACAAATATACACGAAAAGTTGTTTTCCAAAGCCTGAGGAACTCTGAGTCTCACTTTGCTGATGAACTTTGATCAGTCCTAAAGCTGGTCTCGTGGAGGGATATGAAGCGATATGGACTATGCTTGAGATGGATGGGTGCCATGGGTTTTGCAAAGAGATGCTTCAGTCTTTCATGGAAATTTATATTCTCTGGATGCTGTGTTGTGCTATAGAGGAATGAAGGAGCCGTATATTGCAGAAGAGATATTTTGCCAAGTGATTTTATGCACAGTGTTTAGGGGATATATCATGCGGGAAAACCCTTATGTGATCTTTTGATGCTATCCTTTCTCCTTCTGTGCCCCCCATTGAGTGAAGAATTACTAACACTTCTCCTGAGTACAGGACTACCTGCTATTATTCCTTAGAATCTGTTACACATTGTGTACTGTATGTATGATGTATTCCCTATGAAGTTGTTCTTGCTTCTTATGGTGCTTGGATCAATGAATAGATCCAATAATTTTGCTTAAAAATGAACGTCTGTTATGGCCTTCTGAACAGCCTCCCAGACCTTGTCTGTTCACAGATACTGCTCTGGGTAACTTCTTCATTTCCTTCGGACACAGTTTCTTGGGCTAGGAAAGGACATTGCCAGCTTCAGCAGCATGGAGATGTCTTTGTGGACACTGCCAAAAGGTCACCCCATATAAAGAGCAGGATATTCTCACCTGTGACTGATGGGTGGCTGCTGTGTTTGAAGGCCAACTTGGGCTCCATCCACTATATGCTGGCCACAGCATTCATAAGACATCATTTCCATTTCAATGTTCTCAAATGACCACGAGCTTTTTCAACAGGAGGGAGAAAGGAGAGGATATATCTCTGGACAGGCAAAATCACACATCTCACTGTTATTCCATGGGAGCTGTGATGTGATAGAAAACCATGTACAAAGCAAGTATTACAACCCTCTCCTGCTGTTGTATTTTTATTTGCTGTTCAGCTGGACTGAAATCTGGGAACGTGGTCATCAAAGGGCAGAGATATTACTTTCACACCCCACTGGGCCTCAGCTCATGGAGGACCACCTGTGAGAAGTGGTTTTCAGCATGCATTTGCCTGCTTGCTTTTGCCAATGGGCAGCAAGCTGAAATGATGTGTATGTAGCCTGTATCACTGCTCATTGCCAGTAAGCAGGCCCAGCAACAAAGAATGGTTTGTAAAAAAATGCAGTACATCTCCACGTCTGTTGGAATGCATGATGGTTGAATATGCAGAAAGATAAGTAAATGCATGGAACAGCTTTTGCATTATTGCTCTTAAACCTGGGAAATCTGCTTGATCATATGCTAAGGGTAGGTTCATAGACTCACTGCATCAGCTGTAGCACTTTGCACTGCAGGTAGTTATCAGAGGATGACACAGGCTCCTCCTGAAACACATTCTGGGCAATTTTCCCCAGAGTCTTGGAATCCAAGCAGATCATTTCTGCAGTGAGATGATAACTGGAAGGTTGCTAGTACTGGCACAGCCAGAAAAAGGATGTATTTTACTGCTGCTGCATTATGTAGCTGCCTTAACCACACAGAACTGAATCCCAGTTTTGGTGAACTTTCTTTACTGGAATTGCCATCATCATTAACTGAGAAGAGGAATGACCTTATTCCACACTATGAGGTCACAGACTCCTTGTTCGGAGATGGTGTGGATAAGATAAGATGCAGTGTTTTTCTACCCACACCTGGTGGGTATTACAGCAACACATCCAGGTATCAGCCAGAACCAGTGGCTGCCCGAAGATATCTCTGGCTTTGTAGACATCTCTGGTGGAGCTCTTCAGTCTGAGTCATTCTCAGCCTGTTACTGTGTCAAACAGTGATCCTCCTTCCCATCCCTACAAGCTCTCCTCTCCAACCTTCACATTCCTTTTTACTGGCTACAACTTTCAGAACTCTTTAGGTTATCTGCTAATATCCTCACAGTCACTGCTGAGACAAGCTAAACAGCTGTTCTTTTTTTCCCCCCAGTTTTCCTCTCAGCTCTGAGTGTTGTCCTGCTGGAAAACACCTCAGGGACAGGAGGAATGTGACTTCCTGCTGTAGGAGCTGTAAGCTGCTGCTACTGCTGCTGAAAACCAGTCAAGTAACTTCTTTCTCCTAGGCTACCCCATGCTTCCATCCTAAAAAATCTACTTTTAACAGTTGAGAAAAGCTGCCATAGACAAAGCAGAGCTGCCTTGCTCACTGTGGGCATCACACTTTGGCACAGCACTGGTGCCCAGCCCTGTCTTGTGGAGTACTAGCCAAAGAGGCTGGAGGAGGAGAGGATGAGCTTGCACAAGCGATCACTGACTCCTCTCATTTGCAACAGCCATGGCCAGACTATGGAGGCAAAGCTTTTTGTCATGTCGTATTTCATGGCCTGCATGAATTTACTATCTGTCACTGCCAAGGCTCCTTCCCTTCTACACTTTTCTGATTTTTCATCCCTCCTTTCGAATGTCTGTTACAGATCACTTTTTCCCCCCCCCCCCCCCTCTCCCTCCACATTTCCTTTGCATTTTTCATCTGAGATGGAATGCATTTTTTTCCCACTCCAGATTACAATCTCCCCAGGTCTGATATTCTTCTTTCTCACTCCTTTGACTACTTGTGGCAGCTGTGACTTCATGACCAAAAAGGCAGAAACATAAATAAGGGAAAGGGAAAATCCTCGGGATGTCAGCAGGGCACAGCCAAAGTAATGAAGCTAAAAGGTTTGCCTTGCTGTAGCCTGAGCAGCACTAGCACAGTGCACAGCCTTGACTCCTGAGATACCATCACGGTCTGCTGCGGCTGTAATTGTAGTGATGTCTCTTTCTGTGGGGCTGGTCAGCCGTAGCTTGTCTGCTTAAGCTCTGTGAAATGGTTTATTTATTTATTTTCCATAAAATAAATGTTCCTAGTTAAAGGCCATTGTGTGCAGAGATATAAAGCTTACAAGGTTAGGCTGCACATTAAAAAATCCAGATGCAAAAATTCGTAGATCGTAGAGTCATAGAATGGCTTGGGTTGGAAGGGACGTTAAAGCCCAGACAGTTCCCACCCATCTCCATAGGCAGGGATACCCTTCACCAGCTCAGAAAGCTCAGAGCCCCATCCAACCTGCCCTTGAGTCTCCAGGGATGAGGCACCCACAGCTTCTCTGGGCAGCTGTGCCAGTGACTCACCATCCTCTGAGTAAAGAGTTTCCTCCAAACATCTAATCAAAATCTCCCCTCTTTTAGTTCAAAACCACTCCACCTTGACCTATCACTATCTGCCAGTGTAGAAAGTTGTTTTCTCTCTTGTATGTAAGTACTGGAAGGCTGAAATGAGGTATCCCTGGAGCATTCTCTTCTCCAGGCTGAACAAATCCAGCTCCCTCAGCCTGTCTTCTTAGGAGAGGTGCTCCAGCCCTCTTATTATCCTGTGATCTTGTTCTGAATCCAGTCCAAATGCTCTGCATCTTTTTTGTGTCAGGAGATACTGCACTGTTGCTAGAAACTTTGTTTCCTGACTAATGTGTCTGCTGATAATGTTGTGACAGCTTTTGAAATAGAATGGCATTTACAAATATCCATGTCTCTTAATCCAAAAGCTTTATGGAAGGCTGTATCTCCAGCAAATATTCCCCCCCCAGGTAATGGCTGCAAATGATTGCTGATTTGGGAAACACACCCCTGATAAAAAGCAGCAGGTAGATGGGGCACTTGCAAATCTTTCTCCCTGGCAATTTGCAAGGGTTCATTTTGTAGTCCGAATGCTTAGCCTGCTGCTAAGCACCAAATCCGGCACTCCAGCTGCATCCTTCTCACAGTCACAAACATCCTAGTGGCTCCTGGGACAAGGTATTCCAACCATCCCAACAAGCAATGTGCATCCTGCACCAGCAAGTTGTACCACCTGAAAGGTGATACCACCCTTGAGGTGGTGCCCTGGAGAGGGGACAACCTGGCTGCTCCTGTGACAAGGATGTCTCTGAACCAATGCTGTGGTTAACAGAGTGGTGAAACAAAACGTGCAGAGCCTGAAAAACAGTGTGAAAACAGGAAGGGCTGCTCTTCAGCTGTTACAGCAGCTGTCAAGTGTTGTACACAGGATAGAGCTCCATGGACAAGAGTCCTGTTGAGATAAGCTGAAGGGGTTTATCTTCTGACTGGTATTCTCTTGCAGGACTTTGAACTCCTTAGCAGGCCCTTATTGGCTTTATAAACACACAGCCATGCACGTATACACAGAATTACACACTAGTAAAATGTTGAGCCATGTATGTTCACATGTGAGGCAGGCTGGAATGGAAACCAGGGTTCTCTGACTGCTTCCATGACACAGCAAAGAGGTGTCTGAAATCACACAGAATTGCACAATTGTGGTGTTTGGGAGGGACCTACAAGATCATTGAGTTCAACCCTACAGCAGGTCACACAGGTAGGTGCCTAGATGGATTTTGAATACCTCCAGAGGAGACTCCACAATGAGTGCTCTGTCACTCTGAAGAAGATCTTCCTTGTGTTAACATGGAACTTCCTATTTTCTAATTTCTCCCTGTTGGTCCTTGCTCTATTGCTGCACACCATCAAAATACTCCAGTGACCTCTTCTGTAACCTCAAGGATTCATGTCATGTAAGTTGCTTGCCTTGATGGGTGGCAGAACGTGGGGCAGGCTTTGTGGAAAGATGGAGCTGAGCTGCAAAGTCCGTGCTTGATGATGCATGATACAGAGGGCTGTGAGACACTGGAGCAGGCTGTTCAGAGAGCTGTAGATGCCCCATCCCTGGAGGTATTCAAGGCCAGGCTGAATGGGGCCCTGGGCTGATACCTGTGGCAGGGGTTGCAGCATGATGATCTTTAAGGTCCCTTCCAACCCGAACCATTCTATGAATCTATGATTAGTTCTTCATAATGAGTCAAGACAGATGTACATTTTGTGTTTTGCAGATATACACTAATAATTTCCTACTTATTTGCAATGCTGGCTGCAGATACGTTGGCTATTTTCCCAGGGTTTCTTCCAAAACAACAACAAAGAGAAACCTCAGCCAACTAAATGCTGGCACATCCTTAAAATGGCCCTTCAGATTCTCTTGTTTCTTTGGTAATGCCTTTGCATATTGGATCATGTGCTGCACCTACAATCCTATATGTAAAGTGGGGCTGAATTTGTTTCTCTTTCCAGGAAATCAGAACTGCCTTAGGAGTGTCAGATCTAATGTTAAGTTAATACAGTTTTCTCCCTGTGATGAAACACCTTGTTGCCACTCATTGTCCAGTCAATGATGAAAAAATTAAGAAAATAAAGGGGAAAGAGAAAAGAAAAGGCTGAGAAAGGTATGTAATTCCTCTGTCAGTTTAGATCACTGCACTGTAAAAAATAACTCTACCTGCTATAGGAATGAACAGTTCTTCATTAAACGAGGAGGTTTGTGTGTGTTTCAGATGGGCCTCAACCGGCTCCAGTTTCCTAGGTTGATTTAAGAGCTTTCTTTTTAGCAGGTTGGTAGCAGGTTAGACATGTTCTATCCACTCAGAATTGGAGCTGTATGGGGAAGATTGAGTGAAAAAACTGATTTTTTATCAGACACAATAGTTGGGGTGTAATGGAAAACGAGAGTCTGAAAGAAGAAGGACCTGGGAATTGAGGAAATACAAAAGGGAGGAGTCCCTTGGGGGCAGATTCATATCCACTGAAGTGGAGGAAATATATAGGCTTTTCTGTCCTTCTGGCCTCTCATAATAGCAAGATGAAGAGGAGAGTAAGAAGTATGACGATAAAAATAAAGCTCAGGCTGCTCAGGGCCCCATCTAACCTGGCCATGAACCTCCAGGGAAGGGGTATTGCAGCTTCTCTGGGCAGTCTGTGCCAGTGCCTCACTGCCCTCTGAGTAATGAATTTCCTCCTAACATCATACCCAGGCATGTTCAACCCATGGCCCATGGGCTGCATGAGGCCCAGCACAGCTCACAGTGCAGCCCGCCACAGGCCATATCATAGCAGTGGTTCTTCGCTGCTGAGTGGCCCAGCCCCTATATAAGTTAATTATACAATATATTTAATGAAGGTTGCTTGGAAAGTTATGCCTCCTATATTACGTTGAGTGATGGCATAAGAGGCAGATGGTGGTATGCCGGTAGAGGCTGAACCTTCCCACCAGTATTCCATTACATATTGTTGCTATGTGACAGATAGCAGCAGAAGGGCGATTTGACAAAATGGTGTCTGACATGGAAATGTGTATGAAGCAAAGGTGTGTCATTGAACTCCTCCATGCAGAAAAATGTCACCCACTGACATTCATTGATGCTTGCGGAATGTTTGTGGAAACCAAACAGTGCATGTGAATACAGCGAGGCGGCGGGTGGTTTCTGTCAGTATTGGCAACAGCAACAGTGGGTTACCTCTGCTGGAACAAATTTTTACAAGTGTGGTATGAAAACTTTTGTTCATTGCTGGCAAAAGTGCATAGCTCATGGTGGTGACTATGTGGAGAAATAGTGTTAATGGTGTTTTGTAGCTGAGAATTTGCTTTATCAAACAGTGTTATCATGCCCCAGTCCTGGATGCAGTACTCCAGATGGGGCCTCATGAAGGCAGAGCAGAGAAGGACAGACCCCTCACTCTCCTTGCTGGCCACCCTTTTTTTGATGCAGTTCAGGATACTGTTGGCCTTCTGGGCTGCGAATGCAACATCTTGAGAGGCACCAAACAACTAGGGACTGTATGTGCTTTTTGCATTGCACTAACACACATACACTCAGTACAAGGTAGAAATAAGTCCTCCAGCCCCATCCATATGCAATCCATATGGAGAGTGGTCGTTCCCTTCAGCCTCGGGGTGGCATTGTGGTGGTAGCTTAACAAGAGGAGTGGTTGGATGGCATTCCCTGATGCGGACATGTGCAATGTGTTTGCTTTGGCATAGAGTAGCACTGGCCACTGCCAGTCAAACAGCAGCAGCTAATAAGCAAGCTGTGTCTTAACACAGGTCCCGCAAACTCACCTAATCCCATCATCAGAGCTGGTCTTCAGACAATTTACTAGTAATGCCTCAATCCTGACTTACAGCAAGGCTGGCTATTCTAGTCTTTTATGGTGTTGGTCTTGGTGTTTCCAAGATGCTAGGAAGTCTTACAAACTATACTTTTCAAGCAGGTACACTTATGCTGCCTACGAAATGTCTTTGTTGATTTACGGCACCTTCCAATATCTCACATCACAAAGATCCGCTACCTTCCAAAAAAGGGGAAACTTGCTACAAAAAGGAACATATTATCACTACCTGGAAGTTTCCTGAGATTTCATAAATTAATTTTTTCTTTTATCCCTAGTTATACTTCTCTTCCTTCTTGTAATATTACTGTCCCTCCTTTATATCTGACTGTGTCAGCAATTATCCCATTTATTTTTAGTCATTGCTTAGTGAACTGATGCATACTTTGCTCTTTCCACCTTTCCTTGTAATTAGATGTCTCCATTCCAGTAATCAATGTATATTGCTATGTCAATAGCTTTCGGTTATTGAAGTGCTCAGAACTGAAAATAATAGTTTAGGTGTGGCATCTGTAGAGAAAGAAAAGCAGGGCTTGCTGCTGTATAATGCGTAAGGTGCTTCTGTGCATGAAGAAGAGTGTTTTATTGCCTTGCCAAAGTCATATGCAATTTGCCCTCTATTATGACCCATAGTCATCTTCCAGTGTTACAGCTCTCTTTTTCCCATTAAGCACCCGTGGTTTGGGTTACTTTCCTCCCTCCCTCTCTCCCTGGATCTCATCAGTTACATTTTTTGCCAAGCTGAATGTTTCATTTGGGTTATTTCTTCCCATTGTTTCAATTTCTCCTGTTCTCAGTTTGTAATTTCTCTTCCTTGGCTGCCTGTGAAAGCAGGTCCTCACATCCTCTCTACTCATTCCTCCAAACTGTTCCAAATCTTCAGTGAAGATATTAATGAAACCAGAGTAAAGAATGGAACAATAGCAGCTTCCCTGCAACTCCTCTTCTGAACTTTTCTTACTGGGCACACATCAGTGCCCATGGCCTGTAGTTAGCTTTCACGTTCTATCATGTCCACATCTATGCACTCTTGGATTTGTTTGCCACTGTAAGAATGCACAAGATGCTATACAACATGCCAGCCGTATAGGACTGACAGAATGACACCTAGTGCATTTTTATTCTCCATCATCACCATGTTGTCAAGTATGTTAGGAAAGCAAGCTTGCATGCCCTGGTGGGTTTAATTATTTCCCATCACACCTAACCCACAGTGCTGCTCTGTATTCTTCTCCTGTCAGCTCGCTTTCTTTAGTTGTACTCCTCAGCTTTGCTGCACAGCATTTCTCTCCAAAGCCCTTCACAACATCTCGCACACTGATATACATCCTCAACCTATGGTGTACACAGCCCTTTCAGTTTCCCCTCCAAGCTCACTGCAGTTTACAGAACCAGAGTCTCAGCTGCTATAAATTGTCATAGCGCCACAGAAGTCAATTGAGCTATGTGATTTGTTCACCAGCTGGGCATCTGGCTTGGATTTTATGAAAGGCTATTTGCTTGGACTGCAAATATGGCACTGAACATCCCTAGGGCCAAGTGAGCTTGGGGAAGAAAGGAGAAAATAGAATAAGCAATTGCAGAATAAGCCAGCTCTAGCAGCCAAAGGATCTGGAGGAGGGCCAGGTAAGACAGAAAAAACTGTTAGCAGGGACCTCTCGACTCTGAGCATGACACCACTTTGCTTCTTGTGCTGGTCTCTGCTCCTTGTTCTGATAGGCCACCCAGCCCTCCTTTACATGAGCTCCTTTTCTTAGCATTGTGTCACTGCTCGTTTGCTTGTACTACAGCAGTACATATGCTCAGATAGCAGACTCTTACTGTGCAAGGTACTGCACATGTACTAAAAGACCTAAAGTTTACCCTTGAAATCTGAATATGGCCTGCGTCAGGTAGATGCAGACAGGCAACAGACTATTACTGTCAAAAAATAGGAGGATCGCTGTCCCTGGAGATCTTCAGGAACCATGTATGTGATGTAGCACTGAGGGACATGGGTAGTGGGCATGGTGAGGATGGGTCAACTATTGGACATGATCTTAATGTTCTTTTCCAAACTTAATGATTCCCTGATTCTATGAATAATTCAGGTGCTGCTTCAGAAATCTCACAACTACTATCCTAGAGATCCAGATCTCCCAGAGGGCCCCAGCTGGCCCATGTAACTCCCTGCTTCCCATGACTTAGCACAAGACCAAGCGTCCTTGCTGAGCCCTTGCATATGGTGGTCAGAACAGAGCTAGGTGCTCTCCTGCTGTCTGCTCTTGACTCTGACCGGAAACTACAGCTCTCTCCCTGGGAAGGAGCTCTTGCTGTTCACCTCTAAGAAATAGTTTATTCTTGAGAAGGAGAAAACCTGAGGCTTCTAGCAATCATTAGGAAAGCACTGAGGCATATAAGCTGTAGGATTGTTGGTCATTTGGGCAGTCCCCAAGAGGCATTCATGTAGATGGGAGGGTGAGAAATGTGCCTTACACAACATATGTAAATGGCAACCAATTTTTCTTTTTTTTTTCTCTCTCCTGAGTGCAAAAGGCCTATAAAACAATTAGAGCTTAAAATTGGACTCCTGGCAGAGAATGAGAGAGGGAGTTTATGCCTTGTTAAGTGTAATCAGTCTGGTGATAAGGGGACAATTTCAGCTGTGTGAGATATAATTACATCATAAACTCCACATTACAAACAGGGCAAGCAGAGGTGAAAAGGTAAAGAGGAAATAAACAATGATGCCCTTTGGGGAACGTGACAGAGGAGACATTTCTGGACTCCATTTCCCTAAGTGAGAAACTTTTCCAGAGGGAATGGGAGCTGCATACATGCAGGAAGAACACACTTCAGGGCTAGCGCCTGTCCTGGTCCTCCCAGCAGCTTGGAAGGGGTGCTTTGCTGTTGCTACACCTGAGGTTTTACATCTACCAGCTGGAGAGGAATTTTACTTTGCGTCAGTTAAATATTAAGCATATTTCAGAAAACAGACAAACGTTTCTTTGTGACCTGAAGCCGCAGGAGAGCATCTGCTACTGTAATGCCAGTTGAACAATGATGACAGCCAACTATGAAGAGAAAGGAGGCACAGAGAGTTCGGATTGTAGTGAAGCTCAGCACCTTGCTGTGGAGGACAAGGCTTCCTGCAGGAATGTGGACATGCTGGTCTGAAATTTATCACACACAGGTCCTAAATCGCAGACATGACCCTCAAGATGTCCCACTGTGGGGAAATCTGGCAGGTGATGATAAAACACCAGCTTGTCCATCTTCCAGGCTACCTGCAGTAGTGGTAGGAAGGGGTCTCTTCTATATGTAGCCTGTCAGGCATGGGGGCCACGGGAGCCATGCACAAAGCTGGCTTACCTTGGAAACCAACTCTGGTCAGACCTATATGGGGATATATCCCAGAAAGATAGTTCTGAACAAGGGTGATTTCTTGGGTCTCATCAGGAAAAAATAGGAAGGGAAACATGTAAGGTATGTCAACATTTGCCAATTTATGTTAATATTTTTAGATATGATGTTTTGAAATGAAGATGAAGGAATGAGAGAGAAGCAGCACAATGTGGTGGACATCAGTTTATTTGTTTGAAAACAGAATTTGGAAATTCAGGATTTCTCAGTTTAAGGATTTGAATTACTGGCAAATGATGAAAATAATTCTGGGAAGTTCTTGTTTTACAGTTTTATCTCTCAACAAATAGATGGGAATTTTTTAACCGGTTGTGTCAGAAACTTTGGTTCCCATTTCTGTTTTTTGCTGCTAATGACTCATGTCACAGAAGAGAGAACTGTGCCTAGTTCTGAGATCAGGCACAGTTTTAGTCTTTTCTTGTCATTATGTACTGTGTAGTGACAGATAAATCACTTAACCTTTCCATGACATACTTCCCCATCTGTAAAATGAGGATGATAATCGTATTTGCTTACTTTACAAAAGTGTTAGGAGAATGAATTATCACTGTTTTTATAACCATTTATATCTCTCTCTGGGGCAAAGACTGCTTTTTCTTCCTTGCTCATGAAACAGCATAGTCCTGCTCTTTAATAGAAGTCCCTAGGTGTTATTATGATATAGAAAGATAAAAATTAAATATAACTTTTGACAATGTAGCAAACAAAGTGGGTTAGATTAAAAGAGATGGAACATTTCTTTTTTCAGTGCTAAAGAAATGATCAATTAAGTATAGTGATATTCTCCTGAAATATAACCCTATCTGAAAGTGGGTGGTGTAACCCTCCTCTGGCAACCATTCTTTTGCAAAGGACAGAGAAAAAATGATTAATGTTTATACAGTTCCATGAACAGATAATAATTATTACTTAGATTAGAATGCTTGTAGTCTTTGAACAAGAGCAAGTTGCGTTAAGAGCTTTGCAACGCTGAAGCTGGAAATGGTCCTCACCCTAAAGAGCATGAGATTAAGAGAGCAGGAACTTGAAGTTAAAAGTAACAGCCTGTGTCAAAGGAAGTTGAGACATGCACATCCAAGGATACACAACAGGTCACTGCCAGAGATGGAGATTCCTAATCTGATATTATTCAACTCACTCATGCTGCTATCTCCATTAAGTATTATTCATGCTCTCATACTGCAGGTTACCATCATTCACCTAGACTAGGTATTTTTCTCAGAAAGGGGCACAGAGTGGCTATTCTGGAAACTCACTGAAATGCAGGCCAATGAGAAGGAAGGGAATGAGAGAAGTCTGAAGTGGTTTGCAGAAAGGGGACTGACATGGCAATAGTAGGTAGTGCTCAATGCTGTGACTTCCACAAATCTCAGGACCAAGTCAGTCATGAGTGAGATGCTCAGAACTCAATGACATTACATGTAAAAGCATTAATAAACCCCTGTTGCTTGTCACCCCTCCTTGCCTTAGAGAGGATAGTTTTTGTCATTTTCTTGAAGCAGTAGCATCACAGTTTCTAAGAGGCACCTTTCTGAATTTGGTTTTCCAGGTTGTTTAAAGAAAATTCACACCCTGGAGGATGAGCCCCTGCCTTTCCTGCCAAAGCCACCAAAAGGAAAACGTTGGAGATGGGCTTACTGGGAGAAACACTAACCAGACAGGACATCATGGAGTGCTGGACAAACGGTATCCGAATGTGATCAGCTCAGGGCTGTGAAACACAGTGAGACCTGTAAAAAAATGCTCTGTATTTACTTGAAAGAAAGCCAGACCCCATCAGACAGCCTCACAGCAATATGCTGTGTCCCATTGATGTTTCACATCTAGAGAAAGAAAAGCAGAGAGCAGCCTCAGAGAGGGATAGCCAGCCCCATTACAGTTGCCTGCCATGGGATGCAAGGTCTGTGAAGGGGAGCAGGTAGCACTACCTCACAGGTGTTCTCAACACCATTGTCTTATCCTGCTGTGCCTTGTTCCTAGCCTCAAAGTTGGAGCAGGGACAGGATCTTCCCATCACCCAGGACAGTGCATCCTTCTGGGTGATCCATTACCAGTTGAGGATATGGCCTTGACAAGGATGAGAGCATTACAAATCCTGTCTATGTCTTTTTCATTACCAGGAGGGTGTGAGGTTGCAGTGAAGCATGAGGCTGAAAGAGAGAAGTGAAGATAGTGAGCATGATTGCAGAGGCTGCCTGCACAGCTGCTGGGACCCATGCCAGGAGAGGAGAAGTGGGTGCTGAGGATCTCCACATACCCTCCAGTCACACCACCCTTGTGCAAAGTACAACTATCCACAGAAAACTTAGAGAGAAACATTTTTGGTTGTATGCTTTCAGAAGCAAATAAACAAACAAACAAAAAGACAAGCTGAAAACCCAGTGGAGGTCTGCTGTATTTTTGTCACTGCTAGTCCTTGCCCAGCTTGGCAGCCTACACTTCTTGGTTTGGCACCAAATGGTCAGCAGAGCGTGCAGAGCACAGAATGCCAGGAGCACCACACACAGAGCTTTACGTGCAGAGGTGATGCTGCACACCTTTTGTTTCTCACAGTCAGCAGCTGAAGGAGTGTGATAAACCTGAGCACCACAAGGAAGCCAAATGAGTTGTAGTGAGATCCCCGTTACCTCGCATGAATCGGGGCTGAAGACCCCTGCTATGAGTTCTCCCCATGCTGCCCTTTCCAGGGGAAAAGGCAAAGAAATTGTTTAATAAATAAAGAACTCTGACAGCAGCTGGAGAAGAGCCCAAAAAGTTGAAATCCGTCATCAGCATGAGAAGGGAACAAAGAGAGAAATAATGGCACACAGTCCTGACACAGCTACTTCTTGGCAGGAGAGAAGTGTCTGCACAATTCAGATAACTTCCAGAGAAAGTAAGTGCTATTGGAGCTCAGCGGAAAGGAGCGAGGGGCTTGGAGACAAAAGCCCCAATCCTTCTGCTGATCCTCAGGGAAAAACTATGCTTTCAATGCCCAGACTTACGTGCCTGACATGCTTGCCTCCTCACACTCTCCTAACATCACCAACAGTGCATGGAGAGAGCTTTATCTTTCCACCCTGCTACCTAAGATGAAACCAGTTGCTGCAAGAAGCAGTGCCTCTGGGAGCAGAACCAAGGCTGACGGCTATGCTATTGCTTCACTCCCTGAGCTGCTATCCGGTGGGTAGAAATCACAAGACCAGCACAATCAATCCTGGTGGGGCACGTAGCCCTATAGTTGACTTTTTCCAAAGTATTTAGCTATTTTATCTGAACATAGCTGGTGCTCACTAGATATGAGCACCCAAGTATTTTTCACTGTAGTCCAAGCAAAAATTGATGTATTGCTTTGGCTGTGAGTGTTAAAAAGAGTCTGCCTTTGGGCTGAAAAAAAGAACCTTAGAAAATCCTTAAAAAAAACTCCCAGCAGTGTCAGAAAAATGACAAGAGACTGAAGCAAGGGCTTTATAATGGAGTGACTCTTCCAATCAATTGGCATGAGTTAATTAATTAATTGCTGCAGTTGTGATGACATTCCCTCTGGCTGAGTAATCAGGAAATCAGCCACCTGAGGCTCTTAGGGAGTTAATTGCCTTAAACTTTGATAAAGCAGAATGATAATACCATTTTAAAAATGCTGTCAGTGCACATTTCTTCTCTTCTGGGATCTTGCAAACCAATTCTTCATTTTGCAGAGCAAATCCTTTTGAGTTTTACTTGGAACAATTGAGTAATGGAGACAGATGAGGTGGAGAAACAGGGAGCAAACTGTGAAGTGTAAGTTCTATACAATCTGAAACAGAAGGTGTGCTTATGAAATTGAAATACTCCAAATCACTCTGTAAACTTTCAGTGCCCATCCAGACCCCCATGCTTGAAGTACTTTTTGTCTGGCAGAGAGTGGAGTTTCCCTAGTCTGCCTGAACCTCTGAGTAGCTCATCTCTTTGAAGCTACTTATGGAAACCCTTCTACTTTTATTAAACCTGATTTTATCTTGAAGTAGTGGCAGAAATGAGAGAACTATTCTGAGAAGAAAAGAAAGCCCATTCTCTCCCCTTTCTCAACTGTTTCTCAGGCTGAAGTTGATGTTCTCTGTGCTTTAGACCTCATCCCACCCCCCAACTGAGTTCTTCACAAAACCTTTGGCAGAGAGTCAGTGCCATTGGTGGAAATGGGTATTTTTGGATAGAGCTCCTCCTGGCTTCCCTTTAAGGAGGAAAAACAGAAGCCTTTGAAAGATGTCAAACTGTCCTGAAGCAAAGCTAGTCCTCTCCCAGCAGTGGCAAAATCACTGTCAGATGAGCAAAGACTGAATTTGTTTTGTGTCTGGCTGCCTGCTTCTCAGGCTGTCTGTCTCTGTGCTTTCTGTGCACGTTGTCCTTGTTTTTGTGTGGTTGCAACACTGCAGTCTTCTCTAGGTGTGCATCTTTACTTCTGCCTGGGGCTCAATCTGTACAAAGCTTAGACTTCCTACCGACTGGTGGAGAGAAAGACAATGCCTACTTGGAAGTCAGCACCCCGAGGACTCCTCAGCCAGAGCTTGGTGGAAATCTTCACCTTTTCTTGATGTTTCTATTTGGCAACAATCCAAAAAAAAAAAAAAAAAAAAAAAAAAAAAAAAAAAAAAAAAAAAAAAACCAAAAAAAACCAAAAAAAGAAGTTGGAAGAAAGAAACCAATTGAATAAAACTCAACTTTATCCTTTTAAAGTTCATCACATGAGAGACAGGGTTCATACAGTAGAAATGGGCATATTGAGGACCAATGATATCCATTCCAATCATTTTTGTCAGCTGTTTTACAGTGATTGTTAGTTTGTTGTTTTTTTTTTTTTTTTCTGTCAGAGAGAGAAAAGCTTTTAGAGTCTTGCTATTATTCCATAATTCAGGGTTTGTTAAAAATGAAATCTAGCTCTTTAGATAATGGAGGAAAGCTTAAAATCATTAGTCCTGCAGCCTCAGAAAAGAGAACAAAATCGAAAGAGTCTTGTGTTTTAAGTGGCAGTTTTAAAAGTTGCAAAATTTTTATAGGGGCAAATTTACAATTTTCGTAGAATTTTTTGAGCTGGAAGGGATCCTTGAAGGCCATTGGATCCAACTCCCCTGCAATGAACAGGGACACCTACAACTCGATCAGGGTGCTCAGAGTCCCTCCATCCTGACCTTGGATGCCTCCAGGCACCACCACTCTTTGGGCAACCTGTGTCAGTGCCTCACCGTCCTTATTGTAAAAACCATCTTCCTTACATCCTGTCTAAATCTCACTCCTTTTAATTTGAAACAGTTTCACCATTTTCTTGTTACCTGAGCCTGGCCAAACTGTGTTTTTTCCTTCTTCTACCAACCTAAAGGTTTTCTGGCTTCTGGGGGCCATTTGGCGAGGTGACTACAGGTTTGGTTTGTCGGATCTCCACACTGCAGTCCGAAATGGACTCCCAGTGAGGGACGTCACTGTCCTCAGATACAAATAGCCGTTCATCCCTTCTATCTTATCTCTCAGCCACTTTGTGGGAGCGCATATACATATTATTAAATATAAATACAAACCCCAGGCACACATTTTTATCCTTAAGTAATAAAATCTAATGGAAGAATTTACAGTCATGGGTTATAAAGCAATAATAGTTGTAAAATCATTTAGCAGGGTTCAAATACAGGTGAAAGGAGAAGTTCAGAAGTTCAGCATTTAAATATGTTTCCTGGCAGATTCCTATGACAAACAAAAAATCCCCTACTGACATGGTACCAGTAATGAAAGCCCAGTACTATTCTCAGCTCTCAACTTGTATTTTTGAGACCATGGTTTGTTCAGATCTATTACTTTTAATGTACCCTTTCTAAAGATCACATTATTTAGCAGGATAGTGGTACGACTGTTGAAAAGGTCAGTGCAAAGGAAATGAATCCAAATGTCTGCTTGTTCTGCCTCTGCAGCCCTGTGTGAAGAGAATCTACTTTCTATGTCAAACACGACACTCGTAGACAATGCTAATGGACACCACTAAAAGTGTGGTGCAAGTAGGACTGGGCTCTGTTTTTACTGGCACCTAATGCCCCTCCAAGCTTACGTGTATATTGCTTATGTTGCAGTTTATGTCACTTCTAGCAAGTAGTAATTTCTAGAAACTACAGCTACAGGCCATTCTAAGTTGAGCAATGACTTCGCTATATGTCTTCACTGTGCCAAAGCAGAAAATAACCTGCTCTGTCCTTGAGCGTTTGAGCCTGTATTCCTGTGCCTCTTTTGCTTATGGGTTTAAGGATCAGAAGAATGAAAGCAAACAGAATCTAGGTCTCAGAAACAACACAAAGCATATGTCACAGGACTGGCCCAAAAGTCCAGGTCCTTTCTGCTGAGTGGTGCTGGCCCAAAGCACTGAGACATATACCATATACAAACCCACAGCTGTTGTCAGTTCTGCCTCTGAGCTGCATTACTTATCATCCTGCTTGAACCTTGCCCTAATGATGATAACAGGTGATAAGTTGTAAGGTTGCTCACTGGATAAGAAGATAACTTTGCCCTGTGCTTCATTTCGTAATTATTTTTTAAAGAAGAAATGATTAGAAGGTGTGAGATGTGCTAATAAACAGAGTGTACTTTCTCTCAATAAAATGGACTCAATTTCTTCAGGGAGCATTTCTAGCATTCTGCTAGCAGAATGGAGATAGCAATGATATGTTCAACTCAAGAACTTCAGCATTGCTTGGTCCTTGACACTTTTTAACTTCATTAACCTTGGCAATCTCAACTACTTACAGAAAATGAAGGCTGTGCTCCCAGACAGGCCCCAGTTAATGGCGTATCTGAAGAAATATTGCCACTGGGAGAAGAGAATTCATCTGCTGATCTCTGCTTTGTCTCCCTGAGACCTTCAGGTAGCCTCATTCCCTTGAGAGGATGGTTCTGCTCTCTAAGCACTGCTGCATGAGGCAACTGAGCCAAAAAATTTCCTCCAGCTTTACCAGCAGCTGAGCAGAAGCATCACGTATAGGATGGCTCACGCACTGGAGGCAAACATTTAGAGAACAAATTTAGCACTATCTCAAGCAATATAGCAATTGGTTGCAGCATTTTATCTGCATCCTTACTATCCTTCAGGACATCGTGGACAGGTGAATGGTTGATAGCACACAAGATCAGGCCTCACCAGCTCAGCAATAGCTCTTATTGCTGTGGATGTTGGGACCTGCAGATGGAGACTGGCCAAACTGGTCAGGCTAGCAATGTTCTTGTAATGGCTTGTGAGGCTTTGATTCCCAGAGTAGCAAGTGCTAGCAACAGAAAATAGCACACTGGCAAACAGAAAACAAGAAGTGTTATGGATGTGAACACAGATATCAAAACCTCTCATTTACAAGGTTCTTCGTGTTGGATTTCCAAGGAAACAGTTTGCATGGGCCAGTTTAGCCTATGAAAAAGATCTCCCTCTGCACTCTCCGTGGAAGGTTTAGAGAGCCCAAAATGGAGTCCATGCCTTTGCAAGGTCTGTTGAGGGGCCTGAAGTTTTACCTAGTATGTGAGGTTAAGTGCCAGCCACAGCACCTCCAGGAGTCCCGGTGTCTTGATAAAAAGCAACCAGATAAATGCATGCAAGGAGCATCACACATAAAAAAATAAAATGCTTAGAATGCACTGTACAGTTCTGCTTCCTAGGAAAAAAAAAAAGTTTCTTTCATCTTTATGCTTTCACACAGACACAGAAATAGAAAGTGAGTCAGCTGACTATTATCTTCACTCTGGAAAGGGGCTGAATGAGTGTTTGAATGGTAGAAGAGTGGTTCTCACTGAGGCACTTCAGGGTTAAACCTTATGGGCCACCTCATTTTTCCATATTTAGCTTCATGCTCCTTTTCAGCTCTGCCAACACCCCTGCCTGGTTTATGACCTCTCTCAAATAGTGTCTTGGGACTCTGGAGCTGTTAGGAGCCATTGTATAATTGTAAATGACTTAAGTTGGTAGGGAGCCTAATTGCTGCTAAATGACTCGATTGTCTTGTACAGATAGCAAGGAGATCTCTTTGCTCCCATCACAAGTGCACAGTACAGGACTGGGGTCATACAGCAGGTGGCTGATAAAGAAAATGCAAAGGCAGCTGGTCTGCCTGGTCGGTTGGACACCTATTTCCAGTCTGGGCTGAGAGAGATCTGGTCCCATGTAGGAAAGCTTGTGCAATGAGCAGTTTGCTGTTGAAGAGTTCTGTTTCCCTCGTTTGATCACCTAATTGGCAGGGTGGGCTGGCGCTGTCAGATGCAGGAGCAGTGGGGCAGCAAGTCATCCAGCTCTGGCCTTTGTATCTACTGTTTTCACTTCTGGGAAATGGGAAAAAAATAAAAGAGAAAAAGGGAAAAAAGATTGTAAGTGGTGCTGCCACACACCTGTCTCAGGGAGTCAAAAAGCAAGGGCTTTTAGGATTTACATAATGGAACAGCAGTGCTCAGAGTGTGGGGCTGCACCAACCTCCCCCAATGGCCATCAATCTGCTTTGCCTCACCAGCTGAGATATTTAGGAACAGCATCTTTTAAGAGAGAGGATCAGGATAGGGCCAGGCTGTATTGTGAGTTGACACATGTAATGCATTCTTCTTCCACTCAGAGTCAAATACAAGGCTGAATGGACTCTATATAAACTGGAAATTGAAGATACAGGGCAACACATGGTAAAATACTGAACTCCACCATTCAGTAAACCCTGGATTTATTTTATTTCTCCATGGTATTTTGTGAGCATTGCCACTGTGTTGGGCAGTGCAACTACTGCTTAGAGCATTTCTTTTAAACGTGAATTTTGTTGCAAAGGAGAAAAAAAAAAGTGATGTAAAAAGAAAGATATAAAGTTTCAGTCTATAGTAGGATAAATGAGGTAATGCTTAGATTAAACAATATTACCAAAGTAGCATTGATTCTGAGAGATGTTTCTGGGTGTGAGAACTGCATGCTACTGCAGAGCTCAGCAGCAGAAAGGCAGCTGTGATGCCTTCAGTTAATGAACATACTCCTGCCTTTGTCATTCTGGATGCTGGCTTTACATTATCTGACTAATACACAAGGTTGCTTTGAGTTTTAATGAGGTTCCCACCTAATGTATTGCTTCCATTTGAATTTGGCTTTGAGCACCAGGTATTTTTGTAGCCAAAGAACAAAACACTGGGGTTTTGAAATCATTCCTGCTCGGGGGAAAAAAACCCATTAGCACAGTCTCGTGCAGGAGCCTGTGTTCAGGAAGAGTGGTGGCATTGTGCTCAGTGTGATACTGTGAGATGTGGCAAGATAAATCATTTTAATCACAGAGCCAGCAGAGAATGTTGCTTTCTCCCTTCAGATATCCAGATGACCCAGGTGTAAGAATGAAGGCAATAATCCCTTGAAAGGACTTGTAGCTGCTACAGCAGCAAGATTTAAAGCACCATAGAGTGGAAATATATGGGAAACATCTGTCAATGCATCGGCATTTTTAAACATGGAGAGGAAAATAATAAAAAACAGCCAACAAAGAAACCCCCAAGTGGACAAAATGGAGTCTGGCTGAGAAAAGGGAAGGACCAGACAGGAAGAACGTTGCTTTTCTTTTGCTGAGATTTGCCAAGCCATAAACTCACTTTGTTGTCCTTTAGTTCTGCGTTGACTCCACAGTACTCCCAGGGGACTCCACCTAAAATGTCAGAGTTATATTTACAGCAGGGAAATTGGAGGTTTGCAGGAAGCTTTGTAGAAAGCCCTGAAAGCACTCCAGCGGACTGTGGGTACTTTGATTATTTTCTTTGGTGAGCTCTCCGTGGAGAAAAGCTGAGCTGAGGCAGTGCTGTGTGTAAGAAGGCGCAGAGGGATGAGCGTTGGTGTCGCCCTGCGGAGCCCAGGTGCTTTGGGAATACTGCCATTTTCAGGGATCGTAGAATTATATAATGGCTTGGGTTGGAAGAGAACGTAAAGCCCACTCAGTCCAATTCCCTGCCATAGGCAGGGCTGCCACTCACCAGCTCAGGCTGTCCAGAGCCCTATCCAACCTGGCCTTGAGCACCTCCAGGGATGGGGCACCACAGCTTCTCCGGGTAGCTGTGCCAGTGCCTCACCGCCCTCTGATTAAAGAATTTCTGGTTAACATCTTGTCCTGGTTTCAGCTGGGCTAGAGTTGATTTTTTTCATAATGTCAGGTATGATGCTTATATTTTGGTTTTAGAGGAAAAACAACGTTGATAACAAACCAATGTTTCTGTTGTTGGTTAGCAGTGCTGTACAGAGCCAAGGATGTTTCAGTTCTCAGCTTCTCATGCTGTCCTGCCAGTGAGGGAGGCTGAGGGGGCACAAGGAGCTGGGAAGGGGCAAAACCAAGACAGCTGACCTAAAGTGGCTAAAGAAATATTCAATAGCATATGACATCATTTGAAAAAAAAACCGTAAAACTGAGGGGAGTTGGTGATGGGTGGAGGTGGCTGCCATTTCATGTGAACTGGCTGGGTTACTGGTGGTGAGCAATTGTTTTGAGCATCACTAGTTTGTAAATATATGTATGTAAATTCATATGTAATTATTTTTATTTCTCCCTTCTTTTTCTGTCTTTGTAAATTGGCGTTATTTCTATCTATGAGTTGTAATTTTCTTTTTCCAGTTCTTTTCCCCATCCCGCTGAGAGGATGTGAGTGAGTGAAGGACTGTGGTGTTTAGCTGTTTACCAGGTTAAACCACTACACATCTAACCTAAAACTCCCCTATTCTAGTTTAAAGTCATTCCCCCTTGCCTTACCACTATTAGACTGTGTAAAAAGTCAATCTCCCTTCTGCATATGAGCTCCCCTAAAGTACTGGAAGGCTAAATGAGGTCTCTGAGCCTTTCCCTCGCCAAGGTAAACAAACCCAACTCCCTCAACCTTTCTTCATAGGAGAGGTGCTCCAGCCCTCTGATCTTCTTTGTGGCACTCCTTTGGACTCACTTGAAGTAGCTCCTCATCTTTATTGTACCAGGGTCCCTAGGCCTGGATGCAGTAGTCTAGATGGGATCTCATGAGTACAGAGAAGAGGGGGACAACTACCTCCCTCTCCCTGCTGCCACCCCTCTTCCAGTGCAGCCCAAAACACAGTTGGCCTTCTGGGCTGCAAACTCACTCTGCTGGCTCATGTCCAGCTTCTTGTCTACCAGGACCCCCAAGTCTTTCTCCACAGGGCTGCTGGATCGCCAGGAGTAGAATCCAACATTTAAATAGTTAAAAACACATCTAACTTTGGGTAGCTGGTTGACTTCATTGATGAAATGTGAACTACCTGATTGTAGGAAGGAGCTGGTGGGAGGAAACTCTTGCCAAGCTGCCCATGAAATGCAGTCCTCGACTGAAGTGTGCCTCTGATAAAAGGCTTCCCTTAACAGGAGTATGGCTTCCCTTAAAAGAAGGATGGCTTCCCATGAAAGCGAATGCAAACCAGATAATAAGAAGTTAATAGGTGGGAGTACAGCCAGTTCTCTGTATAGTACATGCAAAGTAGTTTGACATCCCTGAAAAATAAGGTCCTTTGGGGATCAGCCAAGGAAAAAGGCCTTTGTTTTCTGTTAAGAAGTTACTGTGGTCTGAACACCCCTAGAAAGATTTCTTCTTGAGCTGTATTTAGGCAGCAAAGATCACCATTACCAGCAGAGAAATCGGGAGGCTTTTTTCAAAGTGATTTTTATTGTCACATAGATCTCAAAATTGACAGCATGTGCAAGGGAGAGATTTTATTCACTTCAAGTACATGCAAGAAGTGACTATGAAAGCATGTATGAATGACACAGGTGTGCCAGCACTGTCTAGGAAACTACCTGGGGCCATCTGAAAAAAGGAGATGTCTTTGCTTAGATACAGCTTCTAGGAATATAGTTCAATAGTGGCCTCTGTGTTGAAACTGTTTGGTGACTCGCCAGATTATTTCTCTGCATTGGCCCTAACTAGATGTATCTTGACTCTCATCATAGTATCATAGAATCGTTTGAATTGGAAGGGACCCTTAAATGCCATCAAGTCCAACTCACCTGCAATGAACAGAGACACCTACGTCTAGATCAGGGTGCACAGAGACCCTCCAGCCTGACCTTGGATGTCTACAATGATGGAACAATCACCATGTGCCATTTTACTGCAAGGCGACATTTAGCATGACTGGTGCCCTGTGATCCACTCTGTATAGAAACATAGGCATGCCAGTGATATTTCTGAGCTGAAGGAATAGGTGCTATCTCTGGGAGAGGTAAGTTATTTGTTGTACTTTGCACCCGCTTTTAAATTTTTTTTGCACTGGGAGCTTGTAATGATCCTAGTGAGTTAAAATCAGATTTTCAGGGGTGGCTCTTCACTGCCAACAAAAGAAAAAAATCATCAAGAGTTTCTTCTTTGCTGCTAAGAAATACTCACCCCTCGGGAATGATGCCAACTGAGGACTGTGAGTGATTCTGGAAGCAGCAGGCAGGCAAATCACTTATTTTATTAGCTATATTTTGCAGCCCAGTATGTTTGTATAGTAGATACATATTTTGCATAAAATCTATGGCTGATGTTGTGCTTTTTATCAGGGAGTGCTATTTTTTACAGCTGCTCTTTTAAGTGTCAGCACTGAGCATTTGTTGATGTCATCAACTGAGCTTTATATTGCTTTTTGAAGCGATATGGCTGTTCCAAAGCTTTGTACTTTGACAGGGATCTCACAGTTACTGGGGAGAGATGCAACCACACTTGAAATAATTTTCACTCTTTGCATGGCCACGTTTATGGCATTTGTAAAACTCTGTGCAATTTTATGGCGTTTATAAGGCAGTCCTGTTTTATGGCAGTTGGGAAGAACTTTGTTTTCCATGAAAAACGGACTACATTTGTTTCAGTGGGAGAGTGTTTCAGTGCCACAGAGGCATGTAAAGCACATCGAAACTTTCTGGGCACAACAGAAAACTCTTTTGAGGATAGCAGCAATTAAATTGTTCTCTGCCTTTGGTGCACAAGTGGTTATTCTTTTTTTGTGGTAAAAAGTGTTTACTGCTCTGCATGATATGTATGAGAAAAGAGTGCAGCAAAAGAACCTCTGTAGTTAAGAATTTTAAAGCAGAACCTCATGAAAAATGTATGTTTATATTCACACACATATATGAAAAGGTGCAATCATATCCAGAGACTGGTAATATTCTTGCATTGACACTGGTAAAACTTACTTCCATGCAAGGAGCCAGAGAAGAGGTTTTGGTACTTTGCTTAGTATCTCCCTCATTAACTTGTCCCTATTTGCAGGATGCTGATGCTCTTTGGTCAGAATTAAACAAGGAGTGCCACTGAATACCTCAGTCATTTTTATTCTTTGCAGCTGTTTAACCTTCAACACCCATGGACAACTTCCCCCCTCCTCACCTCCCTTCTGAGGGCTTCACCCTTAGCCATAATTGGAGAAAAAATCTGGAGAGGGGCTGAAGGTGAGATTTCTTAGAGCTGCTAATTAGCTGATGCCATCACATTAGAATTACAATCGAATTCCTTGGAGGACTCCAGAGCCTGTTCTCCCCGACTCTGAGACACATGGGGAATTTATCCTCAGAAAACAGGGACAGATGATTAGCGCCAACACCCTCAGTTCCCTGAACAGTCTGATAGAAAGTGGGTTGGTTTAAGGGCCTTGGCTGGAATTAAAGAGGTTCCTTTCAAGTTTCTTTTTTTTTTTTTTTTTTTTTTTCTTTTTTTTTTCTATATCCTTCTTTCAAAAATAATAATAATAATAATAATAATGAAGTTCACAAGCTAACTGAACAGAATGTGAAATTCGATGAGGGAAATTTCTTCTCCAGAGCTTTTCAGTTTGGGAGGAAGGGAAAAACAACAGCAGCTCTGCTGACAATAAAATTCAATTAGGGTTGAACTACCATTGATTGTTTTGATTTCATTTGTGTTTATCTTTTAATTAAGCCTTCTTCATCTTATTATCTTTTTTTCTTACTTTTTTTGGTTCTCTTTCTTTTTGTGTCATTCAGGGGTAACTGTCTGGTTAGCTGGAATGAAAAGCCATACTTCTTTTTTTGCTTTATTTGCCAGGCTGCATGGTAAAGACAGACTTCTAAGAAGACAACTATCAAGTTGGAAGGAAGTGTTGATCTGCCTGAGGATAGGAAGGCCCTGCAGAGGGATCTGGGCAGGCTGGATCAATGGACTAAGGCCAATTGTGTGAACTTCAACATGACCAAGTCTGGGTCCTGCATTTTGGTCACAGCAACCCCATGCATCACTATAGACATGAGGCATGGCAGCTGGAAAGCTATATGGAGGAAAAGGTTCTGGAGGTATTAGTTGGCAGCCAGCTGAACGTGAGCCAGCAGTGTGCCCAGGTGGCCAAGAAGACCAATGGCAGGAGCAGGGAGGTGACCATCCCTCTGTACTCAGTTCTGGTGAGGCTGCACCTTGAGTGCTGTGTTCAGTTCTGGGCCCCTCACTACAAGAAAAACATCATGGATCTGGAAGATGGGGCCTGTCTGAATTAGGGATTTAATTTCCCTGTAAATTCTGTGGGAAGAGCTAGGTGCATTTACAGACCCAAATCCTCTGCATAAAGTGGGAAGCCTACTCAAACATATCAACATGGCACATGACCTGTCTCAGAGGCTGAAGCAGGAACTATTGCTGAAGCTGTCTGTCAATACCAGTGTTAAAGGTGAGGCAATCGCCACTACTACAGACCCTAGGCAGATAGCCATGGCTGCACCTTAGACCTGCTGTTTACAGCTGTTCACCAGGATGTGAGTCCTTCACTTTTGTCTGGAGAAAGATGGGATGCACAGCTCTGATTTGAGGGAGGAATGGTTTTGGGGATGGAAGGGACCTCTATAGAGTAATTGCTTTTCAGTTTGTGTCATGGTGCTGATAGGAGTGCAAAAGTTGTGGAGTCAGGAGGAGAGCAAATGTGAAAGAGCCCAACCAGGACCCAGTGGTCAGGACAGTGCACTGAGAGAAGTGGGACTGGGGCTTGTCTCCTGGTTTGACATCCCTCCTTCTTGGAAAACCAAGGTACAACATTTTTTTTTTCTTCTTGTAAATACTTACACTGAGCAAGAATCGGTTATTGCGTTACAGTATGATAAAACATTTCCTGGGCTAGTGTTGAGTCCTGCAAGGGCTTAGAAGATGTTGTTTCCCAGAAGAGAAGGAACTAATTTTCATAGCTCTTTCAGTGCTGTTGTTTGCTGTAACATAGAGATTTAATGTTATGAAAGCAACATTGCTAAGGTAGCTCAGCTAAGCATACAGAAAATAAAAGATGTGCCACTGTGTACTGTTGTTTTTGTACAGACAGCAGCTTTAGGACAGGAGAGCAGTAAATTGCCTGGAATGATATTAAGTGTTGGAACACTGTGCTAATGCCAGTTTGCACTTGCATAACCCCCAGTTTGCACTTGCATAACCCCCAGGGCAACATCAATGGGCCAACGGCTGTGGTTCTGTTCAGTAAGTAGGTATGAAAAGTTTTTTTCCATCATGCACCTATATACCAGCCTCTGGTTCTGCCAAAGACAATGGGCATTTTCCTGTTTTCTTGTTGATCTCAACAGGGACTGAATCAGACTTTCACGGTCACACTTACAAGCTTTCCCAGAGCCATCTCCCACATGCAGTTACAAAGTGCTGAACAGCAGATAAGTTTGGGGTTGGTCCAGTGTGGCTGGTTTTGTGTTCTTTTGCTCCTACTTTCAGTAAAACAAGCAGTTTAACAGTAGAATTTATTCTTTAACCCAGTAGACTTCAAGCAGTTTCATTCAAGAAACACACATGTACATACACACACACATTTACAAACACGCATACACTCACCAGATATACATATTTATATAACATCTTATTACTGCCTTTCAGTAAGTTACTACATAATTGGGTAATAAAATGCCTCCTGCTCTAATCAGAATCTTTCCATCAGAGTCGATGAGAATTTTCAGCTTTGTTCATAGCTCAAAGAATTCTTATCCGCATCGCTAGCCACTCTCCAGTGGCGCTCTGTGCAACACCACAGGCTGAAGCTGAGTAAAGAAAAAAGTAGCTAAATCAAACAGTAAAAGACGTAGGAAACCCCAAGAGGGTGAAGTGAATACTCTGCTCTGCCCTCTTTTGTGCTTGTATTGTGACAGTCCTTAATTAAGTGATTGCTGGATGTTTTTTCCCTGTGGGATCTGATTTCATTGAATGCATGGGATGGAAGGACTCATTGAATGACAGGTCTTATGGAGGACCTTTTCATTATTAATTGTGAGCTTTCAGGCCTTATATGCTGCCTGCTCTGGCACTGGAAGGATTTTGAGACCCCTGATCTCTATGCCATGCTCTTCTCAGGGGCATCTGAGCCCCACAACTCAATTTTCAGGTGAGGAAATATAGTCTCTCTGATGCAGGAGGGAATCAAGAAAGGCACAGCTGGAAAAGGCTGAGAGCACTCCTGAGCTTTGCACACTGCCATCAAGTAGCGTCAAATAGAGCTGTAGCGTGATCCAGACAAGCAAAGCATGAGGAGGAGCCTTCCACAAGTGATCCCCAAAACTCAACCACCAGCTAAGCATCTCCTGGGAATTCAGTGGCACAAACCTGAACCTCATCACAGTTCAGATCAACTCTTTGTCCCTGGTTCATTGCTACGCAACTCCCCTATCTTGGCTCTATGAAACTATAGGTGTACTTGCTGGTGGCACCTCCCTGGCCTCCCATTAGAGAATCCTCAATCAACTAGCATCGCTCTTCTATTTATAGCATTTCTATTTCCCCTCTCCATTTCCCAGTCATCCTTTATCCACAACTTCTTGCCAGGCCCCCTCTCCTGAGGAATTTTTCCCTATTATTAGGTAGAGAAGGTTTCTCCACCATCTTGCTCCTGTGGTTAAGGTGGTGGGGCACTCAGAAACCAGTGCCAACAATCTCTTCTGGCTGTCATGAGAGTCTGGGCCATGCACTGCCCACAGCAAGCTGAGCTGTCAGAATAAGCTTTGCACAGAGCATCGACTCTGTGCCTTTACAGCATTGAGGGACATGCTTAGTGGGCATAGTTATGAGGGATTGACGGTTGGACCAGATGATGTTAGTGGTTTTTTCCAACCTTAAAGATTTTATGATTCTTCAGGGAATGTAACTGTTATAACCGGAAGGACTGGAAATAAACCTGTGTGAACTGATTCTCTTCAAAGACTGATACTTTGCCCAGATGACAGTTGTCGGTGGCAATGACAGCAAAAAGAACAGTTGACAGAAAAGACTGCCTCCGTGCCAGATTTCAAGCTCTTGCTCTAAGCATTGTTCCCTTTTGAAAGGGTACCAGAATTTTGTCACAATGAGCAAAACAGCGTGTTTTCCCCAGACTCTTTATCAAGGAAGACTGAATCGCTTGAAGTTAAGACACCGGCCTGAGGCAGACAGGTAACACAGAAAACTGTTAACTTGAAGGTTAAAATTTGGTAGAATTCAAAGTGTCTGAGAGTGCGGGAATTGCACGGAGGAGTGCTTGTTAAATGCCATCAATAAAAGATAGTACAAACACCTGCAATGCAGACTGAGACTTAGGACTCCTTGATGGGAACCTGCATTTCTTTAAAAAGAGGAGGGGATAGCCCTGGCAATCATATGGTAGACCCTGAACACTACACACTTATGTACCCATACAGACATAGAATCATTTGAGTTAGAAGGGCCATGTGGTCCAACTCCCCTGCAATGAACAGGGACATTCACAGCTGGATCAGGGTGCTCAGAGCACCTTGACCTTGGAAGATGGGGTATCCACCATCTATGTGGGCAGCCTGTGCACATCCCCCACCATCCGGACTGTAAAAAACTTTTTCCACATACTCAGCGTAAATCTCCCCTCTTTTATTCCCCCTTTTTTTTGTGTGTGAAAACTGGGGAGAAGGCCTCTCTGAGTAGCTTCTTACACCATCAAGTGTTTCATGGCAGTAAGGAGGTATTTTCCATTGCCTGGTGCGCTTACAAAGACTGTGCACCCATTCCCTCCCCAGGAATCCTGGCAGCATTGCGAAGGACGGCCCTGTGTTCAGGGCAGTAAAAAGAGATTAGCCAAAGGAATAAAGCAAAAGCAGCAGTAGGTTTGTTCTCTAAATGCATATAGGCAGGAAAAAAAAAAGGAGGAAATAGCAAGGCTTCAGAGAGTGACAAGCAAGGTTGATGTTGCTGCAGGCCCTAAATGATTTCTTAGCTTCAGCAGCCACAAACAAAGCAAAAGGTACCATCCTGGAGTCAAGAGCTTGTTTCCTGCAGAGAAAGAAAGAGAAGTGTTAAATTAGCTCTTTCTATTGTTGAGGAGCAGATGAAATGGCTCTTTCTGCTATTGGAAGTGTTTGAAATGGTTAAAAGCTGACAAGGCCCGAGGGGTTTGTAAATAGCAGCACCTACATTTAATTGAAGATGATGAAGAATTCAGTGAGATTCTGCCCTGTAGATTTGACTTCAGCTGCATGACAAAGATGAGGAATGCAACGGCAAAGAATGTGATTATTAGAGCAATTTGAAGTGCAGGTAAAGGGGCAGCTGCCACGAATTCATGGCACGTGCTTGATGGCTGATACTCTTTAATCCTTTAACCGGCTGCAGATCATTTAGGTGGCCATCATGTATCACGTGATGTCACATGATGCTACAAGCTGTCCCATGAAGGCACACACTCTCCCTGAAATGACTGTGAAAACAGCTATTTGGGTAATTAATTCTTTGCCACTTTGAGATGCAGATTTTTTTTTTTTTCTAGCTGATAAAAAAAATAAATTTATTTAGGTTTTCTTGTAAAACATTTACTCTAAAACCCCTTAGCAACTTTGACACCAGGTTTAATTTTGATCAAATGAATGAAACAGCGCTGGAATCTTTTGAGAATCTCCCAGCTCTGAAGAGATGGAATGAAAGGCTGTTTCCCTTCCTGCCCTTTCCATTCTGACAGGCTTCAGGAGGCCAGGGGTGAGCTTTTATTGCTAGTCCCTTGAAAACAACATTAGTCTGTGTGGGTATTTTGGATAGACGCTGTGAAAGATGTATTTCAACAAAAGTAAGAACGTGTGAAATGGCCTGGAAGTGAGCTAAAAACTGGCCCAGGGACAGAACAGGTTTGCCTGAAGACACAAGCAAAGAGGATGTACCACAAGAAACATTTTTGGAAAGAAACAAGATCTCCTGGTTGGAAGAAGGTCCACCTGAATTATTCCACTAACCACTATGATTTGAATTAAGCTCTTATTTGCATCCAGACTTTTTGGTTGACCTCCCTGAGTTGCACATAAGTGTGGTCATTTCATTCTTGAGTTAAACCGATACAATTTTTTCAAATATAAAAACACACAAAACTATTGAGAGTCAAAAAGGGAAGAGAAAAATAGGTGAGACCGGAAATCCAAGCTAAGGGGAGATGTGGGGTGATGGAGGAAGGGCACACTGCAGTTGCTTAGCAAAGTCAGGTCAGAGCACAGAGTAGGAAAAGGATACAGATCTTGCTCAACAAGCATGAAGAACCAGATGTTTAGCTGCATTAAATCACAGTTTTTTCTGACCCAAGGTCCAGTGCATACCTGTTTGGAATTGCAGAGCAGGCTGCACTCCCTCTGCATGTTCTCTTTCTGACTGTGGTAATCACAGGAAGGAAAAAAGAACAAACTCTCAAAAGTAAACAACTCCTTGCAAACCTTAGCTCTTTTTTCCAGCCACCCCCACAAAACAACAGCAGCAGTGATATCAGAACAGCTTTCTAGAACCCCCTGGGCTCTCTTACTATGGTGTTGGTAAAAGTCTGCCAATTGGGAAACTTCAGCTATGAGGAAAAAAAAGAAAAGAAAAGAAAAGAAAAGAAAAGAAAAGAAAAGAAAAGAAAAGAAAAGAAAAGAAAAGAAAAGAAAAGAAAAGAAAAGAAAAGAAAAGAAAAGAAAAGAAAAGAAAAGAAAAGAAAAGAAAAGAAAAGAAAAGAAAGAAAAGAAAAGGAGAAAAGAAAAAAGAAAAGAAGAGAAAAGAAAAAAAGAAAAGAAAAGAAAAGAAAAGAAAAGGGAAAAGGGAAAAGGGAAAAGGGAAAAAGAAAAGAAA
>NW_024885344.1:2401598-2659431 GCF_019232065.1 Centrocercus urophasianus
AAAGAAAAGAAAAGAAAAGAAAAGAAAAGAAAAGAAAAGAAAAGAAAAGAAAAGAAAAGAAAAGAAAAGAAAAGAAAAGAAAAGAAAAGAAAAGAAAAGAAAAGAAAAGAGAAAAGAGCGCAACAAAATTAGCTTTTTATCAAAAGAGCAATCACTGCATGTTTCTCCTTGCTCTGCCCAGTTATGTCAATTTCAGTCTCATACATAGCCAGTTCTCCACATTAAATAGTCTAAATAGGAGTTGGGCAGCCTCATAGTCCAGTTTCTACGTGGTTTTCAAATTTCCTCCTGCACAGCTGTGTCTTCTTCCCCTCCAGAGCCACCTCTCCCTATTAGCTGATACGCGAACAGAGCTGATCCTGATCCCGCCAACTCTCTGCTCTCCCCATTCCCTTCTCCCTGATGCATATTCACCAACTTCTTTGGACTTTGACCCAGTCTCCACCTTCTTGATTGGTGCTAATTTGCGTCGGTTCTCGGACCTTGGTCATCCATCTAATTGTTTTTGATCCAGTTGAGAATCTTGCCCTCAATACCTATGACCCTGAAGGATTTGCATGGAAAGATTAAGGACACAAGATAGCTAGGTGAACTAAGCCAGGGCAGTCTGAAGGCTCAGAAATGTCTACAGTGTGCAAATATCATTGACAGGATTGTCTTCCTTGTGCTGAAGAGGGCTAATTTATCTGATATTGGTGGCTTGGCTCATTGAGACAAGACAGTGTGAAAATGGAAATCAGGGCCATAAGCATAGGAGAGGAGCTGTGAAGGTTATAAGGGATTTTGTGAGGGATTGCAAAGAGTATTTGTGAAGTAGGTTGCATAGCCTTGTCATTTGAAGTAAAACCTCTAAATATCTATGATAAGTAATGATAAGTAATGCTTCATTTTTGTCTTGGGCCAGGATTAGATGGGACTCTCCTGTCACTCATTTCTGAGCTGTCCTTAGGTTAACATGACCTGATCCACGAGGTTGAGCAACAGCCTTCCAGGATGCAGGGAGTCTGTAACTCTAATCTGTTATAGAATCGTAGAATCTTAAAATGGCTTGGGTTGGAAGGGACCTCAGAGATCATCAAGTTTAAACCCCACTGCCATGGGCAGGGTTACCAGGCACAAGTGTTAAATCAGGCTGCCCAGAGCCCCATCCAAACTGGCCTTAAACAAGTCATATGCCTGGGAGAGTGACCACATTTTAATGCCTTTGCTCAGCAGTTTCCCCTATTGGTGTACAACGTGTGTTGTGGCTGCAAAACAGAAAATGATGCAACCCTTTAAACAATGCTTCCAATAGTGTTTCCCATGAGTCAGTGGAGACATCAGCAGAAGGAGCACTGGACCCTCGACAAGCAGGAAAAAAGCCATATGTTGGAAAAAGATTACTATTATGCAAATAATAGGGCATATAGACATTTTGTAAATGGGCAGGCCGATCTCATTATTGATCTACAATTAAGCCAAACTGTGGGGTCATAACATCCTATTATGTCTAGTAGATTAAACTCAGTTAGGCCGTCTCTTTGTTATTGTTTCTAATGGAGTTTTAGAGCTTTCTTAATTCAGGTCAAAAATTGAGAGGCTTCTTCATAAGCATTTTAATTAACCAACTGAAGAATTCTCTTGCCCCCAGAGACTCACAGTACCAAATCCAGAGCTCAGCCCTGCTGCCCCTCTCAGACTGTTGTATTTAAGCTCAAATCATGTTCCTGTCCCTTTATTCAAGTCAAAAGCACATCCATTAAACCAAACCAACTCCCTTCCCTCCCAAATGATTTGGAAAACAGAAGTATCTTGAAAGTCTGATATTTTGACCTAAACATGTTCTTTGCTCCTCCCCAAGTAAAGACCAGCATGTCCAAGGAAAGCAACTATGGAGGAAAATCCTGTTTGGCCCGACTTTGGGGCTACATACTCCTCATAGCAGGTATATTTCCTTCTCCAAGGCATCGGTGCAGTTGAGTCATGTGGTGTTATCTCAGGGCCGAGTAAAAGTCAAGTTCTTTTGCAGGACCATTCAGTTCAATGCGCTGTCCCTCCAGGGAGATGCTCTTGGTTGAACGGCTTGGTTTCTGCAGAACATGCTGCTCCTCTGATCAACACGGATCTCCTTCCCCAGTCCATGGTGGCTCTTGTCAATGTTCACTAGACTGCAGCTTCTTGTGTTGGTACTCATGAAGCTGACTTCATGCCATTTATCATCTCAGCACATTTGCTTGAGGAGAGCACCTGCCTCCTGCAAACTGTCATGGATGATAAAGGCATGCTCCCCAAGTCCCCTGCTCCTCCACATCCTTGTCTATGTAGAGATACTGCTCTGTTCTATCTTGTGGGAGCGTGGTGCACTGTAGGCAGGGAGGACGTTGAAGAACAAGTATGGTTTTGGTAAGGGCAGCAGCTCCAAGTGGTGGGGGATGTAGGAGAGTGTGCTGGGGAGCCAAGTAGTTGTCAGTTGCCCTTGTAGTGGTGAGTAGTATCCTATGGAAGGGATGGTAGCTGCAAGCTTCCTCGGCATCAAGCTAGGAGCCTTTCAAGAGTAAAAATGAAGTCTTAGATAAATCAATACTGACTTTTACTTAGATACAATTTTCAGTCATCCTTGTTTCCCTGGTGCTCAGTAATTAAGAAAAAATAAATAAATAATAGAAGAATAGGCTCCCTAAAACCCAGTGAAGTGCTGTCACTCAGGGATCAAGGCAAAATATCCTTTGTTATAGCTATGGAAACACTACTGGGGTCTGTGTGCCAGCCTAGTCTGGTCCTAAAAATGGCAACGGTTGAGGGCAAAAAGCACAGATCAACCTAACAAGGCTGGACATTGTAAAGGGATACCAGCTAAAGAAACACAGCTTTGTGGTTGGAAATGTCCTGTTCCTTCCTGTTCAGGACATTGCCTGCTGTGGTAAAGATGTCTTGACTGAAAGTATGATTTACAGGGAATGTAAATCAATGTAAAAAATTTAGTAGTAAAATAGGGTAGGACCACCCTACGAGACAGACCTCCCAGTGTATTTATGGAACAGGTTTAGGGATAATACTTATTGCTAAAAAATATATATTCATTGACCACGCTTGTTGGGATTTATCTGGATCATATCACCATTTTTTGTACTTTCTGATTCTCTCTCTCTCAGATAGTCCCATGTGACAAGATGACCTGATGAAGGATACCTGTCTCCCCTCTCAGGCTTTATATATAGCCACCAGTACTCACTGTAATATCTGACTTGGGAGCTGGAATGAAATCAACTTCTGTCAGATGCTGAAGGCCACCAAAGTTGCCAAATTTTTCATGTTTCCTCCACTTGGCTCGCTGGTTCTGGAACCAGATCTGGATACAGGCAAGAAAGGACATAGAAATGAGTAGCTGTTATAGAAGAAATTGCTCACATTAAACTAATTTTCTTATTCATTCAGTGAGGTTCAGAGAACCTTAACCTCTAGCTCAGCATCAACAGAGGCTGAACCTAAAGAAAAACATTGGGTTTGACACAGCATCTCTTGCACTTTGCATAGCATATGGAATCTCTGCATAATTGGAACAGCCACTTTTCTCTCACAGAATCACATATTCTAAAAATAAATATTATAATATATAAATATATAAAGCAATAAAGACTGTGTTATCAGTAGAGATATAGTAGCAGGGTGTTTACTTGTATAATGATACTTGTATGTAATTTACTTGTGTAATAATACTAGCCTGTATTTGGCTTGTAATATTTCGGAATTCATGTAAGGATCCCAAGCAAAAGATTCAAGAAGATGCCACCTTTTGAATCACTCAGCACTCTCAATATGTTATCTGCCATATCTTTTGCCCATGATGATGAGCAACCAGTTTTCTCAAGGCAGTTTCTTTCATCTGTCAGCTGCTTTGAACTGTCTGGCTTCTAGCTGAGGCACAGAAGTATTAGTTGTGTAGCCACAGTAGTAGAAGATCTTGTTGCAATGCTGTGTAAGTCAAATTCCCTTTCCATCGTGGGACCAGCTGGCTTAGTAACTTATTGTTTGAATGTAAGCATTTCTTACTTGTCAAGTGCTTCAAGTGAACACAAGGTGTTAGGGATCAAAACCAGATGCTGTTGGTTGTAAATATATATGCATTTTAAATCCGATAATGAACAGCTCAATTATTCCAGCATCTCTTGCCCAGGAAGTAATGCGAATGCCAGAAGACCTGTGCTATATTGCTGATAGTTAGCACTATCTGAGGTTACTGAAAGGACAGCCTTTTTTATCTGGGTTTGCATGTGTTTGAGAACTGCTTAGTCTGTATGAACTGCTCCATTCCCTTTTGACCAGGCAGGAGTTATATGGTGAAACAGTACCATGAAATGAATTCCTCTTTATCATCGATAAATGATTGAGGGTACGGGGTGTACTGAAGCCAAAAATTCAACCTTTTAAGTGTTCTTTCCAAAGTCTGCACATTGGATAAAGCACTCACTTGAGGGATTTTTTATTATTATTTAACATTGGTACAGCTGTGTTTAGAATGCAAACCAACACCATTTTGCCCAACTGGCTCTCTAACACCCCTGCCCCTAAAATTATTTCTCAGTGTGCACCCTGACTTACCTTCATTGGGATTTAAACCTATTCCTCCAAGTTTCATCCACCACAAACATCAACCTACTGATACTACTCTTTCTCTGCTTACTATTAACCCTCAATTTTCCAGTGCTTCTGAACTGGCACAGAGACAAAGCACAGCAATCTCATGTGTGCTTGTGAAAATCGCACTGGTGCTAAAGCCAGGGTCTGCTGCTTCCTTAATCTTGCCTGAGACTTCACAGAGGACTCATTTGTCCTCTCAGCAGTAGCATTAACTAGGAGCAGGATGAAGGAGGTTGATCAGCGGGATATTTGAGGAAACAAGGGCTAAAACAGAGTGCGGAGAGAGGGTGGTGTGCCCCATGTTGCAGGAATGACTTCCATCTGTTACTCTGTGCTCGTCCCCATATTATTCTCTTGCAGATCCATGACTAATGAGACAGAACACGTTGTACTAAAGAATCAACATTTTCCTTATTTACCAGTCCCCTATCTTCTTACTATTTCATAACTCGATTATTAAAGATTTTACAGATTAGGCAGTACAAATTGACCTTTGTGTCAGTAAATGGTTTCTATGAGAGACCTCCTTTGAAATGTCCTCGTTCGCAATTGGACGCCTACTGCACATTCAGCTTCTTGTGTACTAGCACATGGCATCTTGATCTTAATCCAAGAGCATCGTAAGACCAAGGCAAGGTCCTTGCAATCACATGCCCTCAATGTTATTAACTCTATCAATCAAATATATAATTTAATAAAAAAGAGATAAGTTTGATGACATTGTTTTCCATAAGCCAATGATGAAAAGCGTTAGATATATCACTCTTATTTTAATTCATCATTAACAGAGGCTCATATCAGCTTTAACATTGTTTTTCCAAAGTCAATGTTTGTCTCACAGGCCAATCATTGTCTGGTCATTCTGTCTACACTTTTAAGCACTGACACAATATTAACTCTTTTCCAGGTCCCTGAAACATCTCCTGGGCTCCTGGACTGACTGCATATCAAACTGATGACCCAAGATATTTCTCAAGCAGCTTTTTAAGAGCTACTAGAAGCAAGTCACACAGATTCTGGATTTAAAAATGTCAGACTGCAGCCGCTGTTCAACATTGCCCTGATGGAAAGTGTTCATTACCATCATGTGACACCACCACCTTATCTGACATATTTCCAAGGACAGAGATCTGCCAGTTCTGCATTATCCTTGACAGTCTACTGAGTACAAGATCAATATAATTGTTCACTTCCTTTTTTAAAAAGATTTTTTTTGCTCTAAATGTATTTTCATTGAGTTTCTGATGATCCTTTACTTTTTTTGACTGCAGATTTGGCCTGTATCATTCTGCACTGCTTATTCATTTTTATAACTTCCTGTTTCTAATGTTTACCCATCTAGCCTCTTTCATAGAATCATAGAATCACAGAATCACAAGGTTGGAAAGGACCTACAAGATCATCTAGTCCAACCATCCTCCCATTACCACTGCTACCACAAGCCACTAACCCATATCTCGTAGCTCCTCATCTTCTTGAACGCTGCCAGGGACGGTGACTCCACCACCTCCCTGGGCAGCCATTCCAGTGCCTGACCACTCTCTGAGAGAAAAAGTTTTTTCCTTTTTAGAGGTCTAATCTAAACCTCCTCTGGTACAACTTGCGGCCATTTCCTCGGGTCCTGTTTTTTGCCTGGGAGAAGAGGTCAAACCCGTCGTCATCACAACCTCCCTTCAGGAAGTTGTAGAGTGCAATGAGGTCTCCTCTGAGCCTCCTCTTCTCCAGACTAAATAATCCCAGTTCCCTAAATTGCTCCTCATAAGACTTGTGCTCCAGACCCCTCACCAGTTTCGTTGCCCTTCTCTGGACACGTTCCAGGGCCTCGATGTCTTTCTTGTAGTGAGGGGCCCAAACCGGACACAGTACTCGAGGTGCAGCCTCACCAGAGCTGAGCGGGGGGATGATCACCTCCCTGCTCCTGCTGGCTGCACTATTTCTAATGCAGGCCAGGATGCTGTTGGCCCTCTTGGCCACCTTTTGTTTGTGCTGCAAATAGGCACAAGTACGAGGTTGTTTTTCCATTTGTCCACTTAAATTGTTCTGCAAGAATCACAGATTTGTTTCTCGATTGGTTTCTCACATGGTTATGAAATGTTTCATATGGTTACTGCAGTGATTTCTCACTTTATTTTTTTTTTGTTAAATTCTCCAAGGTGATTTGATTTATAGCTTATTTTAGCCTTGTCAAAGCTATCATTTCAAAGCACAAAAAACATACGTGAGTTTTATGCACATTTTTGTTTATATATAACAAATACTATCAAAATTAAAATAATCTTGTACTTAAGTCACCGCTAGTTTTTAGTCCCGTGGCAAATTTTTATCAGTCAAGAAAGGGATAAATGCAGAACTTCCATGTCAGATCCCCTGTCTGCACAGGGAATTTGCTGGAATTCAGATGGGCTTTTTCTTCTTTCTTCTACATCTCGGGTTGATGTTTGCCATGATAATTCAGTTTATTTCCTTCTTTCTTTTTCTCTACTGACTATAAATTACTTTTCTTTTACATGGAAGATGGTTCTGTTCTTTCATGTGATTTGATTTTCAGGAACACTGACTAGTAGCCCAGCTCATGCTTCATGCCATTGGAAACATGCCATGTGTGCACAGGCATTTCTAGTGGGCACACTGCAGCTGTGCTGTTCCAATGTTCCCTGTCACCTAACTCTGAAGCAGTATCATCACAGTTAGTCCATAGTCCCAGGCATGTCACAGTCAATAAATTGTACTATGGTGAACTTTGATTGTTAGAGTGGGATATGTACATAGAAATACACTGATGACTTCAGAATTATGACAAGTAAAGAAACTGTAAAAATCATCGCAATCATTCTAAACAGAACACCAATTTCCAAAATCCAGTGATATGTATATTTCAGTGCAGCATATTTCACATACAGCAGACATATGGGGTCAGTGTTGAGCTCTGTCATCAAGATGACATTATATCTGGGGGAAACTAGATCAGTTTCCCTGCACTGAAATTATATCCAGGGCACTTATAGTCTGTGATATCAAATTACAAAACATTAAGAAAGCACTTCCATTTGGGCAGTTATTTTTGAAAACCTGTAGAACAGGGACAATGTGAATTACAATGAATTACATTGCTTATAAAAGGTTGATAAATAATCAATATATTTTTTTCGTAAATGGTAGTTCTGTTGCTACAGAGTCCAACAGGTTGCTTATAACCATCTGTAACTCCTATTTGCTATGCATTTAATATACTCAGAGCACCTATTAACCCTTTGATTAATCCCATTTGGTTAATCCCAGCTGGGTGACAAATGCTTTTTACCCTATTTGTAAAAGGAGAATAATAATACTGGCCTCTCATGTAAAGCAACAGAGAGATCACATATTTCATTAGTGCTGTCACTCAGGCATGAAGTATTTAGAACATATCCTGAGTAAAGAATTGGTGCAATGAGTTTAGCCCTTTGGAGACAGAATGTACCTGAACTCTGGCTTCTGGTAGGTTAATCTTTGCTGCCAACTGATTGCGAATATGGACATCTGGGTAGTGAGTCACTTGGAAAATCTTCTCAAGTTCCTGAAGCTGCTCAGCTGTGAATGTTGTCCGGATTCTCCGTTTCCCTTTCCTCTCAACTGTGCAAAGAAGGAAAGGTATATTGAATTTCATAGGAAATGGCCACAGAACCACAACAAGATTCAGAGATACAGAAATTTCTGCAAATTGCTGTGCAGCTGGAATGGCATCTCCAACACCTTCTAGAGATGTACATACGTTAGATGTTTGTCTCCTAACTCAACACTGAATGTGGACTCTAGCTTTCAAGAAGAAAATCAACAGTGTCCACATGCAGTGCTAATTCCTGATTCACTGCCTGTCAACAGCTACAGAAATGCATATATTTTAAACATAAAACCTTATGCATTTTAACCACATTATCTCTGCAATGAACCTTTGATCTTTGTTGCTCATCTGTCACATGCATGCAGCATTTGTTGCTAATTTGTAATCCTTTATTAACTATTTGTGAGCAAATCCTTACCGCAAAGACAATGAATAAGTAGATCCTCCATTTTGTCTTGGTGTTGTTCTCACCATTTTTCTTTCAGCTTTTAAGTTTTCCATGCCCATCTTATTCTGGTGTTACTATGATTTCCCCAAGCTCTGAGGTGTAGCACCCTCAGAAGAGAGAATTTTCAAGGTCATCTGCAGCTATTTGTTAAATAAAATAGAAGTCTCTATTTTCCTTGGACTTAAAATGAATTTCACCCCACTTGGGAGGCCATAAATCTTGTTAGGCAGTGAGGGAATAATGAATGAATATGGAAATCTTTGACCATAGATAAACTGTGTCAGGCCTGGCCTGCTTCCTCTCCCTGCACCAAGGCCCTTGTTGTTCTCAGACTATTTCTTTAGGATATTTGTCTAAGTCTTTGCAAAGTTCTACTGCAAAGTCTGCAGCTATTTCTTGCTTCCTTATGCTCTTTCGCTCTGCTTGCATGAAGATGTTCATTCTTGCCTTAAAAGTTGTCTCTGTGTTACTGTGGATAGGGACTGACTCTGCGAGATTGAGTCAATCGGTTTTTAGATTACTGTAACCTTTGTAAGCAGAAAAGAACTGTTGGACCTAATGACAGTTACCTTACAACCAACATCTCCATCTTCCCTTCACCCCAGAGCACTAGTAACTTCTTTCCCGTGTCACCTTGTCACCGGACATCCCCAGCAATTTCTTGCCCCATAACATTCTTTGCCAATGCCACACCAGTTCAAGCCACTTTACACTACAGCCAGTGTTGGAGTGATTCATGGTTGAAGAACAAGAACATTAGAATAGCCAGCTTCAGAAACCTGTCACATACTAGATCAAATCTGCTGAGAAATTACATATTTAAATGAGTTTTTAAACTGCTCCAGTGTGACCTCACAAATAGGCTTTCCCCTCAGCACTTCTACAGTATTTTAAAAATGCCCTCCCACACGAGGGTATTTTATTTAGATCATGAACTATGTATGCCACTTGGTGTAAGTTAGAATAAAGACTGGATTGGTCTTAAATGATGCTGAAGGATTGATGTCTTGCATGGAGAACGAAAGTAAGCTGTAAAACAACTGACATGCAGAACATGAAGTTCAGCCTCATCCTACATCTGGAATCCTCTCTGATGCACAAATGGAGAATGTTCCAGCTGACACTGAATAAGCAGTGCAAAAAGCCATGCCCCAAGTGTTGAGAGTCACAGTTATTTTCTTCTTCTCACCTTGTAAAACTGCAGCTTGATAGAAGGATAAAAATTGAAATCTGATAGTGCCTATAATGAACTTGCTACTCAACAACCTGAAGTAACTGGCAATGACAGGATGTTGCTGAAGGGAACCCCCTTTTTGAATAATTGCTTTTGGCTATCCATGGTCTGATGACAACTACCAATGCATACAATGTAACTAAATGCTTGCATTTGTTACTGGAAACCCTTAACCACAGACAGTTAGCTAGCTCCCTCAATAAGAAACAGTCTTTTCCTCTTCAGCATTAGCGTAAACTATTCCTCGCTGGGGCTAAATCAGTGAAAAAGGTAACTAAACACCTCAGACAATATAAATCAAACACAACCCCAACCAGAATATGACATTTTCCATTCTGTCATGGAAATTTCGTTGCGACTCTGTTGACGCAGAATATAAAGAATACAAAATTTTGCCCATTGATTTGGTAGGAAGATGCCTAGGATGCAATATTTGGGAACTCATAAGTAAATACAATCCATTGTGAGTATTTCCTCTTTTTAAAATGTTTCAGATACTTGGATAAGGAGAGCATTCATACAAGAATAACTGAGGAGAGTCATTTATCATAAACACTGTCAACACTCCCATATCTCAGAAACAACCTAATAGTGCTCATGTCCAACAGAGTTAAATCCATATCATTAGATTTTTCACTGGCCTATCAAAGTACTGCTCATTAGACAGCAGACCTAGCCTCAGCCCCAAGGGAAAAACGTCATTCAAATTGAATCTTGCTGACACCACCAGGGAAAAGATTTGAAAGAAGTATTTTTTTGTGTATATGCTGAAGATTGCAGCGGGCATCCTCTTCTAGAAGCTCTGATTACAAAGTTGCATTAACTTGAACCTTCCTAAAAGGTGGCTGTGAGAAAAGGAGGATTTAGTGCCGTATGAATTAAAAAGGGCAATATAAACTATCAGTGCTGAGAATATGAATTTCAAGACATTATGTCCTTGGGGATAAGATAATACTAACTTAGTCCACAGTGTCTCTTGTGTGAAAGATTTTCACCTCACACCTCTCTGTGGGGATCATCTTCCATATATTGCTGGGAGATACAGCAGACAGGAAAGATTGAGTACCAAGGTAATATTTTGTCAAGTACGTTATGTTCTGTCATACAGTAATGAATCTCTCTGCTACATTTTTCTCTTTACAATATACAGTACTTATATTTCTATAGCACAGGGCAATTCACATAGTGGGTCTAGAAAACAAGAGATTTTTGCCCTGACTTTGTAATGGTCTCAGAAACTTGAGGCCTTCCTGCAATGTCCTCCATGTCTCACTGAAAACTGATCTGAGCTCCTGCCTTTTGCTAGAGTGAGGGATTGTTCTCCATACCTGGGCGAAGCTGCAGTCTACCTCCTACATGGGGGAGCAAGTGATCCAAGCTGAAATGTAACCACCTCCTTTTTCGTATGGTCCCAACTGCACATAAACTTATTGAATACTAGCAGAGTACATGTGCTGCCAGGCTTTGTATACCATGTCAGTCTATGTAACTTGTAGCAAACAGAAAGCCTTCAGGAGAATCAAACAAATGCAACTACTTCTCAGAAGATTTCAGAACTAGCAAAGAAAAAGACCCATGTGTTTTTAGTTCTTTTTTTTTTTTTTAATTTAAAGTCTTCTTTCACTGAACTACAATATAATTTGATAACTATACAGAGAAACTTTCTGCATTTCAAAATCTAAGATCTCAAATGAGAAAAAATTTCTTTTTTTAATTTTCTTTTCTTTTCTTTTTTTTTTAAGTATTCCATTAGAATACAGCAAATAATTATTTAAACCCTTCTGTCTCATATGTTGACCAGACTCTATGGAATCAGAATGGCTGAAGTGGCCCATGATAAGAATTAAGTGATTGTCAAAGGCCATCTGGATCTGATCCCATCACAGTGGGCACCATATAAACAGCAATCAGTGGTCCTTATCTGTAAACAGGTGAAATAAAAAATGAAGGCAAGATTTTAGTCCCCAGACCAGAGAATATTACTTGAGATAGAAAAGAATGTTTTACATTATCAGACCTTGCCAGCTGCAGGATTCTCCATAGACAATATGTTTGTAACATTGTAGACAAATATGGTGATGTGGATATCTGTCCTGGGCTATCAGCTTAAGAATTTCTGGGTGCTGGCAGTCCAGCTGGTGCAGAGTTTATTGGATTAATCAACCTAGGCTGACGCAGAAAATCATTTATAACAAGCAAAACAATACTATTTCTACAGGGATGGGATACGGAAGACTCAGTAGTAAAGATCATGGATCTAGAAGGAGCTGCAAAGTCTGCCCTACAGAGAATATGAGAATAAGAAGACAAAGGATGTGCATAGGTGATGCGTATGTGAGAAGAAACTTTGTGCGAATTGAACATCTTACATTACCTGAAAGCCTGACAGATTGCCTTGAACCATTCAATATTTTAAATTGTGCTACAGAGGGGACAGGGAATGGATCTGCCAGGTTGTCCATCCTACTGACAGCTAAGATGTGTTCAGGTCTAGTCAGTACAGTTTAAAAGAGAATAGATTCATGAGTTTGGAGTGTCTCCAATCAGCATTTTTTTTTTTTATGAAAATGACCCAGTAGCTTGGTGATAGGCAAAAGAAACACCCTGTCTCTCATCTTTTCCACATTTTTCCTTCTTGAAAAGGCATGTTGAACTGTTTTTCAGACATGACTGTTACGTAAAGGAAAGATCTACACAGTGCTCAGAAGTGCCACTTCTACTGAAACCTGATTTTTCAAAGTTTGCTCTCATCAGATTAAACAAAATAAAATAACAGGAGGTCAAGTATTAGGACAGTAGAGACTGAAGGACAGGCTTTGATTTCAAGTGGAAATGAAATTAAATTGCTAACAATAGAGACTCCTGCGAACTAATCAGGGCTTTTGCCAATAGACAGTGCATATTTTTTTATAAGTAATCAGTCATTCTATTTCTGATTAAAAAACAAAAAAACAAAAAAAGAACAAAAAAAATCCATGAAAAATATATAAAAAATCTGGGCTTGTATGTTAACATTTTCCCTTGCAAGATGAAACTTTCTATGACTGTAGCTTTGATACTTCTCTTTGCCTTGGGACCTTGGCTTAGAGATCCCATAGCAAACAACAGCATTCAGAATTACTATCTAATAAAGAATGTGGGTGGAAGATATAAGACTAGAAAGTGTTGGAAGTCTAACATTGGCTTTGCAAACATGGCTTTAGAGTCTCTGGGGAAATAAGACTTTGAGTTTCCTGAGCTATTTTCTATGTAAAATCTGGGATATTCAAGTGTGCTTTTATGCTCTGTGAAAGTCATTTACAGGTTAGCTGACTGCTGAAACCAAGCCTGAAAAAACCAGGCAGCTAGATATGTCAGTATTTGCAGATGCTTACAAATACAGCTGTCTATACATTGCCTTGTTGACATTGGAAGGGCCAGATGCTCCACGCTGATAAAACACTGTAGCTTCTTTAAATTCAGTAACATGCACGTTTGTCCTCTGCAGATCTGGCTTTATTACTAGGTCAGACTTAGAGAAAGTTGAAACACTGAGCTTTGTTGAAATACTGATTTTTCTTAAAGGCATGCTGTTAAAGGATAAGATCAATTGGTAGAAACTGCAGCAAGGAAAATTTTGATTAGGTAACTGAAAAAATATTTTCACCATGAGGTAGTGTGATCTGCGGATATAGTCCTGGAGGGGGTCTGAAGTTTCTATCCTTAGAGATATTCCAAACCTGACTTGACAAAGGCCTGTGCAATCTGACCTAAGCTGGTCCTGCTTAAAGTTGGCGTTGAACAACTTGGTTTCCAGGGGTCATTGTGAAATTTGGTCATCAAATATCCACCCCTATCACTCCTTTCCTAAAAAGCAAGGCAATTTAAGGCTTTATACTGCTCATAGCTGAAGGAGTTTAATTTTCAATTGCCTGTTTACATCACTGTAGCTTAGCTTAGTATATAATGGCTTATTTTCACCACCAACTGTAACACAGCTGCAAGGTATTAAGGGTATGAGCAATAAATACTGAAGATTAGCGCTTGTACCTAAGTTTGCTAAGTAAAAGCTGTGCATCTGTACCAACACTATACTTTGACAAATCCATTCTGGACTGTGGTTTATAGCAGACAAATAGGCTACAGTTTATGTTGCTGTGCCTCACCTGCATACCTGAACCAGCTAAACAAATTGCTACCTGGGAAAACCTCTGCAATGGTGCAGTTGCAACTCCCTTTTGCACTTAGCCTGTTAGCAGGCTAAGACTGTATCAAGCCTACTTGATCTCATTACTCGGGGCATTTGCTGGAGAGATAAGGAACAAAAATCCCAAAGAAGGGCTACCAGTCAGTGCCAACACATCTGTGTTTTGAAGTATGTAATCTAGGTAGGTGAAAACTGGTGGGATCAGTTTATCTCGCTGCAGTCCTCTGTCATTTCCGGACAGACCTTCCATCACAGTATGTGATAACCAGCTTCAAAGATTTTGTTGCTGCTTTACAAGACGAGAGAAAGCAGTTACATATGCAAGCGGTGACTTCAGCTTCATATCCTCAGAAATATGTTTTTCTCTGTGTAACAAAAATGTCTGTATCCCTTGTTTCTGAGAAAGAAACTCAGGAGCCTTGAAAAAGAGCTTCATTATATCTTGTTGAGTTCTGTTTTTCCCCTTCAACCTCTTTGAAAGAAGAATGCTCTCTCTTCTTTTTAGTTTGATCAATTACAGATATTTGAGCCTCCCAGCTTGTTCCTTCCAGTAACTTTTTTGAGCACCGTCCTCCTGTGGTGACATTCCATTCATGGTGGTCAAGCCAACAGCAAAGCAATTGTAACTCTAAAAAAGAGTAACTACAGCATGCTGATGGCATCAGGACAAAACATGCTTGTCTGAGTATTGAGACGTGCCCATGGCAGTCCTTCTCCTAGCTGAAGAGGTGTTTCAAGGCTTTAAAAAAAGCTTGTGCTATATTACATAGGTGGGAACGTGGCACTTTGGCTAATCTTTATTAAAGTGGCTTTGTAGCCACTTTAAAGATGGACTGGCACAGCCAGTGAGACTGATCCTAATTGTATGTATACACTGTGTTCTGGATAGAGCCTCCTGTCAGTGACATGTAGCATTTAGCACCCCGCTGCTGGCCACTGAGGCGTGGCAGAATTCGAGGTATAGCAGCAGGACTGGAGCATTTAAAAGCTTGACTTCCCCCTGTTCGGTCTGCAATTCCCTGACAAAGAGCTGTGCTCACTCTACTGCACGATGCAGTGCTTAATCACCTGACAGCAAGGCTGAAATGCAGAGAGGTGCAGGCTGTGGGCAGTGCAAACAGGAATGCTAAGAATGCTAGGCCAGCAGTGGCTGCAGGATTTTCTCAGTCTGATTTTCAGAGGAGTTGGCAAGGAGATAGAACAACAGACTCGTTAAGGCTGGAAAAGACCTCTAAGATCATCTTGTCCAACTGTCCACCTACCACCAATCCACCAATACTGCTCTCAAATGACACACATCAAATCATGCACATGGATAGTTTGTTTTCGAGGATGCTACTCACCATCAGCCTGAGTCCCTTCCAACTTTAACCCATCCCATCCACCAGCAAAGAGATGATGGTTAAGTTTGGCACAGTAATAAAGCAACGGTTCTCACTGTTGCATACAGGTTTCCCACTGTTCTCCCCATATTCTCTGGTCATAGACCTTTGTCAGAGCCCAGCTGTCCCATGGAGAAAAACAAGCTTATGGCAGCTTGCACCGACAGCCTGTTTTCTGCTTTATTTCTGCTCTTTGTGATTACTAGTATCTATGCAAACCTCAAGACATCAATCAGGCACACTTGTTTACAACCCTACCTCAGCGTCTGTGCTCCCTCCAAGAAAGAATATTTCCATCATTATTTTAGTACAGTGTTTGCTGTTTCTAATTTCAGCATCAAGCATTTGCTCATACAGTAGGTAAAAGGCTTGCCATCAATATTAAAGAACAGTAATTAAAAGCATCAGATCCTACGGGTGTAAAGAAAAGCTCTCAGACAATTTGGGAGAAGCCAATAAGTACTTGTAAGACCTTTGAAGTAAATTTATCAAGATGTGCCATCAACTTTACAAGTGGTCACGTTACATAGATTTGACTTGCAGGAACAAATTAACCTCTGCCTCCTGTGTAATGTGCCCTTTGGATCTGAAATTCCCAGAAAAGAAGGAGCTGCTGGAAGAAAGCATTGAATGCAAATGTTTGCCTTAACTGAAAAAACAAAGCAAAACAAAACCTCCCAAAAACAATGCAAGTAGAGATTATGATAGTCTTCAATGTTTCTCAGTGCATACAAGAATTCCATCCCTTAGAGACACAGGACAGCAGGGACTATTCACACTGACAAACAGAAGCCTGGTAAGACTGCCAGTGGCAGCAAAATTATATATATACACATTTATTTTTTTCTTCTGCTTTTCCTTTTCATTTCAGATTGCTTTCTTTAGTTGTTCAGGACAATGGCTTGCTTCTGCCCTTTTTCTCAGTCCTGTTGGCATATTCTGGGCAGCAGATATTTATCTGGAACTGTGATTATACAGTGCTTCAGTGTCTTTGGGGAGTTTTATAAATGCATTAAGATAAGTCAGCATGTTGGGGAAAGGACTGTTCTGTGAGTGATAAACCATGCCATTTCACAGAAGTACATGGATTTGACCATATCATCTGCAAATGAACAGAACAAATGAATTTATCGTTTCAGAGAAAACGTAAACACCAAGCTAAAGATGCCTGCCACTGGCATAAATGCAGAAGGGACATGACTCATGCTGGAATTTTTTCCCAGTAAGGTCTGGGATAATCCCCATATTTTCCATTGTCTTTATGATAATTGCTCCAGAACTTGTCAATATGCTTTGGGATCAAATATATTATCATTAAAATTAATCTGTATGAGTAATAAAAAGATCTTTGAGTTCTCAATCATCAATGAGCAGAGGGTTTCTGCTATAGAAATACTTGAATGACTATTACTTAATGTGGCAGGATCCTCTACAGTGAAAAACAGTGATGTAAGCTGCACGAAATAACACAGTCTAGTTGTTCCATGCCCTGAACTCCCCAGTTCCTTCTGAAATTAGGAACCAGCTCCATTTGTGGAAGCCTAATCTACCTTTGCTTGAACTATTGCCCAGAGAAGAAGTCCCAGAAGACTGGGCACTTGCCAGCGTATTAAGGTGATGCTATTATCTATCTCTGAGGCACTGACTGTTCCCTGGCTGGAGCACAGCATTGGAATCATTACCCATGCTTAACAACTTATGAAATAATTGCATTTCTGGGAACACTCACCCACCGCATTTGGTTGTGAAAAGTTACAGGAGACACACAAACACAAATATATATAGCCAGACTCAGCCTGAGTGAAATGCACTGCAGAAGAATTGCCCGCAAGAACCTGAACCAAGATGGGACCCTGCAGCAGGAGCTAGCATAGGTGAAATGTTAAGTCATAAGTGTCTCACACAGGGCAGAGAGGAGGAAGTAAAAAGAAAATGGGTGCTCAGTATTTAACTTGGGTGTTGACATGGTTTTGGTGCTATGATGCTGACTGATGGCTGCAAGAATTTGCTCTGCTTGTTCCTAAGTTCACCAGCAGTGATGGTGGCTGCAGATGGCAAAATGACAGCCATCTATAACCACAGCTCCAAAGTAAAGCCTCTCTCAGTCTGGTCTTTTTCTAAATTGGGTTGTGCCAGTGCTGCTTCTGAGATCTGGGTTTTCTGAAAAGGTTCTGCTGAGTTTTTCATGTAGTTTGCCACAGGTGAAAGCATTCAAGTGCTGAATGAAATCTTCCAAATTCAAATAGGGGCTCAGCAAAATTAAATGGCACTGCATGCATATCTCTAACATATGAGGGCTCTTCTTCTTCTTTTTTTTTTTTTTTTTTTTGCTTACAACAGCCTCTGAGTTCAAAGTGCGAGAAGTACTTTGTGATAAGAGCATAAATCTATTGGGTTTAAATGACACTGCATTTCTAACCCATTTAGTTGCAGAAGCCATCTTGTGGGAAAAGTAAGTTTTTTGGAACACTGCAGTGTTACAGACTTGCTTGGAAATATACTCCAAATCCAAACTCAAGGGTCACTGTTGGAGTGCTCCTGCTATCTCTAAGCATCTGCTCATGAATTGTATATTGTCATAGTCTCCTCCTCATCTTTTTCCTCCTACCTGCAGAAGCACCAAACAAAACCCATCTCTCCCTCCTCTGAAGTGATTTTATTGCACGCTTGATTCTGCTCCCTGACATCTGCACAAATTTGTCTGCTCAGTTAGAGCCATATGTATTTTCTCACAAACTGTGTAGATATTTTATATAGATAGAGGGGTAAGAGACTTGTCCTCCATGTCAGAAGGCTCTCCTGCTGGTGAGGCTGATGTTGTTCTTCGACATCACCAAGATGTCTTAGTGGGCTCTGTACTTGGCACTCATGAGGCCACACTTCAAGTGCAGTGTTCAGTTTTGGGACCCTCACTGCAAGAAAGACATGGAGGCACTGGAGTGTGTCCAGAGAATGGCAATGGAGCTGTGAGGGGTCTGGAGCACAAGTCTGACAGGAACGGCTGAGGGAACTGGGGCTGTTCGGTACAGAGGAGGTTCAGGGGAGACCTCATTGCTCACTACAAAGACCTAAAAAGAGGTTGGGGTGAGGTGGGAGTTGGCCTCTTCTCCCAGGTAACAGTGATAGAACAAGAGGAACTGGCCTCACCTCCAGATGAGGCTCTGGTTGGATATTATGAAAAATTTCTTCTCCAAAAGAGTGGTGCTGCAGTGGCACAGGCTGCCCAGGGAGAAGGTGGAGTAATAATCCCTGGAGGTATTCCAGAGCTGTGTGGATGTGGCACTGAAGGACGTGGATGGTAGGCATGGTGGGGATGGGTTGATGGTTGGACTAGGTGATACTAAAGATCTTTTCCAACCTTAATGATTCTATGATTCTATGAGTGCTTTTAGATTCTGTGTAACCAGCCTATAGCTACTGTGCCAAAAGCACACCTGGAACACATTGTCAATAGACATAGTAAGAGAAGTTTGTGTGCTATTAGCTGTAGCTGTAAGGACTGCTGCTGTGGATGATGCAAGCCTACCTCTCCTGGAGGCACTGCTGCTGACCGCATCTAGAAAAGGAGACTCCAGCTGTAGCAGAGGCTGCAGAAAAGGAGCTGCCAGCTCTTTTCCAACAGCAGAGAGTGGAGGATGGAGACTGGAACTTATGATGCTGGAAAGGATTTTAAACCCAGGCCTCCAACTCTCTGTTAAGAATGACACAGTGTGTGAACAGGATCCGAAACATCATTGTTTGTGCACTGTGGGGAAAATGCCAATCTGGTGCTTTTGGTTCCTCCCTCTCCTTCAGCCAGTTTCTATCAAAGACTCAGCAACTGCGGGAACCAGTAGCCTAGAAAATGGCACATCATTAAAGCTCTGCTTGGTTTCAAAACCCCACTGCCTCTACGGAACAGAGGGATTTTGTTTAAAATGCCTTTAAAATACAAGTTGTCATTGAAAGGGTCAGCTCAACCCAGCTCGGTTTTATACAGGTAATTACATGCTTTATTCCCACTTTGCTTATCAGGTGGGTACCGACCACTGTGCCAGTCAGTGAAGCTAAATGCTGATCTGGGACACTGCCTACCTTCTCTGCCACCCTGGGAAAGTGCCTTCCCCATGGCTGGGGACTCCCTCCTGCTCAAAGTACTCTCCTTTTCAACACTCATAGGCAGCTCTGTATGCCCGAGACACACTTCCCTGACCCCTCCTTGAGGATGCAACACGGGATTTTGCCTTCGTACCATTGACTGTCTGCAACTTACAAGAAGAAAGTCAGCTAAAATATTCACCTACCTTACAGCGCTTCTCTCTGCGTTAAGACAGACTGTCTCATAGAGAAAGAGGAGGTGACAGCAGTTTCTCACAAGACAAACCAAGTGGGAAAGAAAGATCTTGCTACTGCTACTAAGAGGCTGTTTTCTGAAGTGTAGTATTATTGTCCACATTAACCTTTCCAGAAACTCAACAAACTTAAAGTAGCACTTGTCACATCCTACATGCCAGAGCTATTGCACATGGCCTGTTTGCTTGTGTGTGTGCTGCTGGGTTCACCATCACAGGTTCACCACCTGTGCTATGGGTCCAGGGTGTGTGCAGTGCATCAAGCTGATTCGGCATGTTCGGCAGCCTTGCTCGTCATGTTGTGCAATATCCATTTCCTGCTAGCTCTTGTAGATTGCCACTCGAAGTAGGAGAGCAATAAACCCCCAAAGGGGTTCCTATCATTAAAACTGATAGGATTGACAAATCTGAGCTACAGCTTAGCTCAGAGGGTAAGCCTCTGAGTTTTTGTTAGTTAGACTGAAGAGTCACACACAGAATCACAGAGAATTATAGGGGTTGAAAGGGACCTCTAGGGATCAAGTCCAACTCCCTGCTAAAGCAGGTTTCCTACAGTAGGTCACATAGGAAAATGTCCAGTCAGGTCTTGAATATCCCCAGAGAAGAAGACTCCACAAAATGCCTGGGCAGCCTGTTCCAGTGCTCTGTCACCCTCAAAGTAAGTATGTTCTTGCCTGTATGGAACTTGTTGTGTTCCAGTGCACTCACTGGCACTTGCTCACTGCATACCACTGATACGAGTCTGGCCCCATCAACTTTACTCCCACATATTAGATATTTATAAACAGTGATTATATCCCTCCTCAGTCTTCTCTTCCAAGACCAAACAGTCCCAGAGCTTTCCTCATAAGGGAGGTGCTCCAGACCCCCATCATCTTGATGACTCTCCACTGGGATCTCTCTAGATGTTCCCTGTCTTTCTTGAACTAAGGAGCTCAGAACTGGACACAGCACTCCAGATGTGGCTTCAGCAGGGCAGAGTAGAGGGGGAGGATCACCTCCCTTGAACACTGGCCATGCTCTTTGTAATGCACTTTAATATACCACTGGCCTTCTAGGCCACAAAGATACAACGCTGGCTCATGGCCTATCTGTTACCCACCAACAAACCCAGGCCCTTCTCCTTAGATGTTTTTTCTATCAGGTCATCCCCTAAATTGTACTGATGAATCACACCTGTGACTCAGGCAGGAGCTTAGAGTAGAAATATTTGTGATGTCTGTTGTTAGGTACTGACATGTGAGATAACAGCTATCATTCTGAGTACTCTAGAAAAAAGTTTTGGTCTGGAGACACTCACCATGAAGAGGATGGTCCACTGGGAAATCGCACAGTTGGTCTTCCTCTTCCTCATGTTTTCTTTTGCTTTCCAGGTGTTCATGTCCTGTGTCCTCACCCAGGAAGGAAGCTGGGCTCTCAGTAGCTCTCCTGCAGTGAGCTGCCTGCACTTTCTTTGCTCTGGCCATGGGGGTAGCACACACGGCAGGGAGAAGCATTTTATCTGAAGGGAAGTCATTCTCTAATTGACTCCTGCTGCTGAAATCTGTGAAGGACACAGTACAACAAAGCTTTGAGAAAGCAAACATAATTAGGTGCACTTCCCTGTATGGGTGAAAGAAAGAAACATGGGTCTGGTCTAAATACCTTACCATTCCAACTAGATCATACCTAAAATGAACTTTATGTTTTACATCATTGTTAGGATCGGGTTGCCAGGGGCGTGATTCTGGTAAATTCATCCCCTAGAATCTAATCTTTTCCCTGATTTCTTCCACCTTAACACTTTGGATGATCCCTGCGAAAGATCTTCAAAATATGAGTGTAACAATAAGGAGACACAGCCAAATGATCAAGAAAGATCATTCTCTATGCCAGGAACCAAGTCACCAGCTGCCTTATCTGAAGAACCCAGGAATGCAGTAAATGTGGAGCTGCTCTAGAAATCTGTCAGCAAGGTTGCCGTAGAATTTTCTGGATGCCAAAGGCTTTTACAGCTCGGATTGTTTCTTTAATACCTGTAGGTATATCTATTGTATAGGAAGATGGGCCATATAGCAGGTTACAGGCCAGTGTCTTTCATGGTTTAGGACCTTTTGTCCTTTTCTGTACCTCTAACCAGCTTGCTGCTCAGATTTAGGTATCACCTCATTCTAATGGTAGCCTTTGCCCAGGCTGAGTCAACATTCCCCATCTACCTTTGTGACATGACACTGGTGCATAGTGCATTACAAACATTCAGTAGAAGTTAAGGCTAATCTCAAGGCTCAGGCTCTCTGGAGACAAGATAATTGAGTTTCTGCTATTTTAATGGGTAAACCTAGATTTTGATCTTATTTTCCCCCTTGTCTGGACTTCTTTGTTTGTAAGGGCAGAGTAAGAGGCTATGCATAAACTCAGTAAACTTTGTGAAATTTAGGTTCCATGGTTAACTCTGGACCAAAGGTAACATTCTGCACAGATCTGTCAGTTATTAACACCAAAGAAAATTAAAATATTAGCTTAATAGTGGATTGAGCAGTCACTCACATCTAGGCTCTGGGAGTTGTAGCACACTGAGTTATTCCAATTTCCCCTCTCATATTCAAACAGCAGTAGGTGTGGGCCCAAATAGGCTGTTCTGGCAGAAACTCAGCTTTTTATACCTATTTCATTTCTGGTTCAGGAGATAGCTCTGGCAAGCCATCTAACTTGTAGAGTTGTCAAAGCTTTATTTTCTGAACAAATAGCAAGTTCTTTTTCTAACCAGCCTTGAAGCAATGATAATTATGACATCTGGAGATGAAGTGACCAATTCTGCCCTCAGTAAAAACCTACACAAGAGGAATTGTACTGAGGGATGGCACTGACATGAAGAAAATACAGTCACAGGAGCTCTGGAAATTAGCCAAGACTTATTTTCAGTGATGAATGATTATTTAGATGTTATCTTTTCGAACTATCTCAGATCTCCAGGGAAAATCTGGGGAAGCACAACTGTGTACATCCAGCCATGCTGACCTTAAAAATGTGGTATGAGGTCCATGTCTGTTTTTGAGGCATATCGTGCAAAATGCGACTCCTTTAAGTCATTTAGGATCAAATCATTTTGAGTTTTCTGGGTAGAAATCAGATGGAGTTTTGAGCGACATTCATGGGATAAGGGAGAAGAATAGATCTGGAAATGGACACTGGTATAGGTCTGGGATTAGGTAATTTGCTAAAAAAACTTTGATGATGTCAGTGTTAGTGTATATTCTTAGATTTCTATTTCAATCCTCCATCACTAAATTAAGGACTAGTTGCACTCTGTTGCCAGATGGGATACTGTGAAGATGAAAATGTTACAAAACTGACAGCACTTTCATCCTACAGTAATGAAGAATCCAAGGTCCCTGAGCAAGGTGCTTTCAGAGACAGCCATTAAGACTTCCTCAGAATGACACTGGCATTTTCCAAATAACAATTCTTTTTTTTCCAAGTCTTTATCTTCCATACACAACTTTTCCTGCTTAGAGTATTCCCCAGTGATAGTCACATACCATAGTGATGGACATAACTTACATATGAAGACACACAGAACAATTATAGATTGACAAGGAGAAACCAAGGAGGGAATGGGAGACTGTCCTAAGCAGATGTATCTGCATGAAATGGTAGAAAGGAGTGGGAATATCTGTTTTTTTTGAGATTAGAAAAGCAAATTATAGTGGTATAAACCTCATGGAGAGGCTGGAAAAATGAAGGGAACTTTCTGGAGCAGAAGACTGAAAGTGGATGACACCGACTTTAAGGCACAGATCTGAGAGTTAAGAGTCCCAGAATCTAGTCCTATTCTTCCTATTGCAACTTTCTGTGGTACTTCCTCAACTGAAAAAGCAAGGGCTCTAGCAAGTGGTAGCTCTTAAGGTCAGCCAGTATTTTTCAATGCGTATTCATTGGTTTTGACTCATGGCCCAAAACGACCTTTTTGGTTTAACTTTCAACTGTGTAGGAAAGGATGGAAAATTTCACGCAAGCACACAAGATTTGTTTTTGGAAGCAGGAGGTTATTTCCAATGCTATAAGTGCTATCTAAGCCTCTTTGTGTAATCGCCAGACGGAAACTGATCTGTTGAAGATCTCAAGCATTTTAGGGTCCTACTAAGATGGTGAATAGGGACCAATCGTCACTGAGAACTGCGAGCAGCTTTTTTTGTGTGCTGCTTTTCTCTTGCTTCTATATCTTTTTTTAGGTAGATGAGCTTTTCTTGTGAAAGGTGGGGTGAATTGTTGATATTGGCCAGATGGTATCTATTCAGTTATATGCCTTCATCTTCTGTTTACTCTTTCGCAACAAACCTGGGTGGAGTGTTGCTATGGGTGAAGTAAATATTCACCATATTGACACTTCTGTGTGAAGCGGCAGTTGAATTCATATTAATTTGCATATCCTTAACACAACAGGGCATAATGCTGACAAAATAACATAATTACTGTATCTATTACTGCTTTTACTATTAATTTCCCAGGTGTAGTGTACTTATCCCAAGCTCTCCTTGCCTTGACAAAAGACCTCCTGTTGGTGGAACGTCACTGACAGAAAGACAGTAAGGGGGAGTAATGAACAATTATTTCAGATGTACTTTCAAGCACATTAAAATCAAGTTCCCAGGGATTTCAGAAGAGGGGCCAATTCATTTAACAGATGAGTGACTCGTTTAGCAGACCGGCCCTTTTTCTAAAACACACCTGCTAGTCCACCGTGATTAAAATGAAAGATTTGACATTAGGAAGGAGACCGGTGCTTGCTGTTTATTTGTGTCCCTTGCAAAGGCCATGGTTACTCTTCCCAGGCAGTGTGAAAAAAATTAGAGGGGAGAAACAGGCTGAATACTGAAACGTCTTCTTGTTCACCATTCCTTTTTTAATTTTTCATGAGTCTCTCAAAAATTCAAAACCTTCAGTAGACTTCAGGTCAACAACGGCAGTTCCGGGATATCTTGTAGTCATGTCTGTGTAGCAGTCACACAAATGCCTAATACTGCAAACAGGCTTGTTGGAAGACTACACCCCTTTTTCCAAATCACACTGAAGATACCTTTACATAAATCTATGAACTTTAGGAATCAATCCCAGAAATCTTCTTAGATGTGATCAGCTGAGTTGCTGTCACTGTACATTGCATTCTTTTTATCATATAACAACTTAAGTTAGAACTAACTTCTTACGTCTAGTCCTGTGCCCTGAATTGCCTTGGAAAAGGACTCCAGGGTAAGCTATGGCTATGTCCCTCACTTCTGACATTCTGAATCTCCTGATTCCACCATCTTCTCAATGCTTGAAGCCTAGATTTAGGATCAATGTGACCTTGGTCTCCAGACTGCCTGGATCAGCAGACTGGCTGGACAATTGTTTCTAGTCTGGGTATCTACTTCATGGGAGATATGGGTATGTGTCTGAGCCATTTCTGACTCTTATAAATCATAGCTTGGCTCAGATACATAACATATGGGAGGTGGGAAATCTACAGTAAGATATGACTCAGCCCTGACCTTAGTACTTCCTTCTTTGCTGCTGAGCTGTTCTGAGAGAGCAGCAGGATTTGTATCCTAACCTGGAATTTCCAACAAGATCCCTGCCTCATGTCATTTCCCTGATCTTGGCCAAATTATATATGGCTAAATATTTACATAATTTGTTTAGTGCCAGTGTTAAATGGCATGAAGTTGGATGGCTTTGATGAAGCACGGCAATTACCCCAAGATGTACAGCATACGGTGTTACAGTTTTGAAATAAATCCTCCATCCTATAATAAATAAACTGCAAAAATTGGCAATTCTTCTGGGAAAGTGAAGAGTAATAAGCTTAGGTATCTCTTTGGTGTTAGTAAGAAATCAACAGTGAAAATCTTCATTTTCATTCTATTTTTTAAGTTCTTTGATCAATTGTAAAAACAGTGTAGAGCAAAATTTTGGAATTTCTGTACAGCTTTCCTATGTTTTCTCAGTTTTAGAGACAGGCAGGTGAATATTCATGCATACATGCCTCCTTCATTAGTTAACATTTTACATTGCCTTGAGTAAATTAATTCAGCCTTACTTTCTAGCAGAAAATAGAAGGGTCACTGTATTCTCTTGATAAGCTAGTCCCTGGCTGGATGATGATGTGAAGTCAAAGGCAAAGCCATGCTGTTATGCCTGCATCACTTTCAAAGTGGAAAAGTGACTGTACTCTCAGGTGGAGCAGTCTGGGATCAGACTCTACTGCTGGTACAGTAATGCAATTCCCAGAACCTGCCATGTTCTGCACACAGTTTTGTCAGTTCTCGAGCTTGGAGTGGCTCACTTAGCTGAGATGCACTGCAAAACATGGCTGGTCATCTTCAGCTCACTGATCATGAAACAGACTTAGTATAATAGATCCTGCCTACAATATTCTTTTTTTTGTTTCCAGAGAGGAGTCTCTTGTTGTTTAAATGCAGTTTTATCATCCACGCTACGAACATCATGCCCGTTTTCCGTGATGTTGTATGTCTCACTTTGGATTCAACAGCACAAAGTGATGGCCATGGGCCTTTTGGAAAGGACTTTCAACTCACGAAATCCCACTCCCACAATGCTCACAGCAGCATTTTCCCCAACTAGGCAACCTGGCTCCTGCTCTCCTTTGTCATGTTGATCCTGTTATGCTTGTACCAACACAGCTATGCCCTTGTCCACTCCTGCAAATTAGAAATCTCTGTGTTTCAGGACCATATTTAAAATACAGACTGGATCTGGTGCTCACTTTTCTGTAGCTCCCTTCCTGATTTAGATCTTGTTTTCTTTCCCATCCAGATCAGAATCCACTTGGACATAAAAAAAACTGAAACTATGTGAATAAGCAATGGTTACTTGAACCATCAGGTCTTCAGAAAAAGACTTTCTTACTACTAGTTCACCCAGTGTTCAGGGAAATGGGGTAGTGATCCATGAGGAATTTCTTTGTGTTACAAAAAAAAAAGCTGTATCATTAAGCTTTGTTGAAAGCAGTTAAGCAAAAAGTGAATGAAAATCCTCCATCGAAACTCCTGATAATTTTTTTTAGTTAAGTGAAGATGCCTGCACACAAAAAACACCCCTGTCTCATGGAAAGTGTAGATTAAAAAAGAATAATAAATACTAAATCCAGAAAGTGCTGGTCATTGATCTTTGTTAAGGAGAAAAAGAAGACAGTTTCAGAAAAGGTAAAAGTTCACTCATGGCCGAATTAACTTAACTGAGGAAAATGAAGTCGAAAAGGCAAATGCACTGCTGCTTTGCTATGGTCGAAGTCATGCTAGTTATCTACTGGTTGGTTTTATTTAATACATGAAAAGGCCTAGCATCTTGACAATAAGCAAAAATGATTAAACGCAGATGATTTTTCTTTTCTTGTTCCAGTTTGAGTTCTAAAACTCCTTAGCTACCAATACCCTTACCCATTTCTCCTGCCTGAGGATGAGTGATCAGATTTATCAGAAAATGATACCAATATGAGATTTGACTACCACTTCAGACCACAGTCAGCTTTTCATATAAATGAAGCTCAATCATCTTCATTAAGTTGCAGCAGTTTTAGGGCAGCTTCCTGAGTTTCAATCTGCCTTTCCTTGTGACAAAAAAAAAAGCAATTTTTTTTTTAAATTAATATTAGAACCATTGCTTTTTAAAGGGAAATGTACAGGATGTTCTATTTGTTTTCAATAAGGACACCTCACTGTTACTGAAAAGAGCTACCTGCAATGACTGTTCAAGCTGCATACTCATTTCTCCACTGATACTGGGTTGTACAAAATCCCTTCAAAGACTGACAGCAGAGCCCAATCTGCTGTGAGGTTAGAAGGAAATTAATTTTTAAAGATAATTCCTGTAATGTAATGAATGATTTGTGCCTGACTATGGAAATCCCAAATTCCTGAAGAATTTAAGAGTAAAAATTCTATCTAATCCAAATCAGGTAGTTTTAGGGGTTAAACAAAACAAAACAAAAGATTATTTTTCATTATGTGAACTTGTACTTACCAAAGGCCCATGGTGATTCTGCTTTTAGAGCTGGAGATCTCCCAGCGTAGTTATTCCTGCTCCTGGTTTCATTGCTGGTGGTGCTGGCAGAAGGTTTCTTTAAGATCTCCTCAATGGAAAACGACAGGCTGGGCTTCCTCTGGCTGGCACATTCACAGGGGTCCATCATCTTCCTACCAGAGCAGCCCCAGGGTAGAGAGTCTTTGCCTGCTTGCCCTGCTCTCGATGAACCCCAAGAAACATGCAGCTGGGAAGGTGTGCACCTCTCCCTTCTTGTGCCTAGCCAACCTGCAGGAGCATAGGAAGGAGAAACAGAGGCAACCCCGAAGTGAGCAAGCGTGCCTGCTCCTCTCTTCTGGCCAGCTTGGGATCTAGAGCTGTGCTAGCATGCCTGGGGAAGCCAGCATCAGAAGCTGGAGGTGAAAAGTCTCACCAACCCCACCCACTTCCAAACAGCCCCACGTCGGAGCAGATTTACAGAGCTCTGAGCAATTGCATTGCCATTCCTGGAGGAGGTATACTTCTCACAGACCCAGGTGAAAAAAGCCCTTGAAGAATTTCTTCATGTTGGTAAATCCTGTTCCTGGGGCAGTTATCTTCCTTTTCCAGTTTCAGACTGCAATCTTTGACAATTTGTTTGATTTTCTGCTATTACAATCTTAAGAAAATAGTTGGCAGGACAAATACTTGACCTTCATGCTGTTTACTAGCAAAGGAGACATTTGGTAAACTTCTCTCACGTACAAGGAGGTGTCACACATGGAAACCTCCCTTACCAGCAGTTCCCAGGTTATCCTTCAGCTCTCCCCCATAGCCACCAGCTTTGGTTCAAATTCTTTTCTCTCACTCTGGAAACCCTTTGAACTTTCCAAACAGGTGCTTTTCAACAATGTTCCACCTTATCAGTCACAAGAGAAAAAGAGAGGCCCCTTGCAACACTCTTAGGAACAGGAATTAGTGCCCTCTACCCCCCACCTTTAGTCCTAGAGATAAAACATTATTTTCTTTCCCGAGCAATGGGATGGATAATCATCCCACTGGCTGGCTATGCCTCCCAGTCAGGCGTCCATCATGCCGGGAGATTGTTGATAAATGCCAATGATTCCACTCCTGAGGCCCTTCTATCTTCTTGTTAATTTTTATTTTGGGAAGAATGTTGTGGTTAGACACACTCCCGTTCCTTCCCTCTCCCTGTCCCCCGTGGTATTTTGTGTGTTCTTCTGGGATTGCCCCTCACCTTTTAGATTGTTACGGTTGTGTCTCCCTCTCCTGCTGGTTCTCTTCTGTGCCTTCGTTATCAGGTCTTATTACTGTATCGGCAGGCCCTGCCTTATTTGTCCAATGAACTGACAATTCTTGAGCTGATATCCCATCATATGACCTCTTCATTGAGCGGAGACCAAAATTACTGTGTAACCAGGGCGCAATAAACCACATCTGATAAGATGAAAGGCTTTCGGCTTTTTCCAGATTCCAAATACTGGAAAAGGGGTGGGGGTGGGTAAGTGGAAAAAGAACAATGAAAGGCAAAAAAAAAGTGATGCAGACAGTTATAACAAAGACTATTTAATTATCTGATTTTATTAATCAAGCTTCTCCCCAGGCAATAGGTTAGACAAGAGCGTGTCTTTTGCTTTGATGAAAGGAAAGAAGTAGAGAAGAGCTGTTCTTTGTTCCCAGGGCATCCTTCTGCCCAGTGCCTCACTGGGGACATCTGTGTGAAGGAGGATCTCACCCTTCTCAGTGCCTGATGAGGAAGCAGCTACTGCACAGATGCAAGAGGTCTTGTGGTATTGCAGGAAAGACACCTTGCCTATAAATTCTAAATGCATAGAGAGGTGCTGCTCTGACCAAAGGCAGCATCAGCATCTTCTCTTTCTTTTGGGTTCTGTCAGTGCCTATAGTTCTGGCTAGGATCACAGGAATGATTTCTTCCTATTTTCTGCTTAGTCAGAATGAGAGAGAGGGTAATTTGTGGGCTGAGAGGAAATGAGCATACTATTGAGGGAGAGAGGAAAAAAAAAAGATGCTGTGAATGTACACCTTGGATGGAAACAGCCTATTTAACAAAGGGGCTTGCCTTTTTGTTCATGATTCCTGATTTGAAAATCAGTTGGAGATTGAATGCCATGAAAGAGCACAGAGAGGAACTCAGCTCATCCTCCTACAAATGCCTTATTTTCCCTACTCAGCTTGCCGGGGGCACTAAAACAGGGACTGGTCTTCTTGTGGTGGCTTAAAAACTTACTCATTTCTCAGATATCATGAGTCAAATGAAATGTCCTTGACCCAGGCTATGATGTATTAGTTCAGCATATATATGACAGCGTCCGGACTAGCTGCTAATTACTGCTCTATCTATTACCTGAAAGATTTCAGGCACACAGCAAACATCTCCAGGGACTGGGAGCCTCTGTTTTTTTAAGCTCCCTCTTCTACCCACCTTTCCAAAGGCTGTACATAGGTGCAGGAGTGAAACCTGTAGATTTGTCTACTTCATCTGACATATGAACCCCAAGAAAGGACATGCTTTCCTTAACTGTGAAAAGCTCTCTTTGGTTTGTTATTAGAGCCTATTGGTGTTCAAGGGGCTCACTTCTTGCTGCAGAAGGATGATTCCAGGAGAAAGTCTAATGGGTTCCAGCACTCCTAATGAGAGGACTCGTAACTTTGGAGGTCCCAGGCTTAGGGCAAAAAATCTACTTCCTATGCCTCCTCTGTGCTCCATTGGTGTGCTCCACACACCATTTTGAAAAGAAGAGACACAGCCTTCCGTCACCAGTTTCTAAAGAAATACAGGTGTCTCTGTGTTAAAAAATATTGCAAAGAACTAAGAAGGGAGACAGGCACACTGTGAGTTTTCATACCTTTATGCAGTGATCACACTGACAACACGTAACAAGTGAAACTGAAATCTCTCATATTCACAAAATATACACTGCCTGTCTCCACTGCTGAGTCTCTCTGGATAGGCCCCTGCTGAGACAATGCTGTAGTCCCATGTTTCAAAATCAAACTCTGCATGTTTGTGTAACAATTCTGTCTTAGCTTGTGACTCTGAACCTCCCTGCTGCTCGCAGGGGCAAGATGATTTTCTGGCTATGTTTGGGTTTAAATGGGATGCACACACGCAAATTTATAACTTGAAAGCTTCCTCGTGAAGGCTTTATTTTTGTTCTGTCTTATTGTATTGTTCTTTTTATTAAACCTGACGGCAGTGCCAACTGAGAAATATATTTTTGTTCTTCTATATAGAAAAACACAAGCTCTAAAGTAGGAAAGAGTGAATAAATGACAGCTCTTGAAAGAAGATTACAAAGCATCAGTGTAATGATGCATAAATCCTATGTTTTGCATACAAAATTCCTTCAGAAAAAATAAGTAGATTTGATGTCAAAATGTTTAAGTAATACTGGAAGACTGTAGCATTTTCATATTTCTTTAAATAACAAAATGGAAAAAAGTATTATATGTACTGTTTTATTAACAAAAAAATTTGAACTCTTTCTTTGTAATGACTGCTATGTTGGATTTTCTTTTCTTTGTATTGTATTAGAATAAAGAAAAGGGGAAAAAATAGAAGCTTGAAATGCAAATGAACATTTTACAAATTAAAATATTTCTGTTGACCCCTTTTTCAAACGACGGAGTTGCTGAAATGTAACAAATTATTTATTTTCAAAACAAGGAATGATTTACTTTTAAATTACTGAAGAATGAAGAAGTTATTTTTCTGCCAAATTCTAATATGATAGCTTTTGTAGGGAAGTTTGGGGATATTTTTATGTTTCTGCTTGACCTGGAAATGTAGATGACTATCATTTGTTACAATTATTCTGCTACCTGTCTAATTTAGTCTATAAACTCCTGCAGGTAGGACACACATCTTTCCTTGGAGCTGCTGGGCTCTGAAGGCAACTCCTCACACCAACAGGCAGCTTGTCTACAAGAAAACCATGCCATGCTGATTTTCTCAACTCTTCTTGTCCAGGTCAAGCAAATCTAGAAATCCACAAAGTGAGAGAAACTTTTAAAATACGATGTGCTTTCTGAAAGTGAAGACTCCCAAATGTGCTGACTCAAAATCATTTTGAGATCAAACGTCAGGGGCTCTTTGTGCTATATCACCTATCTCAGAGAGGAAAACAAATTGCATTTACGCTGTTGCTTAGGAAGTGTGCCTTTTCATACAATTGTAGAATCATAGACTGGCTTAGATTAGAGACAATCTTAAAGAGTATTGAGTCCTGAGCTGCTGCTATAGGCAGGGCTGCCATCCCCCAATTCAAGCTGCCCAGGGCCCCATCCAACCTGGCCTTGACCCTTCCAGGGATGAGGCACCACAGCTCCTCTGGACAGCTGTGCCAGCGCCTCTGAGTAAAGAATTGCTGTCTAACGTCTACCCCAAATCTCGCCTCTTTTAGTTTAAAGGCATCCTCCTTGCCCTATCATGTAAAACATCGCTCCTCTTCCTGCTTACAGGCTCCCTCCAAGTTTGTGCCCTAGTGGTCTCTTCCCTGCATAGAGGTGATAACGGGGCAGGGTTTCACCTGGTGCATGAAAGTGTCTCCTTCAGCTCCCACTTCCACATGTGATACAGAACCAGAGCAGTCTGGTGCTTATGTTCAGCTCAGAGGCCACAGCTCACAAGATCTCCCCATCGAGGGCTTGTGCTCAGCCAGCTAATACAGAGCAAGGATAGGCTTGTAGTAAGAGGCCCGAGTGCTAAGGTTCACCAGAAATTTCTAGCTATGGCACAGCTGCATATTTCCCATGTCCCCTTTGGAGCTTCATGTCCTTGTAGGCTGTCTTCCATGCTTTATGCAGTACTGGACTTAACAACCTCCCCAGTGACAGCTGCTCTGATCTTCTCAAAGTTCAACAGCTGGCAACGATCTAGCAGAAAACCCACACAGACTGCCTTCTGCAGTCCTTTTAACCTCAGATTTATTAGCTTTGTTGTCTCTGCAGATTTCTCAACAAGCCCATAAATTAGAAATATTAATAAAAGGGACACTGTGGGTTTAAACTGATAACATTTATAATGGTTCTTTTTTTAATTATTATTATTATTATTTATTTTTATGGCACAATTATTATCAATTGACATTTAAAATGGCATCATAATCCATCAAGGTGAAATGGACTCAGAAAGCCATTTCTCCCAGGCCAAAAATAATAACAGCAGCAGCAGAAGGACTGCAAGACAAAAGAGCACACAAACAGCTTGAGCCCAGGTCACTGATTACATATTTTGAAGATGTTTGTTAAGCAGTTTCATCCTCCATTTAACCCATTCTCATACTTCATAGCACAGCCTCTCCCCTGTCAGTTCCCTCAGATCCCTCATAGAGGTTTTTTTCTGCCCAAAATATTTACCTAATCCATGACTGGGAGCCTTGCTCTTTGCTTTGAATGAACAGGAGCTGTTATATGTGGGAAGGGCTGAAGAGATCAAAGGTTGGCCTTTTCATAGCAATCCAGGCCTCTGAACAGCAATTGCCATGGAGAACTGTCCGGCATGGCCATAAAACTGGCTTTGATCTGTTGTTTGGATGGTGGATAGTTAAAAATAAAAAGAGAATTTGCTTAATTTAGCCCATTCTTGCAAAGAACAGTTGTCTCCCTACCTACTTAAGGAGGCTGCAGAAACTGCTTGTTGCAAATAAAAGCAATTCTTCAGAAAGAAAAAAAAAAAAAGATGAAAATGCTGCAGGAATCAATAACAGAGTAAAACAGAAAGTTCATGACCTCTAACTCATTATTTCAAATCAACTGTTGTTGCACAGTGAATAAATGTCGTTAGTGATGCATGAAAATGAACTTCCTGTGTCCTAGAACAGTTCTTCATCCTCCACATGTGGAGAAGATACTGAGACTTTCCATGAATCACTAGCACCGTACAGGTTGTTTTAAAGCTGTATCTACAATTAAAGAAGAAGGCCTTCACACATTTTCTAATACGTAGATGCCCAGCAGAAGTTAATCTTCTGAACAGTGCCATGGTGAGTTGTGTGGTTTTCTAACAGGAAAGAGAGTGGCAGTTCCAAATGGGCAAAATGCCTGAAGAAGTTGTACCTGAGTTCATTCTGGAGACACTTATCTCCGTTGTTACAGAATCATAGAGTCACAGAATCATTAAGATTGGAAAAGACCTTTAAGATCACCTAGTCAAGCTACCAACCCATCCCAACCATGCCTACTGACCATGTCCTCAGTGCCACATCCACATGGCTCTGGAACACCTCCAGGGACGGTGACTGCACTGCCTCCCTGGACAGCCTGTGCCACTGCAGCACCGCTCTTTCAGGGAAGAAGTTCTTCTTAGTATCCAACCTGAACCTCCCATGGAGCAAATTAAGACCATTACCTCTCACTGTTGTCAAGAGGGAAAACCTTGACAACTAGTTTAGATAAATTATCAGAAAGTCAGTTGCCATCCTCCCCATCACTTTCAAATTCACCATACAATATATGATTACATTTGCTTCAAAGCGTAAGACTAACTTTTTTGTCCCATATACTTAACCACATATGCATTGTATTATTTGTTTTCGCAAATGTTTTCCTCAGTGTGCTAATACGAAAAATTATGCTCAGAGTTAACCTAGCAGTAGGCAGATGTCAGTGAGGTTTAGCTGCCCATCAGTGTCATTGCCATATGGGAAACATTTAAGCCTTGCTGTTGGGGTGGAGCTGTCATCTATTGTCATTATCCCTGAGAAGACTGGTCCAGTCATTCATATCCTGCATACGGTTACATGCAAAGTAGCTTTCCTGTCCTGGGAGTATTTCAAGATCTTAAGCAGTGCTCCTAAACCAAATTAGGATGAAAAATTAAACTGTCAAGGACTTAAAAAAATCATCAGAAAGTAAACCTTATTTTCAGTTCTTTAGTAGAAGTGCAATAAAATTGGTTCATTTTGATCGCAATGAAATGCTTTTTATCTTTCAGTTATAATCTCACTATAATTATTGCATTTTTAATGAAGATGTGGTCTCAAACAAACTTTTAAAAAAACTACAAGAACTACGTGTTTCAACAATATGAAGGGTTTTCAAAATATTTACAAGAAATTAATGATGAATTTGGCCTGATGGTGCAGTGCTCCGTATGCACATTGTAAATGCATGTGTTTGCTGCTGACCCAGTTTCTTGGTCACTTAGATGCAACTGAAATATCAACTGTTTGCTAAATGCATTCAGGAAAAGTTAACATTATGTATGCCTTACACAAAGCTGCTGTTTGTCCTGATTAACAGGTGGCATAGTTAACCACCCAGTCACGTTACACCATTTTTCAAAGCCCTTTCCTCTATCTCGTTAGTTATTTCTATAATCCAGCAGTCCAGCCTGGGAGGCATCCTGGAAAGGAGTAATTGCATATATACAGATAATTTATGTGGGAATAAAGAAATTCTGCATGCATAATAGGACTTTAATCTATCTGAGATGGTCACAGATAAACAAACTTGACAATCCTACCTTTCTCCAAAATCACTTTGATTTCTACAGAAAAAAAAATAACATCGTGCTGTGTCATAAAGTTCCCAGACAGTCAGACACCCTTTAAGAACTTCAATTAGTCAATACCTTTCACACAACAGGCTTTGCAAATGGTGCTGTGAAATAGTGCTTTTGTTACCAGCAATTAATTCAGTGTTAAGAGACAGAGCTGATATTACATGGTCACTACTTGAACTGTTTCTTCGTCTCAAAGCCAAGGAGAGGGCATTGTGCCCTGTGGGACAGCATCTCTGGGCTGCTACAAGCCAGGCTGGGAAATGAAAAATCATCTTACATGCTTGTCCTCCATTCTAAGTCAAGTCATCCCTGTGGTGAACAGATGTTACTGGGTAAGAAGTGAGACTTTTATCCACCTGATTTCTATGCAAAGATTCTCCTGCACTTACTTGACATAGTAAATCCCATGATTTACAAGCCAAGAACAACCTTGAAATTTTACACATAAGGGCTTCTGCAACTTTGCAAGTTTTTATCAACTTTCACAGAAAACAAAACAGAACAGAAAAAAAACACATTCATTCTAGAAAGCTGAGAGTTGTCCTCACTTCTCTAAATGTCTCACTTTCTGGGGTCTAGATATAGAGTTTATAAGATATTAATAATGGGAAAAGTGACAATAATTCATGATTATTTATGTAGAATACCTCAACCCTTACTTTTTCTAACAAGGTATAGGAAACAAAGTGATTGCAATCCATTGTGTTCTGGGCCTCTTGCCTGATGATATCTTAAGTGTAATTTCAGGATAGGAAAGGAGTTAGGATGATTTATATTGTCCAATTTCTCTGTAGGTCCTGAATAGCAACGGTAAGAAGACATGAAGATTTGTCCTCTGAGTCGTACAAATGGGGTCCCAAAAGAAGAATAAACTGTGTTGACAGAGGAATAAGAGTAGTAGACAAAAAAGACTTGGAGAAGATATTGGGCAGGAACAAGATAGATTGGTGGAGTATACAGGGCGATATTATCCTTGCAGCCTGTCTTGTCAACACATCATCTTTGTCATTTGTAAAATTCAGGTCAAACTCCATGAAGAGGGAGCAAAAGAGATTGCACTGTAGTGATTCATTAGTTCTGCTTACAAAACCTGGAGAAAACGTCACTTCTAAATTTAGACAATACATCAAAATTTCAATCTCTGCCAGGGATAGTTGTGTCAGACTGACCAGATGGCAGGATGGCAGAGCAAGCAGATCATCCACTGAGCCCTGCAAAATCTTGCGAGAGCACAAGACACCTGAATACAGACCTGAGAAGGAAAAACGTCACCCATACACACATCAACAGAGATGTTCATTCACATAGTGAGGAGATATGACTCACTCTTGCCTGGCAGTGCTGTCCCCTCTTTGGGCCAGCCCTCTCTCAGGCTCCTCCACTTCACCTAGGCAACATTGCAACTTTCTCCCTCCTTTCCCTGGGGATCCTGAGAAAATGATGAAGTGCACAATATTCCTAGGCTTTCAGCATTTTGCTTTGTTTAATGGGCTCCAGTGGGAGCTCCTATTAATCCACTCTGGAAAGAAGAGAGTTGTTGTTGTTGTTGTTGCTATTGTTTGCCCCCTTCTGCCTCAGGCAGGTCATGAATTATGTGCCTGATATTCCTCCTTAGCTCCTGGACTTCCCTCTGTTGTCCCATGGGAGCCCATTAAGAGCTTCCTTGCTGCATCCCTCCAGAGAAAGGCCAAGTGCTGAAGTGGCAGATGTAGGGGAAGAGAGGAACCCTTGTGGCTCAGAGAATTACAGGATCTTTGGAAGAGAGCAGCAAGCCATGGTTAAGATTTGGATTAAACCAGGACATCTCCAGAGCTACAAGGGCTTGTGTGGCTCTGATGGAGGACTGAGTTGCATACCAAAATAAATTTTCCCATTACAGAGCAAAAAGTGTGGCTTGGGTGTTTTTCCTTCTCAAATTGCCCTCTGAATCATGCTATTTCCACTCATTTGTTTGCACAAGAACTCAAACTTCAGGGAAATGGATACTGTTTGCAGGTCCTTCGGTAGATCTGGCCCCAAAACTACACACATCTAACCTGAAGTATAGCTCCAACTGCCAAACCTGCCTAAATCTTTGGGGCAGAAATGCTCTAGCCCAGTATTTCTAGTTAACACCTAACATAGCTGTTTTCATGCATTTCTGGTCTTCCACTAGGAGACAACCCATTTCTTTTTGTAACCACAGAATTTTTAAATGTACTTCTGTAATTTCTGATGTGACATTGCCATGTGCTATGAAAACGGTTTGTGGTTTATATGTGGTGTATGTGTGTTTGTCTTTTTTTTTTTTTTTTTCTCCTTTCTTCCCCCCCTCCCCCTCTTTTTTCTTACAGTCTGTAGTCAGAAAGCAACCATTCTGTAATTGTGTGCCGGCCTGTCCCTCTCTTCAAGAGCACTATCTGCTTTTTATCCATAAAATCACACACTGGAAAGTCCCTCTCAAGAACATTATTAGCTGAGGCTGCAGAGTCAAGTACTGGAAAGCTAAGGTAATGCCAGACTTAAGATTGCTTCTACTCATACATTAAGTAACAGGTGCATTAGGACATAATACAAGCTTTTGGAGATGATCAGACTTTTGCAGAAGGCAGGAGGATCTGTCTCACAGCTAGCATTATCAATTATGAATTATTTAGCTGCATGAACTGTCCCTCACCTGTGGTACCCCACCAACCCCCTTCTCTGTATGAATTTGCCCCATTGTTTGTGTCCTTTACAACATCCAGGACGTACTAAAACCACAGTATCTGTGGCACACACAACAGTCTGCAGCAGACAAGGGGAAGAGGAAAAAGAAGAAGAAGCAGTTGGGTTTTATTTCCCTGCTTCCAGCAATCTCTGAGAGGGATGAAAGAATGTTCTTTCAGCCCAGAAGGCAGCAGAGGGGTTTTGAGCCCAACACTCCTGTTTGAGAACTAGGTAGATCACAGCTGCCTGTGGTTTGATTTGTTCATGGCTTATTCATTCTCCTTTGGTGATGGGATGTCAGTCAGTGCAGGCAAGGCATTGAAAAAGAGCTGTAAATGTAGTGCTATTTTCTGGCCCACCCTTAAGAGAAAAGGTAAATTTTCCCATCCTGTTCAATGGAGTGCAGAGCAGCTGCACTTTGCATGGACAGAGTAAGGCAATGCAAAACCCCCTTGACTACCCAAAGGGAAATCAGGCTGAGGATGGGTAACAACACTTATGAGAACAGCATTAAAAAACAAACAACAACAACAACAAAACAAACCAAAAACAAAACCTTTTTCCATCTTATGTACTTATTTAGGAAAAATAAAGGTCCCTGTAATTTCCCTTTAGCTTTGAGTACATCCCTTCCCTTTGCTGGACGCTGACAGCAGACTCAAGGAGATGTTGCTATATCCATGACACACAGGTTGCCATTTTCAGCTTTCCCTCATGGCCAGGAGGGCTAAAAGCATTTCTCAGTAATGAAAAGAGAGATGCTGTCATCAAAGCAGAGCTGAAGCCCTAGGCACATGCCTGTGCATTAATCTATCCTGGGCATCACATAGATTTGTTCCTCTTGACTCTGCAAAGGCAGGTACAGCTTTGGATGTGCTTTATCCATAGGAACTTGCCTGCAGACACCAAATACTGATTGTCGCCCTTATGTTGTTGACATGACTGGATGAATATACAAGACAATCACTGTCAGCTTTTCTTTTTACAGGTGCTTTTCTAAATTTGATTTATATGTTAGTATATCAGTGGTAGGATGAGGATGAGATTCAGTTCATAATTACTCATCAATTCCCATTTTTATTAATAAATTTCTTTTACTCCCTTGAGGAGCCATGATGAACATGGAGAACTCATATTACTTTACATCTCCAAATCTGTCACTTTTCAGTCAGTGCTGATCAATAACACATGTAAGCTCTCACCTAACAATAGTAGCACAGCAAATGCATCTAGCTTTTAATAGAAATATCACATAAAAACAAAAATACACCACAGACACAACAAGTTAGATGGCAAAATATTCACCTAGCTCCACCTTAATACATCAAGGCTATGCAGCAGTAAGAAGATTGCATGGACACACAAAAGCACAGGGTCTTATGTTGCCAAGAATCATTTTCTCCTGGTAATACAAAGTAATAGCGATACAGATGGCATTACACAATTCACAAAAAATGATAAGACAGCTGGCACTGAATGCGTTTGAATTTGGGCAGAGAGCATACAGAAAGGGTGTAACAGAAGAGACCATGTCAGTGCAGACTAGCCTAACCAGCAGAGCCAATGTGCCACGTGGGATTGTGCAGTGGCATGCAGATGGACCTGTCTGGGTGTGCAAATAGCACAGCTGTTCATGTGGAGCATCCACAGGTGACTCTGCACAGCTAATAGCCAGCCTGAATAATAGGCATACAGAGTATGAAGGAGAGCTGCAGTATAATCTCTTCATTTCCTGCTTCACTCTCAGAAAAGATGCTCTCAGACTTCCACAAAAATCCTTCCATTAAGAAATTTTCACTATGTGTCACTGAACTATTCACATCCAGAACAGTTCAAAGAAATGCATGAGTCTTCAGTTTGTGGACCTGCGAGATCTACTTATTTTTGTAATAAAGATGAATGAAAGATGAATGCAGTTTGTGCACCTCTTCTACTTGCATACAGAGTGGAAAGAGAGATGGGCAAATAATGCCTTAAACATCATGTCCAAGCTGGTTGCTTAACCTGACTTGTGCCTGCATGGTTCACAGTTGCTTTTCAGTGCTAATGCCCAGCGTCTCCTCCCTCTTTGGTCTCTGTATTAAATTGTTGACAGATCTTTCCTGTGACCTTTTAAAAGATTAAATACATATTAAGTGTTTTTAAAAGTCAGAGAGAAAGAGACAGTGAGAGAGTCTATATGGGCTTGTGTCTGTGATGAGAAAGCTGTGATGAATTCAGCTTCAGAGTATTTTTACTTACTGAGAGAGAGAAAAAAAAAAAAAGAGGGAGGGACAGAGGATGACAATAAGCACATACTTAGTCACCTTTTTCATGATAAACATGGCATGTAAATGATCTCTCTATTTTCAATGTCCATGCAGCCAAGACTCCTGCCTGGGATGCTGACTTACTTGTCCAGTGCTTACAGTTCAAGTATTGGACTTCAAGTGCACTGGAGACATTCACATGTGGAAGAAATTGGGCTAATGCACTTTCTGGCTCTGCTTTTGTAGGCTTATTTTATGGCTGAGAAAATCAGTGGTGTTTGGCTCACACTAACATAGTGGGAACATTTGAGAGTACACATTCAAAGGGAGCTGAACCATTCTCAATTTGTGCAATGTACCTGATTCTTGTGCTGACTGGCCTGAAATATTAATCAGGTAAATTTTTGCTTTTTGGCTTACAGTAGCAGCTTTTACAAATCTTTCATACGAAGATGATTTATTGCCTCATTTAGCACCTGAAGTTTCACTCACACTAAATGGTGCATGTACTTAGTCAGAGGGAAGGGGAATGGCTCAGTGTCTGCCCAGCCTCTCCTTCACATCATGGCTGCATTCAACCTTGGAATAGGTCTTCTCCACACAGGGTTCAAATATGTAATCTTCAGACCAATAATGTGCAATTGCAAATAGAGATTGGAAATTGTGGGTTGGGAAATGTGCTCCAAAGCATGTCATGCAATTTTCTACTATTGTGCATACTGTAGACATTATTCACTGGACTTGCAGTCTATGTTTGTTTAAGTCTCCTAAATGTAGCATAATTCTGGACTCCTCAAAGCGCTAGACTGAGATTACAGAGCACCTCTCCTATAGCATTTAAGAGCTACCTTCTGCTAGGTGTTGTACAAATATAGAACAAGGAGACACTTCTGAAAGATGAGAGATGTCCATACAAAAATAAAAATAATAGAGAAATTTTTCTGTCTTCATGCTTCTTCTGTTGGGCTGCCCTGAGATGAGCTAAAGCATGGCTATAGTTCGACCATTTATATCTAAACTTCCTTCTAGTTTCATCAGAGCATGTCAGCACCATGCAGTGCAGAGATGTATAAGGTAGCTTCAAACCTGGTTCATTCATGTGGGATTTTGCTGAACTTTGCTGTGCTGAGATTCTGCTTCTAAGAGCCATGAAAATACCTGGGTTAGCACAATATCCTACACAGGCTATTTAGTCCTGCTCCAAGGAGTGTGCCTAGTAAGTGAGTTACCTCTTTAGCATTGGCTTTTGTATGGATACACAGTGCTGTCCAGAATGAGGGAGGTGAACCCACAGTTTTCTGTGCCCACTCTCAGAGCAAGTAAAGAATAAATCATATAATCATATCATAGAATCATAGAATGGCCTGGGTTAAAAAGGACCTCAATGATCACCGAGTTTCAACCCCCCTGCTATGTGCAGGGTCGCCAACCAGCAGACCAGGCTGCCCAGAGCCACATCCAGCCTGGCCTTGAATGCCTCCAGAGATGGGGCATCCACAGCCTCCTTGGGCAACCTGTTCCAGTGTGTCACCACCCTCTGAGTGAAACACTTCCTCCTAACATCTAACCTAAACTTTCCCAGCGTCTGTTTAAAACCCTTGTCCTCAGGGTAATAATCCTGGTCCTGTCACTACCCATCCTCGTGAACAGTTGTACACCTTCCTGTTTGTACGCTTCCTTCAAGCTCTGGAAGGCCACAATGAGGTCTCCCTGCAGCCCTCTCTTCTCCAAGCTAAACAAGCCCAGTTCCCTCAACCTTTCCTTATAGGAGAGGTGCTCCAGCCTTCTGATCATCTTAGTGGCCCTTCTCCGGACCCATTCCAAGAGCTCTGCATCATTCTTGTGCTGGGGGCCCTGGACACAGTACTCCAGATGGGGCCTCACAAGAGCTGAGTAGAGGGGGACAATCTCCTGCCAGCAGTTAGCAACAAGCTGACAAAAGCACTGAGGTCTGAGTTATAGCAGAGAAGTTCCCAAACAAATGGAACTGTTGGGACAGGGTTCTGGACTCCCTGTTCATCATTCCTTTTCAAGAGCTTGAGTTTCATTTTCTTCTCCTATATCCCTTCGGGAAGAGCAAACAAGTATTTTTGTGGATTTTTTTTTAATTGTTGTTGTTGTTTGTTTCTTCTTTTTTTGTGTGTGTGTGTGTGTGTATTTTGTTGTTGTTGTTGCTGTTTGGTTTTGTTCATTTGTTTTCTTTTCCATAAATGTGTTAAATTCCTGCTGCTTCTGGACCCCACATTAAATTCTCAGAGTACTGCTATGGTGTCATAGTTTGGCTAGGGAAAAGATCAGTGAGTGCAACACAAGTTGCTGGCACTGCTAGGAGGAGTTGAAATGGGGAACTGTATCACTGACAAACTCCCCTTCAAAAGCTTCAAACCTTAAGCTCTAGAAGTCCTTCCTGCCCTCCACTTGCAATCTGAGAGCAGCCATTTCTCATCCTGGCAACCTTCCTACCTCCCTCTCTCCTTTTTGACAGCGGTTCGTTTCTTGATCCCGCCATGAGCGAGCAACCCAGAGGCATGACCATGTCAATCCACCTGCATCTCCCTCCGGATGGCTGTGCCCACCGGTAGCCGCTAGAGGGAGCCGTGCGCACGGCCTGGCCGCGAATGAGCCGCGCCGTGCCCCGCCGGCACAGAGTACCGGGACCTGGGGCACACGAGGGGTTACGGCGCCGGCATGAGCGAGAGGAACTTTTCTATAGAGGCTGGACAAGATGCGAAGAATTTCTGCCTCTACAAGCATCCCTTACTCCCTCTAGGATCTCTAGATCCTCCCTAGGATCTGGAAGCATGGCTTTTGAGATGGACAAAGGGGGCTTTAAGACAGGAAGAAGGTGTGGATGAGCTTGCGTGTTTATAAGCAGAGTGAGAAATCTATATGGCCTGGGTACGCCAGAGATGTGGGGCAGCAAAGGCACTGTCAGCATGTCCCAGTGCTTTTTAATTAGAAGTAAGAAGCAATTTCACAGCAAACAGGGGTTGTTGGTGTGGCTCCCCCAGCACTGCTCAGCCTAAATACTTAAGTTGGAAAAGAGGAGAATAGTGAGTTGGCATAGCCAGCTGCTGACACAACATTATTTACAGCAGTCAAAACTAAAACTGTTTGTGAAGGCTTGCAGAAGGAACTCGAAATACTGAGTGATTGGGTAATAAAATGGCAGATGAAATTCACTGTCAATAAATGCAGGCTAATGCATATGGAGGAGAACAACCTTAACTGTATGTGCACAGTGATGGACTCTAAATGAGCTATTACCATTCAGAAGACAGATTTTGGAATCATTACATATAATTCTTCCTAAACATCAGCTCAAAGATAGAAATGGTCAAAAAGACAGATGGAATATTGGAAATTATTAGGAAATAAATAGAGAATATGATTTAAAAAAAAAAAAAGGATTCTTTTTGTTAACATGCGGTGTTCGCATCTTGAATACTGCGTGCTGTTCAGGTCTGCTGTAAAAAAAAAAAAAACAAACAAAAAACAAAAAAAACCAGCATCAAAAAAACCTTGTGGTGGATGTGGATAATATAGAACTAGAAACTTAGCAAACAGGGTGACAAGGCTGACAGCAGGGAGGGAACAATTTATTAGACAGCAGGTTCAGTAGAAGCCCAGTATTCAAGTAGAAGTTCAGTATTCAAGAGACAACAGAATTTTGGAACTCACTGCCACTGGAAGTTATGAAAGACTCAAATGTAATGAACTTAAAAGAACAACAGTTAAATAAAGCTGAAGACACTAGGCCAAAGAATGGCTAAATATTTGGAGTGATGGAGATACAATTCAAGCTCATGAAACAGTGTGGTTTCTAGATGCTGGAAATGTATGTGGGGTCAGCATAGACACTGTTCCAGCTCTACTTCTAGCACTCTGTAATATATCTGTTGGACTGAAAAGACCTTGGTTTTGAACCTGCAAGGACATATTATGTCATTGTGCTAAAGGTACGGAAATGTTTTGGTCCTAAAGAAAATCAATGGCAGAATTCATTGATTTAAGGAATAGGGAAATCAGTTCTACCACTAGCTGAGTCATGTCTCACTGCGTGAAGCATTACATTGACTAAAACAAAGTTGCTGGCACAGTGTGAACAGCTTGTAACAGGTAGCTCTGAGCAGCCCAGAAAGTAGTAGGGACTAAGAGTGGGATTCATGTCAGTTACCTTTAGCTGATGTTAAAAATTAGGTTCTTACTCTTTAGGCAACTGAGGTTCTCCTTCCTAATGCAGTGTTTCTACAGTACCAGGTTTACCAGAGGAATTGAGGACAAAACATGTACAATGTTCCCAGAGCAAAAGGAAATGAGAGCATTAAGAGAACAAATCACCTTTCCTGCTTTTCAAAACCTGAAATAAGAAATGAAGGTAGTAGGGTATGGGAATCTTGGAGTGAAGACATGAAATAAGAATTTAATTTCCCCAATGAAAATAAATCTAGTGCTTTGCCCTTGGGATGTAACAGAATGCCCATACTTTTCACATGTCTCAGAGAAAGGACAAATGAATAAAAGCCATAAATGTTATTTGCACTAGAAACATAAATATTTTAGTTTGCTATGGGGCTATAGAATAAGGATCCCACTTTAGGGCAATAGAGAGTGGCAGAGTTGTAACTGCCTTGACTGGTCAGGATTTCATCCCCAGAAAGAAATTCTATTAGTGAAGAAGCATCACTCCTCAGAACTGGATCCTAACTACTGCAGCAAACATGAGTTAGATTAATATTGGGCAAAAAGAAAGCAGTGTGTTGCAGAAGACAATATAAAAGAAAGGATACTTGGCAGGAAGAAGAGTGCTAACTGGGGAATGTTAATCAGAAATTTGTTCCAAGGATATAGAATATCCTATCCATAGAATATGTCTTTTTGCCTTGTTGTTTTTGTTGTGTAGTGGCTGATCTCCAGTTCTTCTGCTTGCAGTGAGTTTTTTTGTTTGCTTTTTCAAGAGACTTGAGCAGTAATAAAAGCCTACCATATTTTTTCCTTTTTCTTTCTTTCTTCTTCTTTTTTTTTTTTTAATGGAAGATAGCATTTTAAAATCCTGAAAATTTAGAAACAGTACTCCCATTCTCTCCACATCAAGCCTTTTTTATGTTACTGTATGAAGCACAGTCACTAAAGTTTTTCTGGAGGAAGCAAATATTACACTTATTTATGTATTTATAAGCAGAAAGAAGAATAAAAGAATAATCTTTTTAAGTGTAGGTATGCAAGGTCTGTCAGTCATCTGGTTTATTTAGTATACACAATTAACTTCTATTAATTACCATGTATTGCAGTGGTGCTTAGCAGATGCCACTAAAATTGAAGATCCCTGGTGCTTGGGTCTCTACAAACTCAAAGGAAGCGTCCTAGCTTTTAAGCCATCAAAGTTTAACTAGGCAAGAGAAGCCATAACGGAAGCTCCTCAGTTTAATTTCCTTGACTAGTTTTTTGTAAGGGAACATCCACCCAAAGCAGTGCTTGATTAGAGATTCCTGACCAAACTAGTGCCTTGCAATGGCCCAGAGTAGTAACATGCAGAGATTCAAACTTCGAATCCAGGGAATCCTGGGGTTTCCTGGATGCTGAGATGGGGTGCCCAGTCTGTGTTGAGTCCCTCCTCCGCCTCAGGCCAGTGCTTGCTGGTGTGGCTTCCATTTCAACAGTAAGTCTGTATAGCATTGGTAGAAGCACCGTCACTCATCTTACCTGGGGTAAAAAATATGCATTTAACCTGCCTACGTGTCCCAAAAGAAGAACTCCCATTACAGCACATCTTAGCCACAAGTATGGTCACATCTAATTCCATACCATGTACTACAGAACACCAGCTTTGGGAAGAAATCGTGTTTTTCCAGTGCATGTTGGTTTTGACTACATATGGTTTCTGGATGTCACCTTTTATTTGTTAAAAAATTGCTATTAGAATTCAGTGTCATTTCATATGATAGTAATGCGTGCATTAAAAATGCATAGGTATATTAGATATTTAACATTCAGTTGTAGTTCTGGCACAGTCTGAGGGCATGAACTGTAGCCAAGAATATATGGATTCTTAAAACTGTTTCCTGTTCTAAATCTCAGCATCAGGCTGTCCATAAGTAATGAGGAGAAGGATGATGTGAAATAATGGCATTGTTCGAATAGTGTCACCTCTCCCTCCCCCACATTTTTTAAAGAAATATATTGCAAACATTCATAACACACCTGGCCATCTTTCTCATATCTTTCTTTCTTCCTTATCCTGATGGAATCAGTGCCCTATATTACTCCTTAGATTCAAGAGATTATAACAATCTTATCTGTTTTTTCATTAGTTGAACTGATTCTGCGCAAAAGCTGTTTAAGATTCATGAGTGATCTTGCCTCTACAAAGGATTGGAACGCAGCTGAAGTGGAAAAAAAAAAAAAAGAGAGGTTTTCAATATTCCAGTCTGACCATGGGATACTGATGAGAAGCATACACACCATTACCTTATGATGCAATGCAACAATTTCTTGCTTCAGGACGGTCCCCACCAACTGAGGTGTGCCCAGCTCACTGCATCCAAGCCATTTTCCTCCTCCCTCCTGAGCAGAAGGTTGTTGCTTAGCCATATTTATTCTTTGCTGGGTCTCTGCAGAGTCATAAGCTTCCAACAATTATCACATTTTTTTTCTTCATGCTGTGTCTGTTTAGGTTTGTGATTTCTGCAGCCAGGCCACATTGTTTTAGGCCAAAATTTCTCATTTCTCATAGCAGAAGACTCGGAGACAGGGCAAAATTTCCCATTCTGTTTGTTATTAGTCCTTAGAGGATGGAGAAACATAATTCCTCTGTCTGCTTACAAGTAAACTACACAGGCTATCTTGCCTACATATGGGACATATTATATAGGTGCCTGGTCAACTGTCCAATCTCTAGCAAAGGGTGGACTTGGGCTTGGATAATTCCTAGGTCTCGTGTCTGCCTGCAGTTGCCACTTCACACTTCTCAGTGGATGCAGGGGTCATTTTAACCAAAGTATTCTTACTATCATAAATACCTCATGAGAAGAAGAGCAGAATAAGTAACAAGAGCCTTGCTCCAATGAACTTAACATTCTTACAGGTGCCAGTGTCAGCAGCCCAATGTGGTGCAGTTCAGTACACTTTTGTGCTTCCTGATCCTCCAGGCAATGGAGGAGACTGGTATGAACAGTTTGCATGTCCTGGATCTGTTCAGGAGACCTCTACTCCCAGCACTGCGTAACATCAGCTTTTTCACTGGGGATCTGTTTGTCAAAAATGTTTGCAAATAACACAGATTTCACCTCCCTCTGGGCTTTCCCATCCTATTACTTTCTGCAAGATACTTGGGGAAGGAGTGCATCGCTGAACAGATAGGCTGAAGAATTACCTTCAGGCTTGCATTTAGGCACTTTCATTACTTTCATTACCACATTATTTTCTTGGATCGGGGCCTTAGCACCCTGCAGTCACCAAGTGAACAGCCCTATTGTGAAGCCAGTGCCAACTATGAGGGGCTAAGCAACAGAACTGGCACATTGTATTGATGCTATCTTCTTCATTAAGAAAGATGATTCAAATATCATTATGTCTTGAAAACCGTCCAGCCTGTGAAAAGATTCAGACACTGTTGATCAAGTTACCATGGATTTCTTTTGAGACGTTCAAGCTATTAAGAGCAAGAATGTTTTGTCTGAAATACTATACAGAAACCTACTGATAGAAATAATCACTTTCTAGCTGTTAGCTTTCATCTTTTGTACATGAGTAGAAGTTTACCATGTTCCTAATTAGAGTGAATTAGTTGAATTTCTCCTGGCAAATCAGGCAATTCAGAGTGTGAATTTTTTTGGAAAGGGAAGAGCAAAAGAGCCTTCTCATAGCGAGTCCAGAAGAAAAGACTGTGATATGGACAGACATGAATCATAAAGAAGGGTTACTGTAGGTGTCCTTCATGGCTCTGTTGAATGCTTTTTCTTCTTGTACAAAGGAAATTAGTAACATTGTACACAGGCAATAGCACATCTTCATTTGAGATCATAATTTATTGGAGCTTTTAAGAGAACCACTCATGAGTTCATACAATGAGGATAGAAGCCTTTGAGGCACCCTGGAACATGCAGGATGATCCATCAGCCGCAGAAGGGCCATTTCTACTGTCTAATCTCACTCCAGAAGGTTTCCCAGATGACCCCTGTGACACAGCCGTAGCTCTAGAAGTAATTATTTTCTGTACGTGTTGCCAACAAAACTAAAAGAAGGACTGATCTAAAAAATATTTTCGGGGTTTGTTTCTCATTTATGAAAAAGCTCTTTTTACAAATTAGGGTAGAGTAAAATTGATCAAAATGTGGCCACAATTTTAGGAAGTGCAGAAAGAGGATGTCTCTGACTCGTGGCTAAGAATTCACACAGCACTGGTAAATGCTGTTAGCAGACCTGCAGACCCATCAACTCTCCTCCTTGTTGCCCTAGCCCTGATGTAACAGCACAGGAAAATGTATGAAAATTTTTTACTTTCACCTTAAGGTCCTACTCTATTGTAAGGATAATGGAAATAAGAATTGATGTCTTCACAGATAAAAGTGCTACTTGTTATTGTAAAACTCTGCAGCGTCTTCCTTGGGGTTAGAGGAGTAACTGCCTGGTAGCACAATGCAGAGTCAGTCTCTGAAGCTGTTTGAGGTTTCAAATTGTGTCAGTCCTTTCCCAGGTTAACACAAATATCTCCTCTCTTAATTTATGATCCAGAGGACGCTGAAATACTGAAACAGAGAGAAGCCCAGGTTTCACTCACTTCTCTGAATGCCACTTGCTCTGGGGCAGAACACAGTCACTTTTTAACAGGCTGTACCACAACTGCTTAATTGGCAGGGGCAGGACAGGAGGTGACAGAAGATGTAAGAATAACTCTTTGGTGGGTGCTCCCTCCCACTCTCTGTGCTGGGGCAGAATGTCTAAGTCTGTTGCAATTCCCTGGGAATCAAACAACTGCAGAGGACAAGGTGAGGTAGAGAAAGAGTTGTCACGTTTCTGCACGTCACCAAAGAGACTTAGAGATTCATTTTTTAAGCTTTATTTTCCCACTGGGACTTGGGAGGAGGACTGTGACCTGCCCTCACTGAGAGCCTGGGGACTCAGCTAATAATTTCTTCATTCAGCTTCTCAGGGACTGCACTCCTGCCTGCAGCCCAGCTCTCCAGCTTGGTCTGCTGATTCAGGTGGGCTTCCCAAACTCTCTGCAGCAGAGCTATGAGAAAGTTGCTGATACATTTCTTGTATGTGTGTATGTGGGCCTAGCTACCAACAAGAAGAATGAGAAGATTGGGTTGTCTCTCACAAAAGTGGTACTACTACATGTCACCATTTTGACATGCTATTCATAGCAAACAGTGCATACAGCAGCATCTTCAACCAGCTGGTGTTGGGGAAGGGAGAAAGAAAAAAAGCAGCCTGCATCAGATCCTAAATGAGAAGAGCTGCAACATTTGCTGTTCAGTCACTGACTGAAAGAAAGCACGTGGCACAGGTTCAAGGTTGGATATTAAGAAAAATTTCTCCTCTGAAAGAGTGGTGCTGCAGTGGCACAGGCTGCCCAGGGAGGTGGTGCGGGCACCGTCCCTGGAGGTGTTCCAAAACTGTGTGGATGTGGCACACTGATCCCTGTGAGGGATGCAGTCAGTGGGCATGGTGGGGATGGGCTGGCAGTTGAACTAGGTCTGGCATGTCCAACATGTGGCACGTCCACCCTTCCCCTGTGCCATCATGGTGGTGACTGCCAGCATGCATCCATGGCTCAGCAATGACCAAGCATCAGTGTAGTATTAACCTTATCTGGGCTGAAGCCAGGACAAGGAGAGGAAACAGTAATTTGAGCTAAGTCAAGATACGACAAATAATTTTATTCAGTTTGATACCTGAGCAAAAGACAGTCCTGTGAACAGCAAAAAATATTCAGCTGTGCTTTCCATTGTGATAAAGGAAGTTGAGAACAAGTTTCAAGATCGAAATAAAGTTATCTTTTTTTTTTTTTTTTTTTTTGTATATTTGTGACTCCGTTTTCAGCCAGCATAAACACAACCTGAATATTTTCAAATGGAATCTATAACGTTGCAATCAGATATTCAACACAAAAATCTGATCATATCTATCTACTGGACCACCCCTGTCTTAACAGAAATAAATATCTCTCTCTTCACAGTTATGCCTTATTCACATTATTGCTTTTTGACAGTATGTATATTTGTGAAAACCTGTTTTCAAGGATGAAGCACGGGAAAAATTAAATTTCATCCAAAATCTCTGATGAGCACCTTGAGACCTAACTAAGAATGTAAACCACTGCCATCAAACCAGAGTGATGGTTTAGTTTCACAAAAACAAGATCAAATATCCAACTAGTTTTATGGCTTTGTTGCTCTCCTTACTTATGTTTTAATAACAAAAAAAAAAAAAAAAAAGTAAAATGTATTATTTATGTACATTAGCTATATTACATATTTTATGAAGACAGCCCCAAAAGTAATGTCTCCTATTTTTTGTTGGCCCACGACATCAGGGGTGAATATTAGTCGTGTGGCAGTAGAGGTTGAACCTTCCCACCAATATTCTGTTACATGTTGTGAAATGATGCACCACCAAACGAGTGGCCTTGCTCTACATGCAGATAGTGTATCTAGTACCTTTGGGATCAGTCAAGTTTTCTGGGTTATGTGTGCCATCCAGGTAGTGCTGCCATGTTTCTGACTGGGATTTAAGCCACATGTGAAGATCTAGGCACTCCCTGGTTGTGTTACAGCTGTTATACCCCCTATCATGGGAGAAGCAGAAAAATCATCAGATTAGCAGGTTAGGCTTGTGGGAATTACCAGTGCAGTGTCCTGCTTTTATTTTTATATTTTTTCCCAGCACCACAAAATGAAAATAGTGGGAGCTATTGGGAATAGGTGAACGGTTGGACTGGATGATCTTTTAGGTCTTTTCCAACCTTGGTGATTCTATGATTCTATGATTCTATGATTCTATGATTCTATGATTCTATGATTCTACGATTCTATGACTAATTAGGTCTGATTTGGGTCTTTGTTTTTGTTCTGCACCCAAGCATTTTAGAAATCCTCCTCCTCAGCTCTCAGACCGCTGCCTGCAGGCCATTCATCATTGCCTTTCTGTCTAAAGAAAGTGGCTACAGTATTGCTGCCACCCCATATTTTAACCAATTAAACAAGTACAGATTGCTTTATTTGGCATAAATGAAGAAATACTGACACTAACATCTGTAATCTCTGGCCCAAAAGGGTGGTAAACACTAAGGGAGGGTGGGGTAGGAAGAGGAGGACAGGGGACAAAACAGATGAGCAGTTGAAGTAGAAACATCCAGCAGCACAGCTGGATCTGAAGGAGGATGTTTGTCCACAGCCTCTGAAAGCAGTTAAACCAAAGCCTTGGGTGGTCTGGCACATCTCAGAATGAATGCTGCTTACTTCATTAACTAAGTAGAGATTTGGATATTTTTTCTTTATTTCCAGATTGCAGCATTCATGGGCTTGTGTGTGCTGTGTAAGGGTTGAAGGACTGGCTGTTTTAATAATCAGTAATGGTCCCTTCATTAGAAGCTGTGTGTCATGTGAGCAGATGGTGGTGATTTCCAAGGTGAAGTGGTGGGAGAAGTAGTCCTGTCATAGCTTCCAGAAATCTGTGAGGCGATTTTTTATTCCAAACCAAATCATCTAAATTCAATGTGACATGGGGTTTCTGAAGAATTCAGCTTCATGACAAGTTTTGTTTTTTGTTTTGTTTTGTTTTGCTTTGGTTTTTTTTCAGAGTTGCTACTTTCCTAAGGTTTCCATGTGAGTGCTGTACTACTCAGGCCATCATAGGAAATGCAGCAGCCTTAGACAATGGTCTTTCAAACATATCGTAATATAAATTGTGTATATATATCTGGTGTACTGCCTCTTCTCTATCTATGATACCCAGTGCATAATCTCTTAACCAGCTCTGTGATTTTTTTCATTGTTTTCTTTTTATATTGCTCCCTTTAAGGAAACAGGAGTGCTAGGAAATATTGCTAAGGACTGGAGAACATGATTTCAGTTTTCTATTAGATAATAACAATTCACCAAAGTAAAAACATTTTTTTAAAGAATGTATTCATTTAATCTACATCATCTTGTGTGCAATTACTTTAGTGAGAATAATGGAAATGTTTTGGTTAAGTTTTATCAAACCGATTTTATCTCCAATCTAATAGCTAAGCTGTACCAATTTGATTTTTAATATTGAAAGCTTATTGCAGCCTGTCATGCAAAATTGAAATGATATGGCCAAAATGGCAATCTTTATACCCAGTTTGCCTGCACATGTGGTCACACTGTCCAAGGAGGAAAAGACTGTCCCAGAAAGGTTCATACAAAACAACTACACTGACTTGTCATCCTGCCATTGCTTTGGACTGTGATGATGATGGCCATGTCTAAACTTTAGAAATCAAGACAGACAAGGTGATTAGAATCATAGAATCATAGAATACCCAAGTTGAAATAGACCTATATGGATCATCAAGTTCAACTCCTCGCTCCACACAAGACCACCCAAAATTCAGACCCTATGTCTGAGATATTTGTCCAAATGCTCCATGAACTCCAGCAGCTCAGTGCCCTGCCCACATCCACAGGGGAGCCTGTACCAGTGCCTGGTCAAACTCCAGTGAAGAACTTTCTCCTGATATCCAGCTTGAACCTCTCCTGTTACTTGCAGGTTCCTTTTACTCTGGAAAAGGTCATATTAATTTCCTGCTGGTCAATGTAGACATCTCTGTTGTCTTTTTGAGATGGTGTCCATAATTTTTTTTAGCATAGTGTCTGATCGCACCAAAAAACACTCCTTCTACAGCTTCAGGCATGGCCAAGTTGGTAGCTTCTACTTAGCCCTGCGCGTGCTCAAGCAAAGGTTTATAGAAAAAGGTTTAAGCACTCTTCTACAGAGCTTATAACAAGATTTGCTGGAGGCCTTTAAAAAGTATGGCTATGATCAGAAATCTGTCTAACCTCTTCCAATCTCTGCCACCTTTTCTGCCTTCCCCTAGGCACAAAGCCAAAGGGTCAATACTATACATCCTTTTTAAAATTAAAAAGAGGCAATGTTGTCTACAAGTATAACATTCTAAAATGTTTTTGTCGTTTACAATACAACTACAGCAAATGATTTAATTGTGTGACACCTCCTTGCCCCTCACGGCAAGCACATAACACTTATTAGCTTCAATAGGAGTTATGTGCACATAACTATGCAAGAAATGAATATACCCCTTTGATTACAATAAGGTTATAAGCAGCAGGAGTCCATTATGATTAGCAGTAACATCAAGAATTTTTCATCAGTCATAAATGTTACTTTATAATTTCCATTTCTCCTTATCCTTTTTCTCTGTGTGCATCTACAAATTTGTATTTTTATCCTAATTCAAACACTTAGCAATTGTTGTGAATGCTGTTATTCAATATAAGCCAAAATGAATTTGCTGAATCTTTTCTTTAATTTCCAAAGGATCAATTATACTAAAAAGGAAGGGGAAAAAAAAGACTAACAGCAAAAAATGTATTAAAATCACTCAATAATATTTGCCTGAATTGGCTTTCTGTTTCTCTATTTTAGAGCAAGATCTTACTTGCAAAGTCTGCCATATCCTGAAGTCTTCATACTCTTAAAAGTGGCAATGAGGGCAGTGTTAGTACCTCAGCTGCTTATATCAGAAATAGTGCAGCCAGCAGAAGCAGGGAGGTGAACATCCCTCTGAACGAGAGGCGCTGCAGTGGCACAGGCTGCCCAGGGAGGTGGTGCAGTCACCATCCCTGGAGGTGTTCCAGAACCATGTGGATGTGGCATTGAGGGATATGGTCAGTGGGCATGGTGGGGATGGGCTGGCAGTTGGACTGGGTGATCTTAGTGGTCTTTTCCAACCTTCATGATTCTATGATTCTATGACTAAAGGGAAGGAAGAAAATGCTCCTGTTAATGGTACTTATACAGCTACCATTCCAATAGTGCTTAAGGTCTGCCTAAGGCAGTACTATTTTATGTTTTATCTTTTTGTTCTGAACCTCTATTCTGGAAAGGTATTTTCATAGGTGAGGGTGAGTGTAGGGGCATTGCCTTTCAGTATCCAGGCCTGTGGATGTAGAACAGTGGACTAGGCACACTGCAGGTCTACCATGCCAACTCCTGTATTTCAGATACATTTGCATAAAATAGCAACTCAGGCCAAAGCATATACTGTGCAAACGGCCAAGAATTACATCCTTTCTTGACATTACACAAGACATTTGTGCTGGGGGAACAGGGAATTAAAAATCAACAGAGAAAATCTTTGGCGCTTCAGATGGAGTTACATATCTCAGGAAAGGACTTTGCATTTCTGTCCGGACATACAAAAAGGAGAAGGTAAGCTGTGTTTCCCAGGAGCAGATTCAGAATGATATCTTCTGGTACCAGGTATTGATCAGTCATCAGAAAGGATTGTAAAGACCGTTGTTAAGACCATTGTTTCCATACCTGTTTTGTTGCTGGCTGAGAAAGTGCATCAGACACTTTGGAAGTTGAATGAGGTTGTGGAATGCAGTCATGCCTTGTTTCCAAAGGGCCAAGACACACTACAGAGCAGCTCTGTTTCGATAGGGAATCAGTCAATATCTGCTGTCAGACAATATAAATACTTCCTATTAAATGTTACGTGGGTCCATGTGGTTGGGGGCTCCTCTTCTTGGGCTGCAGCTCTGGCTCGAGGCTGCTTCTGCAGAGACTTTCCATGGGCTGTACCTCCTTCAGGCCTCATCACTGCTGTACTGGTGGCTCTTCCGTGGCTGCATGGGGAGATGTGAGTCATGCGTATGGGCTGAAAGGGGACAACCTACTCCTGCATGGACCTTCTCTAGGGAGCAGGAAACTTCTGCTCTGTGCCTGGAGCACCTCCTGGCATCCCTCTGCAGTGACCTCAGGATCTGCAGGGTTGTTACTCTCTCCTTTCTTACAATTGTGCAGACTTTTTTCCCTTTTTTAAATCTGCTCTCCCAGAGTGCTCCAGCACTGCTCTTTTGGAGAATAAATTCTTCCTAATACCCAACCTGAATTCTCCCTTGGTGCAACTTGAGGCCACTCTCTCTTGTCCTATTTATCCTTTCACTTCAGGTCTTTTCCATAAGGTTGAGCAGTTTCCATTCAATTGGTAGAAGTTTTTCCATTGACCACAGCGGATGTTAATTAAATATTGTGAGGAAAGTAAACAATCTAGCTGAAACACAGCAACATGAAAAAATGATAAAGTTGATAGAGTTTCTCTTCTAAAGCTTTTGTAACACAAAAGGAGACCTATGCACAAGCTGAAGAATATGGTTAGTGATGATGAGTTTTCTTTTTTAGTGTAGGAAATTATTGTTTCAAATTCTTGATTATAGCAGAATGATTTCACTGTAAAACCAAGTAAGCCAGTGCCTTATCAGTTCTTCTAACACCTACAGTCTCTAATACCTTTTTGCCTTCTGTGCTTCAGTTTTCAGAAGTGAAAGGAGAAATGCCCTGAACTTTTATTGTGTTGTTTTCCATTTAGTTCCTTTTCTCCTCCTAGAAGACTTAAAAGCCTATAATCAAAGTACTAGATGCAAAATGATATGTTATTTGTATATTTATTAAATCATATTATTGGATATTGAAGTGACAAGTAGCTCTATATTTAAGATGGCAAAATGCTTTTTTTTTTTATTATAAAGCTGTTTTTCTTTATAGTTCTACCTTGTGAAACATCCACCTTCCAGGCTAAAATTTGCCGTGCTTGGTGAACAGTTTTGAAAAGCTTGCTTATAAAATATTCAGACCATTTCCAACTGAGACTGAGAAGCAGAATGCATTTTTCCCATGTTATTTCTTGACACTTTTTATCGACTGCTATTGGCAAAACGGCTAATGTTTGAAAACTGTGATTTGCCACAGAAATAGTTCTGCCTAGGTCCCAGTCTCCAGCCTCATTTTGAAGAAAACTGACCCTTATTTAACTGTAACAAATGTTTGAAATTCTCATATCATCCATGCATTGTAAAGACTTATTCTTTTTTTATTCATTTTTATTTTGCTTCATTACCCTGATCTTGGGAAGACTTATACAGATGCTTAAATTTACGTGCTCTGAACACTTCCACTGACTTCACCAGAATGACCGCAATGTCAGCCTGTGTGAGGAGCAGGTCTTTATAAAATGATGCAACATGCTTATTTTCTAATTACTGGCATACACTGTAGTTAATCTTGGTGTATAATGGCCTGGCTACATTTCAAATGCTTTCATAGAATCACAGAATCATAGGATGGTTTGGGTTGGTTAGCTACTTAAAAACAAGTCTGAAGCACTCAGACTACCAGCAATACAAAACAAACTTCTTATGGTGTACGCATATCTGTCCTGTTCTTGTGATCTGCAGGAAACATACCCAGTGTCAGGAAGAATAGCACTCCTGAATTTTATTCTGATCTCTTTCATGATTGGACTTTAAAGCCTTCTGCCATTTATGGCCTCTTTTTGCTGCACTCTGAAAAAGGTCTAGTAGGTGAGAGCTGGAAAGCTGTAGTTTGGCTTCACTAAGCAGCCATCCCTCCCCTTGTTCTTGAGAAAGCATTTGGCAGTTCACTGAAAAATGAACATTTGCAGATCCTACTCTGAGGCTGGAACAGCAAGCTTTTGGCAAGCCTGGGTAAAACACTAACAAACATGTCCAATCCCAGAGGAGATAAGGAAACCACCTATTCTAGGAAAAAGGCTGGGAAGGTCTTTTTATGAATTGCCTTCTAGTGAATAGGCAGATCTTACCGGTATATGCAAAAGGAGGAGGAGACAAGGGGAAAGGTTAGCAACAGGCATTGGAAGGTAGGTGGTGAGCAAGGGTTTTGCTTAACAGAGCAAACCTGAGGAGCTTATGAATTATATTAGTTTGCATTTCTTATGAAGATCTCTAGAAGCAGTGGTCAGAGGGGCTATTGGAGCACTTCCACTCACTTAGGCACTCTCAACAAAGGAAAGATGTGTACAGTTCAGATACATGCTCAGTTCTCTGCTGTTGTGTGATGCTTCTCCTACGAACCATTGCCTTGGCTAAGTGGGACAGAGGTTCCTGAGACAGCCATTTGCCATCTGCGTATCTCCACGATGCAGCAGTGCATTTAGATGCAATCTCCAGTCTGAAGGCATTTGAGGCATATTAATGTGACCAAGCTAATAAGCTCTGCCTCAGGGAGCCATTACCTAATGTTTCAACAACTGTTGAGGGTAAAATGCCAAATCCAGATATTCTCCCTTCCCAGGCAAGTGCTGCAATCAGTGCAATAGAGAGCAACAGTCTGTTTTGCTGTTTGACATGATGATCAGCCATTCCCATCCTCCTTGTGGCTCATTTTTCATACCTACCAGGAAAGCTTAAATCATGGGCAAGTTGTTAAGCACAAATGAGTGCTGGGAAAATATGTATGAGTTTGTGTTTACTGGGCAGGGAAGCAAACTCAAGTTTCCCACTAGAAAGAGAATGCTCCAGATATGTTGCAGTGCCATATTCCAGCTGCTCTGCATATTGACCCCCTCTCCCACAGGCCGCAGTAGTCCTGGGCCCTTAATACATATCCTGAATGCCAGTCTCAGCCCAAATGTTTGGTGCTACTGCTATCTTATCTCCCTTTGGGAACACCAGAGCCACATGGCGGAGCTGAGAATCAAGATCCTTGTGCATGCTACACTGTCCCTGATGCACATAAAAGCCCTTAGGAAGAGAGGGAGAGGATAGGGAGTGCTCTGTGCAGGTGGACTAGGTAGGTACATAGCAAGATTGTGATGAGCACAAATGCAGTACATCTTCATGATTTGCAAATGACTGTTTGTGATCCATTTCGCAGCACTCAAGTGGAAGCAAAAGCGTGTGTGCTTCACAGCATGCACATTCTCAACTTGCACTGGAGGAAGAATGTGTCAGACCAATTCCTACCTTTTAAAGGTTCACAGGCAACAAAGCCATCTTATCTAAACCAAGAGGTGATTGTGTATTTCACACATATCATTTTATTCCAAGAGCTATGATGACTCAAGCCTCCTTTTCTTTTTTTTTTCTTTTTTTTTCTTTCTTTCTTTTTTCTTTTTTCTTTTTTTTCAGCTGATGGCTTCATTAGAAGGTTTCTGCTCTAAATTAGAACAGGAACCCTTGAAGAAATAATAGCTTCATGATTCATAGCCTTCTGTTATTTATTTGCTCTATAAATTACTTAACCCCACTGTAGAGAGCTCGGGGTGAGGCTGTGTAGTGCAGGGGCTGCCAGTAAGGATTAAGGCCTCAGATGATAGACTGTCAGGGTCTGAGACATGAGCACATGCTGGACTGTCTCTTTGGGGCGTGCTTAAACAGAGTGGCAGCTTTGTTTGGTGCATCTCTTGCTGGTGTACGTTTTTCACCAACTTTGAAGAATGGTGAAATGTGTTGGCATCACTCCAGTTGAATTTAATCACTCATAGCTCTTCTAATATTTCATAGGCGCAGTGGGTTGTAGAAAACTGTCATTAAACATGCAAAAGCAACGCTGACGTTTACTCTGCAAGGAGGAAGAGAGCATATGGAGTGAGCCCACGCTTCGTGCACTGCAGCACTTCAGAGACCAGATTAGCATCTCTTTTTTCAGTTGCAAGTCTGGCCTGGAAGATTTGCTAATTGACTAGTGTTGTTAGCATGGCAGAAACATCAGTGTGCATCCCAAATGCAGCTGTAAGCATGATCCTAATGTAATTTTCTACTTTCTGATGCTTGATTTCTAGTAACCTTCAGTAGATTATCACCAATATGCAGCTATTGACATTGTGAGTGAGGTCACACCTGTTACCTAAATGACTCTTTATTGGTGTTTCTGTTTTCCATCTCCACAACCTCCTCTTGCTCCCCACCCAAACATTCAGTGGTCGTGTAATAAGAGTGTTTGGTTTTATGGCCTTACTCCATGCCATATAACTTAGGTCAAGAAGTAAATACCACCTATAAAAGCTCCATTCATAATAGATTTTTTTCTGAACAAACAATAACTCTATTTCCAAGTACAATTCACAGCCTTCATATGACAGTAAACTCTTCCAGGAAGGCCTCTGTAAGCAGAATGGGAATACCTTTCCTTCACCCTAGTTCTCTGTGTAAAGCTTGTATTTCCTATATGGAAAACATGGAAGTGAAAATGTAGGTAGTAAAATTCTCTACTATTGGAAATTATTACAAAGAGTACTTTGGAACCAATGCTTATGGCAGACTGTACTATAAATGGAAGAGATGGAAAGGGAGAAAAACATAATTGACTAATGGATTTTATTGTTGCTTCACTTTCTCTTTTTATAAATGTATACACATATGCATCTGTACTGAATATACTGAATTATTACTTATTTATGGCTCCCTTCAACCTCTTCCAACATTTGAAGGGAAAAAATAGTGTGAGCTTAGAACACCTGGGTGTTAGGAAAGCCATGGGAGAATCCCAGGATTGCACCTAGGCTCTTCACTTGCAGCATCTTACATAGCTCTTCCCAAGATGATGCAAATTGTGTAGGTGTAGTGGCAGTGCTTTTGGAATGAGCTTTGTAGCTTTCTTTCATGTTAGAATAAAGGTGGTGGTGGATGGGCTAGACTTTGTCTTTAAGCTGCATTCCTCATCTGTGCAATTCTCTTATTCACCACTCATTTCCAGAGCCCAAGAATTTAGGTTTATTTCTTTGACATCGAACCCAGAAACTCAGGATCAGGTTCTTCTGCTTCTTTCTAGGGTTTCCTATTGCATCCATTACTGTAGCCTCCAAGCACTTTTTTATGTCAACATTCTCCCAAAAAACAACTACAGAAACCTCATCGTTAAATCCCTTAGAGAGTTCATGGGGCATCTGTCAGTTTCCTTTTTTGGAGTCAGCACTCTTGGTCAATGGTGTCTTATTTGGGGTGAGAAGGAGTGAGGAAATGTGGTGGGAAGAATAAAAATTTGGATATTGCTGGGATCACGAATAGCAATGAAGTTCTCTCCAATGCAAGCCTTGTGGCATCCCTCAGAGGCCTCCAGAGTGGGAGTGCACTTGCTCTCCTCTTGAATAATTTCCACAGAGACTTCCCTTTGATCAGAACTGTTTTGTTGTCAGTTCTCAAAGGCATCAGCTCCGAGGAGCCCAGCTGTCACCAGGGGTCACAGATTGAAATTTGGTCTTTCATGGAGCAGGGATTCAATCCTTCAGCTTCTTTGAAAAATGAGACTTTGAATTAATGTCAGAGGCTATTCATGAGGTAGGGAAGAACTACAGTAGAAGCTTTGCACATTTTCTGCAGCTTCAGCCATACAGAACACAACACTATATACCAGTTGGAATGGAATGGCATTCTTAAACTGAGGTCCAGATATGGTTTATTGTAGTGATCCATGCTGATGATGACAAATGTACATAATGTGTTAGCTATGCCCCACCCTTGGGAGGAAAAGAGAAATCTGCTTTGCAAGCTGAAGATGAAAAACAAGCATTTTAAGAAATTAATGTGAGTCAGTTGCCCAGGCTTAGTGAGAAATCTGGCAGGACTCTGGAGCTTTGCACCATTCTTGACAAATGGACTTCAGCAGTGGAGCCTCCCTCAAAATGCGTTTGGCCCTGAAATGCCAGCAGGAGGGGCATTTCATTACAAAGCTGTATCAATTCAGTGAAACCTTCTGTCTCCAGCCTGGCTTGAACTCTGCAGGTTACAAATACTCCAGCTGTGGAGTTGGATGTATTACCAGAGGAAGAGTGAATGTGTTTTGGATATAAAAAGGGGAAGAAATGCTTTGGTAAATAGAGAGTGGGAGGGGTGTTAAGACTGACTCCCTTGCCCTAGGGTGCTGTACTGTCAAACTGTACCATATGTTAGGTGTTCCTGGGCATAGATAAAGCACAGCAAAAGGCAGACTTTTACATATTGTACACGTGCTCCTGGATCAAGAAGTGATCTCTGTTTAGGAGTTGTCATTTTGTCCGTGCACTGGTGGATGCTTGGATACAGTCAAGAGCACCAGGATAGCTGGGGTGGGATAGGGAAAGCAGACCAGACACTTCCCCAAAGACAAATACTATAAGGTTGCAGAGGCTCATTGGAGAAAATATTCCCATCATTATAACATGTGTGTGTGGTTACACTAGAGGAACTCTGTCTGGGATGCCCTCTCTGGGTCTATGTGTCCCATGCTAGCTGCTTTCCCAGGACAAAGTCTAAGAGAGAAGCATGGATGGCCCATAAGTGGGAAGTGGACAGTAACAGATTTTTTTCTGGTGTTCCTTGAGCTGGCTCCTGTTGTTCGTTAGCACAAACCATCATAGGGATTAATGCAAAGAGAAGGAACTGGTAGTAAAGTGTTAAGTGGAGAGATCATAGAATCATAGAATGGCCTGGGTTGAAAAGGACCACAATGATCATTGAGTTTCAACCCCCCTGCTATGTGCAGGGTCAACAACCACCAGACCAGGCTGCCCAGAGCCACATCCAGCCTACATCCATAGATATCTGACTATGATGTGGGGAAAATAGGGGCAGATATTCTGGACAAGGAAATGGTGGCAATGAGGAATCTCTGAAAGTTGGGTATCCAATACCTCTTGCTAGTGTTGACCTGGGAAATGCTGCAGAAAAAGTGGCAAAGTAAATGTGGGAAAGGGCTGTCACTGGGGTGGGGTTGAGGCTGTTTTTGCAGAAGAGATGCTGAGGAAATCCAGAATCATAGAACGGATTAGGTTGGAAGGGACCCTTAAGATCATCTAGTTCCAACCCCCTGCTATAGGCAGGGACACCTCTCTCTAGACCAGATTGCTCAAAGCCCCATCCAACCTGGCCTTGAATGCCTCCAGTGTGGGAGCATCCACAACCTCGTTGGGCAACCTATTCCAGTGTCTCACCACCCTCACAGAATAGAATTTCTTCCTAATATATGATCTAAAAGAAGACTGTGAGATGAAAGAGAAGTCCTGAACAGATCTGATCTTTTGTCTAACACAGGACAAAGGTTTTCATGGGGATGCTCCTTAATGCAGACTCATCTCATGTTGAAAGCAGCTTTTACAGAAAGGTATTTGGCCTACAGAAATGGTGAATCTGCCATTTTCCTGGGTACTTTTTTTTTGCAGCGCTTAATTGTCTGAGCTCCTAAGAAGCTGTGCCCCAGTGCTATGCTGGATTTGCTGGACTTCAGCTTTGGGTAATTAGTCCTTGTTATTTCTCTCTCAGCTAGATTAAATATCTCCTTTGTAGCGAGCATTTTCTCCCCATGTGTGTAATTATACCCTGTAACCTTACTGCTTTTCAATCTTATTTTTGATTAACTAAACCAGATTGAGCTCCTTCAGCCTTTCCCTGAAAGGCAGCATGTTCTTCTGTCCCTTCTTCACCCACAGTCATTGAATTACATTTCACAACCCTTCTCTGCCCTGTCCTTTCTAACAAATGTGTAGCAGAACCTGACTCAGTGTTCTTCAGTCAGTCCTAATACTAATTGTGGGACAAGAGCCGTGCTGGAACTTCTTATGTTAGTATTTGTATAGTAGACATTATGCTATCAGCTTTTTTTAAAAACAAAACAAAACCAAACAAAACCAAAACCAAACCCACTCTGAAGTCTGAGCTCCTACAGATGTTTAGATATCATATATGTTGATGCCAAACATCATGTTCTGCTGTTTGTCCATTATAAGTCTCAGTACTTTTCTATAGATGACACAGATGTGATAAGCTTCATAGACAAACCTGAGCTAGTTTTTGGTATTTTACTGTATTGGTTTTTTTTTTTTTTTTTTGGGTTTTTTTTTTTTTTTTTTTTTGTGGTTTTTTTTTTTTGTTTAAGTAGCCCAAAACCCCACATTATTAGTTTCTTAGCTGTCTGTAACTTAGTCTTCAGGTTATGATATGAAATTGCTCAAGCACTAAACAAAGGGATAAGCTCAATACACATTATTAACCAGAATAGTTCAAACACACTGACTATTTTCTATTCTAGATTCATTTGTTGTACATAAGATGTCATCTTATCACTTCTCTTTATACATCGCCATCAAATACAGAAGGTGTCTGCTTGCAGATGAGCTGCTGTTACAGTCACATCATCGTTTTTCACGATCCATTGACTTTGGAGTACTGGATTTCATGCTTTTAATGTTGTGCTAAACCAACAGGTTTATGCTGAGGTATAAATATACAGGAATCACAGTGTGTGTTTTACAGGTAAACCTAATCTACAGCAGCAGTTACCTAATTCTGATATAATTAAAAACAGGCAGACAGGATGACAGAGAAAAATATTCTGACTAACCAGTATTTTGTTGATGACACACACTGAAGGAAGCATCAGAATACACTGAAGGAAGCATCAGAATAAACAGATTTAAGCACATTTAGGAGCTTAGATCATATATTATTTAGTTCTGACTATAGCACAAAAGGAAACAGTCTCTCTGCCAAGCTTGTCTGATTGCTTGTGACAAGATTTGGAGGGTTGCCTTTTGAACAAATGGAGGTTTTTCTCTTCAGTGATCCCAGTCTGGGTGCTTCAACTGGGCATCAGTGAAATGTGACACAAAACTCCCTTGATCACAGAGCAGGCTTGTGAAGGAAGATGAAATGAACGGTTTTGAGACAGGATGAGAGAGGCACTTTTGTACTAAGAAAAAAGCAAAGCCATCCTGTGCTGTACGCTAACTACCCCACATATGCCATAAAACTGGGAGCTAGGGTTGTTTGTGTCAATGTCAGTCTTCACGGAAGGGGCACAGAGAGATGGGAGTCTGCTGAGAGGTGCTCTGCATGAACCATTTCTGAGCTGAGCCAGGTGAGCTCAGGTCACAGCTGGAGGGAATGATTTCTCCTAAGGGGTTCTTGCATAAGGATGGAGCAAGCAGACTGACATCCCCACTGTACAGATGGAGAGCTGGCACACATATGGTGGTGGCCAAAAAAAACAACCATAGTGGCAGGTGAGAAAATTATGGTTGATCCAGGCCTTGAGCTTGGGTCTTCCAGGTCCCATGCAGGAGAGGTGAGAGCAGCATGATGGGATCAGGGAAGAAGGGCCATCAGGAGCAATGTGAACTTGTCTTGAGTCAACCACAGGAGGTAAAGCAAAATTAGCAGTGGGAAGGGACTTAAGCTTGAGCATCAAGGATATATAGGCTGAAACTATGCTGTACTTACTCAGCTTAGATGCTGCTTTTGCTATAAGCCAGCACCAGGGTATTTGAGACTCATCTGGTCCAACCTACCAGCCTCATGAGTGCTTTTGTGACCGCAGTCAGTTCCTGTAGGTTGTCAGACACTGTTATCTAAAATAATCAAACAATGGAGGATACAGCAAAAAAAAAAAAAAAAGAGAAAGAAAAGAAAACAAGGTAAAGAAAGGAATTGAGAAAGCTCTATGATCAACGCATTCTGTGGATAAGATTTATTATTATTATTCTAGTACCTTTTACCACAGCAGTGTGCCTTTCTCAGTCAGGAGATGCCAGCTGGGACAAAACAGGTGCAAAGCTGGTTCACTTAACAATGTGGATTCTTGCCTAACAGGGTCTGAACTCTAGCCATCAAATGAATTTCAATTAGAATGCTCAGTTTTGTCCCTGAAATATCAGACGCCTCTGTGATTCAGCCAGCTATGCACATCTTCCAGGCAAAGCCTTTTACACTGCTGTAGGTCTAAACAGGCTGTGCCAAGACCCACTCCCCTCCTTTGGCTGGTTCATTGCTCCCATACGAAGCAGATTCAGGGAGGGGAGTACAAACACTACAGAGTTTCTGTGGAATGGCTTTACAAGAGGAATGTGCCAGCCCCTACCTCCTCAGCTACCTCCCTCCAACAAAAGGAACACTGGCATATAAGCATTTCTATGCTTCACGCTAGTGATGTGAGAAGCAAGCTTGAGGTTCTAGGACATGCTTCACAGACCATGACTAAGCATCACCAGCTTCCTTGGGGTCTAGAACAGGTCATCAGTGAGATGGATTCCTGAAAACTGAGTCAAATTTGGCCAGCTCAAGCTATCGCAGAGCAGAGAGAATATTGACATTAACAGTGCTTCTGCTGGAGCCTGGTGTCTAGAGAGACCTTCAAGCATTTTCCAGCATGAAAGTAGTTATCAATTACACCGACATAAGGCATGAAACAGCAGAGTTCAGGATACAAAGAGAAAGCAGCTGGGTTTCATGGGAACTAAGAAATAAGTATTTTTTTGGCAGGATTCAAATGTCTCCAAAGAGCCAAGGGCAGGACTCTCGGGCAATAGGCTGGTGGGCAGCAGCAATGATATCAGTGACATAGTTTCTCATCAGCTGACCTTATCTCCCTGTCTACATTGTCTTTCCTACCTGAGTGATGCCTTTCCAACAAATGAGGCCAGAAAGAGGGTGGAAACAGTGAGGGCTGCACACTGCACCTGACTTAGAATTTTCCAGGCTATAATGTATCAACTCCTTCTGGACAGAAGTTGATATTTTTATCCCCATTTTGCATATTATAATTTCAGCTAGTTTTTCTTAAGTCACATACTAAACTTTGGCTATATCTGAAATAAACAGTAGCTTCCATTTGCTTTTAATTGATCATTTTAACTATTATTAAGTAATAACATTGTGGGAAAACCCAGATGCTGTGGAGATGTGTTATGATACATGGCCTCCTAAATTTTCAGCAGATCTATAGACATTCTGGAGCTAAGTAGACAAGATGGAAAGAAGGAAAAAGGAGATTTTGTTAATAAGACCTAGATAAGGAATGTCCTGTCTGAAAAGAGTTTTTGCACAGCTGATATTTTGCCATAAAAAATTTTAAGTTTGACAACAAATTCCAATTTTCCATTGAGAAAACGCAAATGACAGCTCTGGAGTTGTCCACCTGGCAGGCATTTGTCAATTTGTTTTCTCTCTTCTGAGAGGCAACGGAATCAACAAGAGCCCTTCTGACAGGCAGAAAGTCAGCAAGCCAAAAAATAAAATAATAAATTCTCTTTTAACTTTCCTGAAGTTTGTGTGTGGTAGGGAGGTGGGTGTCCTCCCTAGAATTTCACCTCTATGGAAATGATTTGTATTTAATACATCCCTTCCAAGTATTCAGGGAGCACAGTAGCATTGAGCTTTGAGGGTGCTGTGCCAACTGAAGAATTGAGTCACAAAAGAAATTGCAAGCCAGGATTTCCCCAGTGGGTGTGGGCATGTTTGCTAAGCCTGACCCACACTTTTGGAAAAGTTTGAAGTTTGTATCTGAACATCAAAATAACCAGCAACATTTAAAAATAATAAAAATAAAGTAATAGAGTGATTTAGATCTGAAAAATGTTTCTGAGTCACCTTGTCCAACTTCAGAATTAGATCAGGTTGCTCAAAACATTATCCACCTTGGCCTTGGGAATGTCTCAGACTGCACAAGTTCTCTGGGCTGCTGTTCCAATGCTTAACCACCCTCACAGTGAAAAGTTTTCCTTGTGTTACATGGAAATGTCTGTTGCTGCGAATTGCGAACTCTGCCTCTTGCACTTTTGCTATACATGTCCTTTAGTGGTAGGAGACAGTCATTAGATCCCTTGAGCCTTTTCTTCTCCTAGAAAAAATAGGTCCTTAAACCTCTCTTTATGTGACCATGTAGGAGGTCTGCCATCGAACTCTCCTGTTTGTGTATTTCTGTCCCCAAACTGAATGTAGTACTCCAAATGCTGCTTCAAAATTGCTGAGTAGAGGGAAGTAACCACTTCCCTGGGCTGACTGAGGTGGGGATAGTGGCTGGAACGGCACATGTGTCTTAAAAGGGTAGTGGGTGTGCAGAAGGCTATGAAAAAGGGTCTAAGACAGAGCTCCAAAGAAATGTCCTTATACAGAATATTGCTGTAACATGCAGAATAGAAATGTGAAGGCAGCAGCAGAAGCTGCATTGCTCTGGATGTTTTAGAAAGAAATAATTCAAGCAAAATTGGAGAGGAGAACTATTTCAAGCTCAAGTACCAGCTATTCAGAACTAGCTGTAGAAATGAAACCCTCCCTTTTGGCTCAGAATGCTACTTTAGTGCTGGACACTGTGTAATGAAACATGTTTTATGGTGATTGCTTCAGTTCAGCTAATCTTAACCTGATGTAAAGGTGTGCATTGTAACAGAGAGTGGAAAGGTAGCATCACTTATCAAGTCTATCATTCCCTGGCAAGTTAGCAAAGACTACTCACCATAACTTATGTTTCCTGCTCCTTAGTTCAAAGAAAGCTCTTCATAGTGTGGATTAAGTCTATTAACTGTTAATTTCCTTGTGGTATGTATTTTTGACAAAGGTATACAAAAATTCCATTGTGGTTTACTGGGGTTGAATATAGGCACTGTCACAGAATACCTAGAGAAGATGTAGTGCCCCATCCCCAAAAGTGCTCAAGGCCGGTTGGATGGGGCCCTGAGCAGCTGAGCTGGTGGGGGGCAGCCCTGCCCATGGCACGGGGTTGGAACAAGGTAGTCTTTCATGTCCCTTCCAACCTAAGCCACTCTGTGATTCTTAGATTTCTCAATAGGCAGCCACTGATTTAGTAGTGTCTCCAACAACAACAAAGGAAGTGAAGCCAATACAAGGAGAAGCACAGGACTGTCAGTACTCTTGAGTGGGTATGGGTGTGGGGTTTTAGGAAGTGGAAATGTTTGCAGTGAGAGATTTCTTACTACCCAATATGACCAGTGCCATAAATGCAATATACCATGCTCTTGCTCTCTCTCCCTTTCCCCTTTCCTTCTCCTATCTCTCTCCGGAGAAAAATAAATCTAACCAAGTGTTTTCATAGGATTGCTGCCAGTAGAGACCCTGGAAGGACAAGTCAAACTAGTGCATCCCTGGAGTCCCCTGAATACTCACATGCTGCTTTTTACTAGGCTGAGCAATGAGAAAGAGAGAGCAATCCATTACTTAATCTTGCTGTCATTTCAAGATTGTTCCCTGCAGTATATTTTACAGTGTTTTGTCCAGGCTGGTTTTAAAACATCCAAGTGATGAGACTTGCACCAGTTTACTTGGGGGAGCTGTTTTACAGGCTAACAGATACCACCATTAGCAGTATTTCCTGTCACATGCATCAGCAGCTTTCCCATAAATAATTGCTAACACTACAGCTACTCTATGGGACCAGGAAAGGCAAAGGAATACAAACTGGGAGTCAATATTCAGATAAATAGGGAGAAAAAAAACAACAATGGAAATGTTTGACTCCTCTAGGAATATATAGTGTTGAGTTGGGTTTTGGGCACTTGAAAAGGTGAAGGAGAGATAACTGTTTACCCTGAAGAAAAAAGAATCTGATAAGAGTTCAGTCATGGAGAGTTGCTGAATTTGATCTAGAAGAATTGGCTATAGACTCCTCCATTCTTCCACAAAAACACCTCTAAGTAAATTACCTAGTGTATATAATGGGGTAAAAGTCTAATGAGGAAAGCCACTGCAGCTTGGAGTCTTCTCTGTTACTACTGTTTAATCTATGGAAATGGGCATATGACCAAGTGAGTAATGTCTAATTCTATGTATCTCAGATTGTTATACTGAAAAGTCATTTACTGTTCCACACATTTTTCTTCTTTTGCAGAGGTCAGCACTTGAAAATATGGGTGCAAGCTTGAAATCCTGGATGCAGTCAGGTCTGCAGTGCTCTGCAGAAAGGAGAAAAAAAACCTAACATTCTATCTGACACCTACAGGCAAATCATCACTTTTGATAAGTCACAGTGTACTCCACATCACTACTAACTCAACACTGATAATGGCTGTAACGCCAACAGATACTTTTCAAAATTCTTTGCTGCAGTATTTCACCCAAAGCTTTCACATGCTCCTTTTTGCAAGTAATTCAGCAAGTGATTCAGTAGTTCGATTGTCACACACTAGGCGATGCCACCTCTATTTTCTTTGTTTCTGGTTACACATCCATGTATCTGGACTTTTTAATAAAGAAAACCTGCTAAATGCATTCTGCAGATGATATTTCTCTCAGAATACAGGCTCTTATTAAACAATTAGCAGGCTGGTGCTTACAGCATCAGTGACAATCTCAGTGAATGACACACGCAACAACTTTAAACCAGCTGATGCCTCCCTCACAGAAAAACAGCAGCATGCTACTAAGGGAGAATTCAGCAACTACAGAGCAGCCCATGGTCTCTGGCTTCAGAGAGAGACCATCCGACCTCAGGTGTCTGTTCTTCTGATCAGTGCAGAATGGTCCTTGACTACTGTTGCGCAATGGGATTAGTATAGCTGAAGCAGGCCTGGAGCAATGCTTCCCAGGTGTATTCCTCCACATCTTAATAGAAGGGAAGAGGTTTTTCTTAACACTCAAACTTCAGAAATTTGCCTTCTCTAAAGTTCACCCCGTTATGCAATGCCCCATTGTACCTAAGCCTGCACAAAATCTTCCCCTCTTGGGATTTTCCTTGAATTTATTTGGAGCTGATTATCATATCTCTTAGTTGTTGCTTTGCCAAGGTTTGCATAGCTTGCTCTTTTAATCTTTCCATATCAATCAAGCCTTCCTGTTACCTAATAATAATTGTGAATCCTCTCTGAACTCCCTCTAGCTTTTTGCTATCTTTCCAGCAACGTGATGCTCAGAACAGCACATAAGATGCCAGCTGCATTTGCAGCTGTGTAGAGAAGGCGCTTCATTCATCTGCTGTGCTGCAGAGCATCTTAAGCTAGATTGTCCACCTGTCCTAACATCTTTTATTGCCACTCTTTCAGAAGTCAAGGGAAAACAAGTTTCACTTCTGGAGGGCTGCCAAACCACTGAGAAATCTTTCTGTATGTGTGATGCCATGATTCCCTCTATGAGCTGTGCAATACCTGCCAACCATCATGTGCTGCCTAATTCTAGGAGGATACTGACAAAGCCATTCTGAATATGGTTTTGTTGTTACTCTATTTTGGTCAGACTTTTTGTGGTAGTACTATCAGAGCTCCAAGTGGTCAGTGGTGCAATATTTCTGCAGAGAAAACAGAAGCTGTTCTGTCTTAAAGCCGTATGCCAAAGTGCAAAATCTTTTCTAGTTTACTTATTTTCTACTTGTTTAAATATGAAATAACTTTTTGATTTATGCTTAAATGAAAGCATTCAGTTACCAAGCCAAATTCCCTGAAACCAGGTATATGTCCTGGTTAGCATCATCATCATCATTATTATTATTATTATTATTATTATTTCTGCACGAGAAAGAACTATCAGTGAGAATAAACAAAAATGTATTATATGTACTTCTACCACTGTTTAGCAAGCAGTTCTATATTAGGGCTGAGAGAAACACAGATGTCTTTGGCTTCTGCAAGCATTGCAATCTATCATATAATTGGTCTGTCAGAACATTGATTTTTTGTCACTAATTATAGGTCATATTAGAAAAAGAAGATCACAGAAACAGAAGTTACAGGCAAAAGAGAAACAAAGGAGAAAAATGAGACAATGGCAAAACGAAAAGATATGAGAAGAGCCTGCTGGTTTGCTAGCATCAGTGCATGAATAAAGAAGGAGGAGATAAAAGGAACATATGAAACCCATGGTAGTGGAACGGAACAGAACAGAACAGAACAGAACAGAATAGAATAGAATAGAATAGAATAGAATAGAATAGAATAGAATAGAATAGGAGTAGTTCAGTTGGAAGGGACATTCAAAAATCATCTAGCCTAACTGCCTGACCATTTCAGGGCTAATCAATAGTAAAAGCATATTCAGGGCATTATCCAGTTGCTTCTTGAACACTGACATGGGCATCAATTACCTCTCTAGGAAGCCTGTTCCAGTGTTTGACCAATATCATGGTAAAAATGTTTTCCACTATCAAGTTTGAACCTCTCCTGGTGCAGCTTTGTGCCATTCCCATATGTTACCTCTCCATCCTTTTGCAATCTTAGAAGCACAGACAATGTTAAAAATTGGTTTAAGAGTTACTCATCTTCACAGTGCTGAAACCACCAGAAGCAGACTGTTGTCACAATACGAGTGAAATAATGCTTTGTGTGATGATGGTGTGATAGCTGTAATCAATTAACCAATTCTGCAAGGTCACTTTACTTTTTTTCAGGCTTCTTTTTGAACTGTTGACAGTTAGCATTCATCACTTGAGGTCTGTAATTAAGACTGGATGCATTTCTGAGATATTACTCTCATGAATCTTAGAATACTTGGCTTCTTGGAGGAATCAATTTCTTTGGCCTGTATTGCAAAGAGAATGACAATTAATGAACAATATGGCCTCTTCCGGACTTAAGGTACAGGAAAGTTTTTATTTCTCACTGTTTTTCCCTCAAATATTCCAACCAAGATTTAGTAATTGCATTATTTCCTTTCATTTTTTTAAGAATAATTTTCTGACCTTGCTCCTCACTTTTCGTTTAATGTTTTTTTTCCTATTTATTCATCCCTACTAGGGTCTGAAACACCCTCCTGCCCCCCAGCATTGAATGCAAATTTCACTAACGCGCTGTTTATTTTTCTTCCAGACCAATTAACGAGGGTGATAAATGAGATAGGACACAACACCAGTCCCTGTGGCACCCCAGTAGCTACCTCCCCCAAATTAAAACACTGCCATTTATCATTACCATTTGCTAATGTTCTTTCCGCCAATTTGTAGACCCTGTGGCAGTACTCCTACTGAAGCCAATATGAATTAATTATTCAAGCACCTTCATGGGAGAAGCAATATCAAATGCTTTTTAATGAAAAACCAAAATGCAGTATACCAACTGCATTTCCAGTAGGCACTACTACTTTAGTTCTACTGAAACCTTATACATCTGTTTGTGAAGATTTATTCTTTTATTATTTCTACTTCAGTGGTACCTTAGAAATCCAACTGGTCTGAGGACCCATTGTCATGTTTATTACTAAAATTTTATCTCCAGCTGTTTAGTGATTCTCTTTCCTCCTCCTCTCCCTCATATTTGCTTCATTTTCACCCCAAGGATAGAATTTAAATTAATGGAACTGTAATTGCCAGTATCACTGACAATTCCTTTTTTTTTTTTTTGTAATTTGCATACAGGTACATTTACTGTGCTTTGCATATTTGCTGTTTCCACTTTGTCTCTTTCAAAAAACACTTTATTATGAGTCATGTTTGCATGAAAACAGACTCCTCTCTCTTTCTCTAGCATGCATCTGCTCCTGCTGTGCCTTCCCCACTGGAGACCGTTATCACTGATAATCCTTTGCCTGAGAAGTCTCAGTAACTTTCATGTAGATGACTGATGTCACACTTGGAGGAATAAGCAGGTAATAAGCAGCAGAAACACAATCTCTCAAGAAACTGAGGCCCCATCTTGTCTGTGCAAGGAGATGTTAAATTTTAAAAAAATTGCTGGTGGTTCTTTATACAAGAAAGAAAGCTTCTACATGACGAACTAGAAATGCACTGAGATTCGTAAGGAGAGGAAGAGGAATGGACATCTGAACTCGCTCAGTTACATCCTGAGTGCAGGAGCAGATGAGCTATGTGAATAGACTTCATATGCCAACTTTGGTTTTTGGAAGACTTACAAGGGGATACTTTGCCTGTAAATCTGCCAAGTTCCTTCTTTTCTTTTTTTTTCCTTTTTTTTCTTTTTCCTTTTAAGTAAATAGGGCTACCTCCCTTACAGTCTTCTCTGTGCTCCCGTTCCTGGGACAACCAAGTAGCAGTGGTTGATGGAGCCTGTCTTTTCTGAAGGAGAACAACACTCCAGACTTAAGAATATTTCAAAGAAACTCTATGGAATCTTCTCCTTTATCAAAGAGTGGAGCTTGAAGAAGTTATTTCCTCTGCTCCCTAAAACTGCAGGATCTAGCTGACTAATCTGATCATTCCCACTTCTAAGAAGCTGCAGATTAGCTGCACTCAGAATTTTTGTAAAATGCTTTCTCTTACACAGGACAAGGAACCAAGGTTCCCAATCCCTCTGTGTTCCTACAAACGCTGCGGAGCATCCTCCTTCAGCAAGGTATTTAATGTTGTAATGACATCCTCCTTCGCAGTAAAAGAAATGTAGCTGCTCAGCAGTTTCTTGCCTGTTACAGCTCTGGGCTCACACTGGCTAGGATCTGGATCTCAGATCATCCTGACTCCTAAAACTACCTGTTACTGACTGTCATTACTCCTCCAATATAAAAGGAAATATTTAGCACCTTTCTTCAACATTCATTACAACAAGCAGCTCCTTTCTTTCTCCCTCCACTGATGATTATACACAAGCCACTGGTCAAAGAAGGTTAGCCTTATTGTAGGCTCTCTATTCAATAAGTAGATTTGGGCTTCTGCATCTGAAATTTTGCATTTGAATCAATCTCAGCAAAACTCCCCACTCTGCCCTGCAGATTATGAGTATGTCCTTTGTCTTTTATTCTGGACAACACTTTGATGATTTTGGAGGAAATCAGAAACTCACAGTGTCATTACTACAACAAGATCATAGAATGAATCACAGAATTGTTGGAAGAGACCTTAAATATCATTGAGCTCCAATCTCCTGCTGTGGGCAGAATTGCCAGTCACTAGATCAGACTGTCCAGGGCCCCATCCAACTTAGCCTTGAGTACCTCCATATATGTATTGTAATATTTCTGGCTGGATGTCTTTCACACTTAACAATGGGGCTCTAAGAAAAGTCATACAGAGAGGAGACAATTGCAAAAACAGATCTGAATGCATACTTGGCATAAGGATCATGATGAACAACTGCTGTCAGGTATGTTCATTAAGTCTTTACCACCATTTATATTGTGTTTTCTTGGAAGAAGACATCCTGCATCATCCTACCCTCTAGTGTGGCTCTTGCCCCTCCAAAACCTTGTGTTTTCATAGGTAATGTTTAGTCTGAGTGGAGGTACTAATCTTTGTAGACTGGGGACCATGATTTGGACTGCACTGCAACAGAATGAATTTGCATTTATTCAATTAACCCTGAAATAATCCCTGTGCTTCAATTCAGATGTGTTTTCTGTAAAGTAGGGATGTCTGAGCTACGGTTGAGAAAAGCTCTTACATTTTATCCACCTAGAATAAATTTCTTTTGATGATGTAAGCAGGCTGTTTACCCAGAAGGATTCAAAGCTAGTTTCTACCTGCTTTTTCCTAATCCTGGTATGATTCAAGAGTCAATATTCCATTCAAAGCAATGCAGTGACAATGAAGTGGTATTGTTTTAATGGTGTTTATTTGTTCTTAATGATGTGCTGTATCCCCGTCTCCCCATTACAGACAGAATCAGACGATAAAGAAAGGAGAAACTAAACAGCATTGCAGACAGTAAAATCAAAGAAGAGACACTCCTGTTGAGATGAAAGTGAGATTCCAGCTAGGTTCTGAAAACTCACAAATGTGGAATTTTTAGTGCCACAGCAGAAGTCTCTCTGCCAACAAGGACCTAACTGTAAAACCAAAGAAGAATTCCCAAATTCAGAACATTCAGAACCCTTTTCAGTACAACCATTCTACCCCCTAAAGAAAGTTTTTGTAACATGGTAATTCTTTGCTTTTTATCTCTTTTTTTCTCCCCTCATTCTTTCCAGATTTAATATTCCCAAATGTGGGAATATTTTTCCCCTTATTAGTCAGAGAAAATTACTGAAAAGAGAATGTGCTTATGCTCATTGCCTCATGAGAGCAGGAAAAGCAGAGAAGGGGGTAGAAAATTCCTCTCTAGCATGATTTACAAGAGTCATGAGTTGTGTCAGTATGAAGGCTCAGTAGGGCACATGAACCCAACTTAGTGCCAGAGCCCCATCTTAAGCCCAGTCTCCAAGGGTGTAAAGAGAGGCTGAGTAGTACAAATTTTGAATCTCTGCCTATTTTGACCAGTTTAAAAAAAAAAAAAAAAAAAAAAAAAAACACCCTGAAAAATTCAGAGGAAAGTGTTTTTCTACCTGCTGAACTGATATTATATTTGTATGACATAACAACAACTTCTGTGGTCCACAAGGTTCCATCTCAGACTTATGCATAACTGTAAGACTGTGATGACTTTCCTTATCACTTCTCCATTTTTATGCTCTTTAACTACTTGCCTGACATTGTTCTAAATGCTTGGGTCAAAAAAATACCTAATCCTAAAGGAAAAGCAGTTGTGGTTTTGAGGTTTTGTGGTTTTGAGGGTTTTGGCTTTGTGAGAAGAATGGGATTGTAAGAAACTTCCTGCTTATGAGAGACTGGATTGAGTGGCTTTGCTGTTGTTTTTGGTTATGAAATATACAGTGTTTTGGGTTTGTGCTTTCAGAGAAGATCAATATTTGCCTGAAAGCATGTTGAGCAGCAGCAGGACTCATGTTTTTGCTAGACTTCTGGAAAATGGAGGGAAGGACCTGATGGCCACTGCCCCTCTGAATGTTAGTCATCTAGGTAAGTAGGTTTTGGAGACAAAATAGAAAGATGTCTATGGTAGTTTTCCCTCAGACTGTCCTGGTGATGCGTGCTAGACCAGACAGACAGTGGAAAGGTAGTGCTGTTGGAAAAATTAAGTATGTAATAGGGTTCAAAACTGCCAAGACTGGGGAGATGATTGGAAAGAAGGGAGCCTGTCCAGAGATTTCCAGCCACCATTGCTTCTCAGGAGGGTGCCCACATGAGGGTGCCAAAGAACACAGGGTTGTGGAGGACACATCCAAAGAACTCTGTATCCTCAGATAAAGCACAGGATGAAAACTAGAAATTGCCAAACTACCAAAAAAAAAAAAAAAAAAAAAAAGTACCATGGCACAAAAAAGAAAAGGGAAAGCAATATTATGCATACATCTACCTTTATAGTAGAAGCCTAGTAAACATGATTGGAGATAAGTCTATCTAGATTTAAATTATTATAAAGACATAAAAGACATTGAAAATTTGTTGGAATGAGAAAAAGAGAAGCAGATGGACAATGCAATAGTACTTCGCAAAATTATACTGGAAAGGCAAAATAAATGGAGGTATGAATTCTATAGCCTACAGGAAGTTTTGGGTCAAATCAGATTAACAATCAAGCAAATCTTGTCAACAAGTAACAGGAAGCCTAAGAATCAAATTCCATTTCTATGTAGCAAAAATACAACATTATGACTTAATTACTGACTGCCTGATGAGGATGGTTATAGAGCCCGACACACCAAGGAACATCAAGAAGGTCAGGAATAAACAAAAAAAGAATAATACAATTGCTCTGATATACTTGGTAGATCTCACTATGGGGTGTGATTTGTGCAGTGAATTTGCAGCTGATACCAGTCTGCCTTTTATGGAAGTAATAATTATGGATACCATAAAAGAAGTCTTGACCAATGCATGGGACTTGGTCACTGTCACAGAGCTACTGAAAACAGTGACAGTACTGAATTTAAGTTCAATATTCTTATTCTACCAGCAAGAGACAAGAGCCCACTACCAAAGTCATGAACTGTTAAAATGCAAACTACAAAAAAGGATAAGATCTTATTAAAAAGAAGCTGAAACAAATGGTTAAACCACCAAAATCTTTTTGGGCAGCACAGAGAATGTTTAAAGATACCATCTCAGATGCTCAGAGGAAAGGCATGCCACCTACCAACGGATGTTTAGAAAAATCAAAAATTAACAAGTTTAGCTTAACAGAAATCTGAGGAAGATTTTCCATGAATAAGAAGGCAATCTTCAACGCAGCCACAAAGCTTCATCCTACTGGAAATAAAATAAATCAAAGGAACAGCAAGCTGAGAATGCTAAAATGCACTTTTAGTGAGAGGGAAAAAGAAGAAAGTGCTTCAACTTGCAAAACAGCACAACCACAGATTATAAATCATACTGCTGCATTTAAAAAACTAAGAGACTTCTACAGTGCCTGTAGGGCCAGAGAAATGTCAAGAAATGGGGGGATCAAAACCAACAGAATCATAACAGGAAAACTTAAATTTGTCTGATTGGAATCAAACAAGAAGTTTCCACACTAAAACTTTTCTTTCAGGTTCTCATTTTTCCATGTTGATATGTGGGGATATTTAAAAGTCAGTGGTCATAGGACAGCAAAAAAAGTAAAGGCATGGAATGGCTTTCCCAACAAGTAACAACAAAGTATGGGACTCCTCAATCTACAGAAGAGACAATGGTGAAGAAGCATAATGTAGATCTATTAAACATAAAGGACATGGAGAGGTCCTGGGCATTTACTGAGAATGTAGTTATGTACTACAGAAAACCAATAAACTACCTGCTATGATGTAATCTTTCCAAACTTGGTGCATACCAGGTGCTTGGTGAAATTGTGGAAAAATCCAGCAATGCATCTGTAACAATAGAATTAACATTATTTATTGCAGAGATGCTTGAGATTAAAACACATTCTAAATGCTTATATGCCACAATTGTGTGTATCATAAAACATGAAAACTGAAAAGACCCAGTGAGTTTCCAAAAATGTCAATCTATGTGGTAAATTAGACAGCCTATCAAAAAACTTGAGAGGAATTACAAGTATAATAACATTCAAGCAATACTGTAGGAGAAGCTAGTATGCTGCACTGAAGGCTGAATGCCTATAAAACCAACTAATCTGAGCTGAAAGCATCCCAGATGAACAGTTAAAGGTTAAAGACCGCACTACACCCGGGAGCTCAATAGTACTTTGTATCACAGAGTTGCCCCTTGCACTGTAAGTTGCTTCAAGATAGTACGTTTGCTTAGTTCATTGCCTAGTTTTGTGAATGCACAATTTGAAATGGGCTCTTGTAATACTAAAAATTCAGTGGATGTGTCTCATAAACAAATCCATCAGCTATACTTGTTTATGTTGGATTGAGACTGTAGATAAATTTTACATAGAGAAATATGTGCCTATACACATGCACACACAGTCACAGACGCATACATACAGACAACCAGAGGAAGGATGGGAGCACAAGGACATACAGTGATTTCATACTAGGATTCAGAAAAGCTCCCATCCTTTTCTGAATCCTAGTATGAAATCACTGTATGTCCTTGTGCTCAATGGCAGGGATAGGTGGGGCATACAGACAAATATGCATTCCATAGAGAGGAATGCAGATTCGGTTGTATTTCCAAACACTAGAAAAGGTTCTAGCTGAACTAAATCTTTTCAAGTAAATCAAAATATAAATCTTTTCAAGTACTTGGAAATATAAATATCTGCAAAAGCATTTGAAGTGGCTTAAGACAAGGGAGCTGGACTGGTAGCGAGCTTACCAAAACCAGAGATGAGAAAGCCAGAGTCTGCCTGTCCTGAAGCAGTGACTCTCACAAATCAGTTTTTCCTAGAATTCATGTTTAAACTTACCATTTTGTAGATACAGGAGCACACACCAGGGAAAACCATTCTCCTGCTGCTGGTAACAACTGTGGCTATTTGAGCCAATGGGATTGACTTGGTATCCTGCAGTAAATGAATGGTTCCAGGGTCTGTGGTTCAAATATTGTGTGAGGACCTTCTGTCTGTGCTGGAAGGGTTTGGCTGCAAGCTTGTCAGCCCTTCCCAAAACATGAGTCGCAGCTGCTCCACATTCTTCCATCTGTAACTGCCTGTTCAGTCCTCAAGAAATAAGTATAAATCCAGTGAAGGAATTGTTACTAACACATCATGTGCCTCTTCCATCTTTGATCTTTGCTCTTCTGTATGAAATATCCAACTGTGCTTGACACAGAGCCTGTTCTTTCTCAAAGTCCCTCTCAATTATTCAATACCAGCTGGTCTGAATGCATGTGCAACCCCACTTCCTACAAAGTCAGTCCTATATGCAGATGTATATGAAGAGGTCTCCAGTGCTTACACAAAGTGTGTCAAACAAAATATGACGTTCAGTTCAGGCAACTGACCTTTAGGGCTCCAGCTATCACAAGACTTGGGCTCTAGCTGGAATCCAGACTCCTTGATTGACAAGATTTACTTATTAGTTGGATCACGGTAACTTGGTGAAAAAATGCAAGTGAAGCTTGAGTGCTGAAGTGCTCCAGCCCTCCAGCATCACATAATCACCTGCAGTACTGACCCAACTTAGCTGCACACAGCTCTCAAAGCCTGAAGTCTTCCTGCCCTTTCCTTTAAATAGCAGCTCTTAAGAGCAAAATCTTGTGCTGGTAGTCGTTAAGTGGGTGATTGAAATAAATAGAACTTGTCTTAGCGAATGTTGAAGAGTGGGCTCAGAAGAATAAGAAAAACCTGTGGATAATATTTTTTCCTGTGGCAGTGTCCAGCAATCCTAGGCAAAGATGCCTATTTGGCTTCTTGAAAGTATACATACAAGAGGCTTTGGAGGTAACTGAAAGAAGACAGAATGTTAGCTTCATTTTTACATGATACAACTATTAATGAGATTATTATGAAGTGAACACTTGAATAGAATACTAGGGTCATACGTCCAAAGATATCTGAGCCAGAATACTGAAGGCTACAACTAAGAACTGTGTATTTAATACACTATAATTATAACTGCAAATTGTGGTTCAGCCCAAGGCTTTACAGCAAAGCTGTAAAAAGTAAAATCAATTTTAATCTTTAAGGGCACTTTGCTACATTCTTTTTCTTCAAGGCTAAACTTAACTAGGTCAGTCCAGGTAGGAGTTGAAAAAATATGAGCTCTTTCTCCCTGAGCAATAAATATTATCTTCAGTATCAAAAGCTGGATTGCTACCAAGTACACTACTTTGCTCTTTGGGAAAGCTTAGTCTCAGGTGTGAGCATCTATCAGAGCTAAACAAAAGCATACAGAGCAGTGGGAAAGTACACGAGATCAATATAGAAGAGAAATTCTCACCCATGACCTTTGGTGATTATCAGGTAGCAAGAACACCCGTTGTTTCATTGGCTTCAATATGAGCTCATGTACTCTTGCTGTGCATGTAGCCTCGGGTGAAAAGTTTGCTGATGTGAAATATTTGTCTTGGTGTTCTTCCTTTTCATTTCCTGATTGAAGAAAGCTCCTTTAACTTAAATGGACACTACTAGTCCTACACATAGATCCTGCCAACCTTCTAGCTCTTGGTCAAGAAACCCCCTGGCAGGTTCACTTCTCACAGGGTGACAAAGCTGAGCTCAGAGCTCAGTGCCTTCTCTGTGTTTGATTTACGCTGCAAATGAGGGAACAGGAACACAGGCATAACTAAGCAACCTAAGTGAGCTTGTCTTCTGGTAACTTGTGAATTCTCATCTTACCTGAAAATGACCATATTGCTGTGGTTTAAGAAGTAAAGAATTGGCATCTTTATTCCCCTGTACAATTGCTTCCATCTACTTTTACTTTGCTGAAGAGTAAAAATGCATTCTCGAGATTGAAATATAGTATTTTATAATAATATGTGCTTTTTTAGATAAAAGCAAAAAGTTTTCCCAGAAAGACTGGTCATGCTTGTTTGGGCCTCCAGTGGGCATTTAAGAATGCACTAGCTGGTAAATACGTATAATAAGACTTTGTTGAATAATATTCAATGGGTAATTTATTTGACAAATGTTACTTTTTTTTCAAACAAATTACTTGTCTAGTTTAAAAATATTATTCACAAAGATATAGGACAGAGTGAGTTATTAAATATATTCATCAAATAAGTTGCTCAACAAGTTTTGCAATATATTTGAATAAATAATTCATCTTATTCATTATTCATCGAGTTCTAATTATTATTTTAAGCACTAATACAGCAATATTAGTGCGGTGCTGTAAGTTGCCAGTGACAAAAAAGACAAGTCTTCTGATGGATTTGTGAGATAACTAGGGCTAGACTAAGTCACAGGAAAAATGAACTTCACCCGTTCTCAATGGGGAAATGAGTATTAATCTGATAAGTTCAGGATTAGAGATGATAGACTTGTGCTAGTGATCCCAGTCCCTGGAACAAAAGGACTTCGGGAGTCTTTTTTTTCCTGGTATAGTCTGGAATAAACATCTTGAATATGAAAACTGGCACAGTAATGTTAGTCTGAACCTGCCAGGAGCCTAAAACAGCATCTTGGAGGATTCTGAACTTAGCTTTTGGAACCTTCAGCCCTACAGCTTCAGAGGTAGATGGGGAAAGCTTTTGTCATCTTAGCCGCCAGGGGAATTACTGTAAAATAGATCTCACTGTAGTCCATTGATCACATCCAAGGGATGGAAGTGAGCGGATTTAGCCACGCACTGCATAGCCAGAGGGTCACAAAGAATTAAAGTGACCTGTTCCATGCCTTGGGCTAGTAATGAAATCTCAACAGCGCAATATGGATCTGGATCCACAAAAGACACGGAAAAGAACGATGGAAATACAGCGCACCTGCATGTCCAAAGAAGAAAAAGTTTCTATTTTGAAGAGCTGATGAGCAATTCAGTAGAGAAGGAGGAACCAGAAACTGCCATTCTGTTTCCCCTGGATGAGACTTTATAAAAAAAAAAAAACTTCTCTCAAAGCTCATCTTTGAAGCCAATGCCAGATAAGATCCATCCCGTCCCTCTTCAGCTTTCTGCAAAGGGCATCAGTTCTGAAAGACAATTTAATTCCAAACGTAATGAATTTGATTGAAATAGACAAAAATTATTGTTGAAAATGTCAATTTTTTTTTTCAAAAGAGTGAATATTCTCCTAATTATCTCTAACATTGTCTGTCAGTGTTGCTTTTCTCTAATGTTTGCTCTCAAAAATTGCATACATACACATATGTGGACATTTCTCCTCTTTTCAATCTTCCCCAATCTTCTTTCTTCCACTTTTGCAATTAACTGAAAATCAAAATTTGTGAAACTGCATCTGATGATATTGAAGTGAGAAACTTTATAGAGCAAAGTAGTCTTAAAAAATTATTTTGAATTACCTGGAGCATACGTGCAAAGCCCAAATCATCATTTGTAGATAATATCCTGTGGAATATTTTGTTCTAAATGGAGCCGGCCCCAGAGTCCGGAACATCTCTCCAGTGTTCCAGTTGGTGTAGATCTTATTATAAGCTGGCATACAGGAGACAATTTACTTGAGACTAGACTAGAACCTTAGAAATACATCAAGGAGATGAGTTGCATCCAGGAAATGCAAATTCTGTACCATCAGAAGGATAAAGTTACCCTTCCCCAAATTTATTTATTTATTTATTTATTAGCCTCAAAGCCTCCTGCTAAACATGAAAGCAATCTTTGAGCACTGAACTGTAACTCTGTTCTGTTGCCTTCTTGTTGATAAAACCTGAAGAAGCAATTTATTCTCTTGGGCCTATTTAAGAATTTACAGGGCAGAAAGGGAAAAGGTAGAAAGATGAGTCATATCATACTCTCTCTCAGATTCCTGCCTTTTTTTTTTTTTTAATAAGAAATATGGAAAGAAATATGGAAGTGTTGATAGGGGGAATGTCCCAAGGGAGTGACAGTGCTTCCCTTCCTCTTGCATTGTCATCCTGACACATATTTTAGAGGAATGCTTCCCTCCACTGATTTGCTCTCTAGCAAGAGAGGTAAGACAAACATCAAAGCCTCCTGAGAACTCTGCAAGGCTGTGAGCTTCAAGCTCCCGGAGAACAGACCTCCTGACCCACTCCCCTTCCCTACATGCATACATGCAATCAGAATAAAAGTTTGCAACAAATTCTTTGCAAATGGTAGTGCATCATCCTGCAAGCACTTCCATTTGCACAAGCCCCACTACTTTTCAGGAGAGTTGTTAGAGTATCTTGGCTGTCAATCTATGCCCGGAAATAGGAAAGAAGCAGCATATGTGAGGAAGAGGCCCTGAGGACTACTGGGGAGTGGAAGACATTCCTGTTTTTTATACTAGAAGGAACAGAAGAGCATTAAAGCTTTTTTAAAACTATAACTCTGCTATGCAAAGCTATCACAGAAAATAGCATTGGGTTTCTGATCATAAAAAGACCCTTCTGTGCTGCTCAAATCTTTCAACCAAAAGCACAAAACATGTTTCATACCCAAACCTGGAGTGCCTCTGTGGCAGCTCAAGCAATATACTCCTTTCTTTCCTTTGCAATTCCCTGAAACTGGTGCCATTACTCCCACTTTTCTGCAGGGGCAGAAGTTTCCTAGCTTTATCGAGGACTGGAACAGTTCCAAACACTCTTCTCAATTGTTGCATGTTGTGTACAGGCTAGAATCCAAGTTTTAGCTGCCATGTGAGGACCCAGGATTTGGGTAAATACATTGGCCTCAATTCAGGTGAAAGTATAGATTCTACATACATCATAATAGGTGCCACAGTGCAGTAACATTGGTGTATTCACATCCTAAAATATCTCTAGTTTGTGAGGTGACTCCAGACAGGTAAGACCAAGGTACTTGATCTCTGGTTACCATCCCTTGAGGCTTTCAGAGCTTTGGAGGAATCTCCAGACATCACCACTTGTGCCAAGGACCAGAAGGAGTGATCCATTCTCTGAGCCAACAGCTCTGCTCCTGATGGACTGCAAAGGACAGCCTGGCCAACATCTACTTTTATTTCTAGATACCTGATTTTCCCAAAGAGCCTTCTCTGCACACCCAGGAGATGTGTGCTCAAGCTGCAGCTGACCCAAGAATCACCCTTGATTTCTTTACAAACAGAATGGTTTCTTATGCAGATGGTGGGAAGTGCTGTGCCTGTGTGAAGTGACAGGAATTGTCAGCACTGCAGATGGAGAGCCAGTCCGTAGGGGGAATGGTGATTCATGGCTCTGCTTCACACTGAGTGCATCTTTAAGATTACTCTTTAATATCATTTACAGCCAGAATATTAAAAAAAATGGAAACATCGAAAGCCTGAGAGAGATTCATTGAGTGGCATAAAACAAGTGTGCAGCTTAGAAGGAAATATCACAAGTGCTCTTTAGTCTTTTCGTCTTTTCCTTCCACTTGTTCTTTTGCTGATTTAGGAACAGGGATGAAGAAGAAAATTTTCCTGTGCTATCTATACTAATGCTTAAGAAGTATCTGTCCTGCATGGGATAAAGAAGTCCTTTTGGACCTCAGTTTTAAAATCAGAACAAAAGCCAAACCCCATGACAATTGCATCAAAACAAATCTCTTGTTATTTATAGGGCTCATCTCAAGTGGCACCAGATCTGCCACTTGAGTCACAAGGTTTTCTCTTGAATTTATACTCTATATTGGTTCTGTATGAGTGGGATGGAGGCAGTACTGGCTGGCGTGACTTCAGCCTGTGTTTTCTAGTAGACTTGCTTGAAGCCCAAGACACTGAAGTATGTTCCTAGGAAAATGAATAAATCATCAAGGTTGGAAAAGACTTCTAAAGTCATCTAGTCCAACTGTCAGCCTACCACCAATATTTTCCCACTAGGCCATGTCCCTTAGTACAACATCTAAGTGTTTCTTGAACACCTCCATGGGCAGCCCAATCTAGCACCTGACCACTCTTTCTGAGAAGAAATTCTTCCTAATCTCAACCTGGTCTGACCCACATTTTATTCTCTGGTGAAAAGTTCCAGGAGAGGAGTTGCTTACTGGCACCAGTAACTGTGTGATATCTCTGTATTTATAAGAGCTTTGGAGTAAGCTTAGGGAAGTAGAAAAGAGTACCTTAAGCTAGATTATCTTTTGGTACTTCAGCCCTCCCAAGGAAGATGGATGCTGTTTATTATAAAGTATTGAGCAATACTGGCAGGCTCCATGCCAGCAACTGTGAGAGTCTGTTTTGTAAACCGAAAGCATTCCCCGTGTCCTTTGTGTACAAGGGACTCTGTCTGGAGTCATAATGAATGCCTCATATTTTGGAATGAAAATTGGTAGTTGAGTAATACAGATGAGTTATGGCAGCCAAAAAGAAAGGGTAACTCAAAAGGAGAAATGGGGTGAAGAGATGTTTGTGGCTGGATATCTCTAGCTTCAGTTTCTCACCTTCTTCAGCATGAATAAGTTCTTCATCCACAGGGCCAGCAATCCACTCCTATTTCTTCCTGCTGCCATAGTGTCCTCCCAGACCTCAGCACCTAATTGCTGCTGTGTGGCGCTGCACCCCACTCACAGCTTTCCTCCACTGCTGCATGCGGCTTTCTGTATGACTTGCAATAGCTCTGGGAATTTTATATGCCCTCCAGCATATACGATGGAGGCTTTGCAAGCTCTTCTCTTACTGAGATTTCAGTGTCCCTGGTCTACTGCCAGTTCATTCTTCTTTCCTTCTCTGGCATTATCTCTGCCTTAGCTAGGATATGGACTCACACTGTTACATGACCAGCGTCTCTTAAAATTGCTTCTTTGTCTCTCATGTCAGCAATTCACAAGTCACTGGATGCTTATTTTGGGCTGGCAAACCTGAGATATGATTGGGTTTTAAAAGAATCATTTCATTCTTTTCAAATAATGGCTAAAAGCATCTCTCTAAAAAACAACTTTCAAAACGAGTTGAGCCAAAGCAAAACTGTCCAACAAAAAGAATGTAAGATTGCTGCTGAGTATTCCCATTAAAATCACAAACAACAGGAAATGTGACATTTAAGGTGAATAAAGGTTTTCAAGCAGCAGGCAGACTTAGGAAGTGCAAGAGGATATGCCAACTCGTGATTGACTTCTACGAAGATGCAAAAGGCACAGAGACCACGGCTGTTTTTTTCTAAACAGAAATTAGCAGCAATAGTGTTGAAAATAGAAGCATGGGAGAAAGCCTTCACAACTTTCCTTTTCAGTTCCACCTTCCCCTCAGTTTTTTACCTCTCAGATAAAGCAGTTTTCTTGCTTACACTGATATGCTGTGCAGGAGCTGTTGAACATACTGTACAGCACGTATGGACAAATGATTCACTAGATAAAATGACGATCTTTAGTGTTTTGCAAAAAATAGTCTTTTCCCTAGAGTAATACTTACTATTAATCAATATTAGATGATGACCATCAACATATTTGTATCTAACAACTCAGCACAAAGGACTGTGTGCAACACTGGCTAACCACAGTAAACATTATTGAGAAGAAAACATGCATAGGGCAGTGTTATGCTTCACTCCTCCATTTAAATTGCTTTCAGAACCACCTACCTCCATTTTACCAGTTTAAAGGCTGGATCTCAGGCTTTGTAATATTTGCAATTTGATGGCTAATTCAAATATTCAGCAAATATGTTGAACTGTCTGGCACAGAAAGTCTCATTATTTTTCTACAGAAATTATTTTAAAAATAGCAAGGTTGAGTCTCTTCATCTTCCATTTGCAATGGGATAAAAGATTATACAAAAATGGGCGGTCTTCTATCTCCCTCTGCAACTCCTCAGTGAGTGTAGAAAATGCTTTTAAAATGGCTGAAAGAGAAAACCATTCATTGCATGAGTTTTAAGACAGGGAATTACTAGCGAGTGACAGAGAATTTTTAACCTCCTTAAAAACCTTTATTTTCTATGTGAGAAAGAAACAAAGGGTTAAATGAAGAAAGAAGGATTCAAACCCTAGATTATGCAGATGTTTTTTCTTTCAGAGGAGTTCAAGTTTCTGTCCAATTCAGTTCAGAAGAATGTTGAAGCTGTATTACATCCCAGGTGAATGCCTAGATAATAGGATTATTGGGCTTCTCTGTGTTCAAATTGTCCCATCTACTTGTCATTAATCCTGAACTGAAGTCTTTTTGGGAGGAAGTTTTGTCAAAACCAATACATCTCCTCAAAGCTTAGCTTCCAAAAATCAATATATCCAAGAAAAACCAACAAAATATTTTACAGGGTGGGTGTTGGAGAAAGCAGGCAATCTTCCACACCACCACACAGAAAACATTTGTTATTTACCTGCAATTTGGTGAATAAGTTGATAAAAATATCAGGTACTTGAATAGGAAGGTAACTATGAATATATGAATAACAATGGAGAAAATTTGCATTTAAGGCTGTCTTTGTAACTGCTCTTGATATAATTCAATCAGCTCGAATCACCTCTCTACAGAATGCTTCCTCTATCAACCACAGGAGAGAGAAGTGGTTAGATAATGTTATGTGACTGTGCTATTGAAATCAGTTTCACATTGATATTAGGATGTCCAAAAAAAAAAAAAAAATATATCATGAAGAAAAAGAATATGGGAGGTAGGTTGTCAAAACCAACTGCACGCGTGGAACCAAAAGGACTGCAAAGTAATGCTATGATCTGCAAACAGATACCAGTAATGTGGGAAACAGGTGGTTAAAACAAACGCATAAGAAAGGCCACATGGCAAAAGGCACTGCGTGCATAAATGAAATTCAGGACACAGGTGGGGGGTGTACGTGAGGTACACATGCTGAACTCTAAGATTATACACAGCAGTCCAGTAGCATATTTGCTCTGCTGCCTGCTGGTCTGGATCACAACCTAATGATGTGAGTTTCCAGCTCTAACATCGTCCATGCATTTGCTATGGCTTATATGCCTGATATTTCTTTCCAATAATAACTTCCTTTTAGGCATGGTTATTAAGACCTCTGTCACTGTGAAATAGCTTGTGTTCAGTGAGGCAGTATTTTAATGGGATGTGATGCTGTATAGTGGAGTTTCATCTACTACACTCAAGAAGGTAAATGGTAGATTGTTTACTCCCTTAATCCATTTAATTATGGCAGCTTACAGAAAACCGGAGAAAAAGAATTTGTGCCGTAGGTGATGCTGAGAGAGATCTGAGGGTCTGTTGATTTAAAAAACCATAAAAGCTTTCTCTATAATGTATACAGAATAGTGTGTAGATCTCACTGTAAGAGACAGCACTGATAATTTATTTCCTGCTGGGAGATAGTCTTTTACCAGGTACTGTAAGAAGCCTCTTTTGTCTTCCTTCGAAATGTGGGAAACTTAAGAGTTAAGCTGTAGGACTGTTGCTATAAAGCAGCATCCCATTTTGGAAAAGAGGAAGTGTTTGATTAGGGAATTCCTGCAATGAACAAAGAAATGTGCATCTAGGCCATGCCTGGGGACCAGCACAGATGATGTGCTTTCCACCTTCTACAAAATAAATCTTCTCCCATTTCCAATAGTGCAGAACCCATAGGGGTGGAACAGAGCTTTTGATGACCTCTGATGCTTTCCATTCACACTGTACTTTACAGAGCAGAGGGAGGAGGAAAGATGCAATGTTGCTTCATAGAGAAAGTGTAAGGAACAATGAAACTTCACTGAATCCAAAGGGCTTGGGCAGTTTTGAAAGCAGTAGGCTTGTGGGTGGCCAATGGATCAAACCCTCTCAATAGCATGCTATCAAGACCTGTCCTTGACCAGAGATGTATGAGATCTTGCCATCTCTCCCAGAGATGCAAAAGGAGTGCTCAGAAAGTGGTGAATCCTTGATGCAACTGTCACTACGGCTGTCAAGCATGGATGTAGAGTAAGGATGTCCTACAACATTAACTTCAAGACTAATGCTTATTTCCTCACTGCTAACTACTGTAAGTGAAGGGAATTACTTGTTCTGGAAGCTCTGGTACAAATAAAGCATTGTTTCTATAAGTTTCCTTAGTCACTACCTTTAGTGTTTAATGAAGCACAAAATCTGCCTGAAGTCTTTTGTCAGGTGTCCCCAGAAGATTCTGTGTGGATTGATCGAGGCCTTGGCTCATAGGACACAAAAAGGTGTCTACTTCACACTTGGAGATTCCCTTGAGCAGACTATTTCAGTGAAACGGATTGGCAACTCTATCAGTCTGGGCTAAAATTCATTACTTTGTTCAAAATTTACTGGGGATTAGGTGAGGTGAAGATACTGACACAAAGCATAGATAAGTAGACCTCTTCTAATAGGAAACCAGACCAAAATGTACCCTTGTTGTAGCTTGTTAAATGAAGTTATAGGTACAAAGCTACATTCTTCTAGAAGGCTATCTTTTCTGCTGTCTTTTTAGGTCATGTACTATTGCTACCAGCAAATTTGCCAACTCATAGGTTTACTCTTTTTTTAGATTTTGATTCCGCATTTTAAAAAGGCTTCTTTCTTTTCCCTGTTCCCTCCCATTGCCCCCACTTGCCATTATTAAGTGATGTCAGGTGCTTTTAGAGCTCATTGCTTCTAATTATCTACAAAATAATTAACATTTCTAATAGAAGCTGGTTCAGTTGATTTTCATTGGGAGTGCAGGAGAGCAACAAGTAAAGACTTTGGCAATTAAAGCCATATTATTATGTTCTTCCCTTTACATTATCTCTTAAATAAATCCTTCACTGCAGAAATGGATAGACCAGAGATCACTGGAGATGAATATTGTGAAAAGCACTAGATTAGTTTTTCATCTGTTTGCAGCCCTTTATAAGGGAGTAGAAGAAAGAAAACTAATTTGAAAAATTAGGGAAAGTAGTACTACAGAAAAGATTCTTTCTTATTGCAACCTGCTTGCCAGATGGCCTGCCAAACACTGATACCAAGCTGAGAGAGAAAATCATTATGTATTGTAAATCAGAACTGAAAAATATGTAGTCCGTGGAGTGCATACAAAATATGCCATTTAATTAACAGAGAATGAAATGAAGCTTTCCTGAAATACAATCAGTAAGGGCTCCAGCATGCCTTGTCATGACATGTGGCTCTCAAATCATAAAAATAAAACTCTTCTAAGTCTATAACAAGTGGAAGGTGCAGATTTTGCTTCACCTGTTACGAGGTTTCAGGAGACCAATGTATCATTGCAAAGCTTGCAAGGGAATTCCAGTGTGCTTGTGAGAAGGGATAGGGTGCAGAAAGTTTTGCTTTTATGCAGTGTCGTAAACTGAGTTGGGAAATGAGGTATATCAATTTACATCTGGTGATGATTTGAATCCTTCCAAATGCAGAAGTAGGAACTTTTTCCAGGCACAGATTTTACATACAAAGAACGTGGTTATACCACTATTACTACAGCACTGGAAGAGATCAGGTGTAGTGTACCATATGTGTTATGACTATGGGCATAAAATACCTATAAGTTCAATATGGCTGTGCTTAGTTAAATGTAAAGAATGTGCAATTCCTTCTTTACTCCATGCCTTCCTGCCAGTCAGTTAAAGAGTGTGCTCTGAAAAGCCCAGTTTCAGGAGGTACTCATCCTGCCAAAGCCGTGTGTTCCTTGTCTTTGTGATGCTGTATCATGTTAATTCCCTCTGACCTGAAGGCTTTGTCCTTCCAGCCATAAAATGTGAAATTAGAAATTGCATTAGGAAGAGAGAATGAAGAGGGGAAAAAAAAGTCATTAAAGTTCATTGCTAAAAAAGGATTCAGTTACCTAAGGGTAGACTATATGAGTATCCCTTGATATCCCAGCTTTCAAATAAATCTCCATGCCCAGTCTTTGGAAAAGTCCCCACAGATGAGAAGTTTAAGGAGCTCAAATGAAAATGCTGAGCAGGAACTTAACTTTACTAGGGGCAACCTTAAGAGAACATCAACCAAGGCTGCTGCATGAAATTCAGTCTGTCTGCAAGTGTTTCAGTGATCTGTGGTCTAACTTTCCCTCTAGGATGAAAAACACAGAGAGCAGGAAAGTGGAGACATGCATAAGAAAAAGAGCATTTTTTCTGCTGCTACCTAAAGGGAAAAAACAAACATGAAGGGAAGCAAATCTGATAGCATACTGGAAGGTGAAGGGGTGAGAGGAATGCAAATGTGCTGATTGAAGAACCACTGTCCTCTGCAAAGCCCAGCTGCTCACAGTCTTCTTTTCTTCTAGTTCCTGAGCAATAGAAGTATATACAGTAAAAAATCAGCAGCTGGGACTCATTTTGCAAGGAAACAGCACCAAGCAGAATTCTTCCCTCCATATTTTATAATTTATCTGAAGGCTACAGACATCTGTTCAGGCCAAGGGGAAAAGAGGCATGAGGGATTTGGGCTAAATTCAGCACCACTTAGGAAAGATGCACCTGGCCTGCCATTTGTTATGTTCTCTCCTCTCTTCTTTATGATTTATATTTTATAAATCCCTTCCATTGTGGCTCCCCCCACTTCCCTCCTTCTGTTCCAGTTTGATCAGATTTTAGAGGTTCAAAGTGTATTCCTGTAACTTTAATTAAAGTCATTTCCCTCTGCCCTGCCTGTTAGAACAGATGCATTGGAAATCCCCAGGCACATCCTTCCTGGACAAAACTGGGCACAAAAACATATAACTGCATTAAGACAAATTCCCTGTGCTAATTGCTTTTCTCTGTGTAGCAGAGATGTGCTGAAAAGAAAGCAGTTCTCCATGCTAGCATGTCTACTTTACCCTTTGCAATCACTTTATAGCAGGTATCTGATTTCATTCTTGCACTGCTTGCCAAAAATGCTCACAATAATAAAAGCTTTGAGACATACTTGGCATGGCTTTGGACCTTTATTGCATCTCCCACCCATAACCTGGGGATACCATAACATTGGCTAGTTCACTGAATGTACCGTTCCATATCCAGTGAGATTCAGGTATGTGGCAGATTTGGTGCTGTTATCTCTCATCTGAATTTTAGGCTGAGAGAAGAATACAGCCTGAGGTGGAACCAAACTTACTATGTTAAATCACGGGATAAGGAAGGAAAATACATCTGTATGATTATATTCAACACGAAAGCATCAGCTCTTTGATTTTTAGCCAGCTTGTGAAGTAAGCTAATTAGTCTATATGAACCTGTCATGGAAAGCATTTAGATTGATATCTTTCCTGCTATTGGACTTAGCTGCCAATCTGGGCTCTTAGTTGTCCACTTAGCTTCCCTCTTCTCCTCAGCTTTACTTAATGGAGATTTATTCTCCATATGTTACTCATAACCCTGAGTTAGTTCAGGCAAATGCTAATTTTCCTCTCCTGCAATTTCTTTAAAACATTGCAGATATTATTGCTTTCCTATCTGCACCTTTCCTATCTGCTGTGAAAGGAGAGTTCTTCCAGGTAAATATCTGCCCCTCTACAGAAAGTCACTTCATCCAAAGACTAACCCAGGCAGCAAAACAGCTGTTTGGCTGGCAAAGATGACTTTAGCAGTCTAAGCATCTTGGCAGGCTGTGGAGGACAGCATGGATCTGACAGTGGTTGTGGCATGGAATATATAGTGCTGTTGGTGTTGGGGGAGTTAAACCCAGTTATGTGCAGAGGTTAAAAAGAAAGTACAAGATCAGTACAACAGATTTTGTTGTTGGGTGAAGATATGTTGTATACTTTTCAGGTATTGTTGGATCCCAAAGTCTTCCAGATTCTTAGAAATACTGAATGATATAACTCCAACTCATCCCCTAGAATCTTATACAGACTTACACTAAAATGAAGAAGGACAACAGCACTGACAAAGGCCTTTCCCCTTTCTCTGCACATTCGTTTCTAGAGACTGTTCTCCTCTCTAATTTAACATGGCACACTGGGACTTACCATCTGTTTCAGAGCCCTCAGATGAGCAAAAAAAAGCCATGTCCTAGAGCAGAAGACAAAATTTTTGAGTACCACACGGACTTTCGTCACGGCAAGGTTTTGGAGAACATTTTAGTTTAATATTATAAATAGTTCTTTTCTTCTCTAAGTGCTTCTCAGGGGAAGAAAAAAAAAAAAAAAAAAAAAGCAACTTTTGCATTATCAGTCCCCAATCCCACTCCTGCTTTATAGAGGAAAAGAGAAGTCTGTCATTCTTGGATAAAGTCCCTTTTCCGTCTCTGTCCCAGCATTTCTGAAAGAAGTGCTCATTGCATAATAGTTTTCTAACCCCCCTCTGTGCTGCATTCAGACAACCATTGGCATTTAGATCCCCAGTCTTCCCCTAAAATGCACAGTCAATGCGCCATTACTTACAGACCCTAATAACGTCAAGGTCTTGTCTAAACCCCATTAGAGTGTTCCAATTTTGTTTATTAAAGAGAAATCATATTGGGTGGATCTATGGTCTGTAAGCCATACTAAGCATGGCCAACACCCAGGCTGTACATCTGGAAATTTAAGGAAATTTAGGATCTCCACTAGGCTTATATATTTTGTAGTAAAACTATCTGGGATGGTAAGCAAACATCAGGGACAGCACAGAAAGCAATCACTGTGAATTAAAATTTGCAAATTAATAATATCATTCAAGTGTTGAAATCCAATAGCCCACTGATGACAGCTATAATAATACCTATTAGTAATTTCTCCATAAATATAGTGAAAAATCCAGTCATATAGCAAAAGAAAATGAGCCCAACAGGAAATGATAGTGAACAATTACCATCTAATGGATAGGCATTAAGCAGAATTCCTACTACAGGGAAAATAACATGCCTTTTAAAAGAATTCAAGGACAGAGAACAAGAAGAAATGTTCTCAGGTCTGATTTTTTTCATTAAACATTTTTCAAGCTAACACTGGTAAACATTTTGCTGTGACTAAGAATTTCATGACTATTCAATACTACACTAGTGGCAAACAGTCAATAATATCAGGTTGTGCAACGTCACCGTTCAACATAGGTTGGTGCCTGAGTGCTATTTTTAAATCTGGAAAATATTTACAGTGAGATTTTAATTTTCAAGCCAATTGTCATTCTGGATGAGACAACATATTCAAAAGTGTGTGTTTAACAGAGAACAGATGGGGGGCACGTAATGGAGCAAGCACCACTGACAAATCTTCAGGATAACCAGTGAGGTTTTAGAAAGCAGGTTGCATAGGATACGAAGAACACCTTGTGCCTGTGAGGGCTGTGAGCACTGATGCATACGCTGACAAGGTTTGCACAGCTTGCTTATGTGTACATTTGCCTGTGCGCACTACACTGCAGGTGAGAAAAGCCTGAGCTGCCATGAAGGCATGGAGATTAAATATGACACACAAAAAAGTCAGTGATCATATAATTGCTACAAGTTCGGGCATTTCTGGGGGCTTTAGAAGCTAAATTAACTGCTTCTCCTTACAAATATTCCTTCTGCATTTTTTCTCTGCTCTTTTTTTTTTTTTCCTTCATGCTTGGTCACAGAAAGATGCTTTTGTTTTTTAACATTAAAAACAAACATAATGAATTGAAACTCTCTGAGTAATGAAAGTACCTTGGGGCTGAGTTTGATGAAAATGAAATACTAGTGGGAATGGAAGAAAAGATTCACTTCTACAAGTATATGGATACACAGTCCATGCCCAGTCCAGTTGGGACAGGGCAGTCACAACTTTGGTACTACATCTTTTTATTTCATTTTATTTTAAGAGATTTGCCATATTCATGACAAATATTTTATGAAAATTCCTTACTTCTCTTTTCTGTGCAGGCAGCTTTGTTTTCAGCAATGGATGGTGCTGTTATTATCTATCTGGTAGCCCAGTTGCCCACTGATACAAAATTTACAAGAAGATAAGATGCCTGAAGAGTGCTACCGCTATCATGCCTGACTGAAATTGAACAGCTTTTCTAGATCCTTCCAAATAGAGACTCCTGGAAGGCAACGTGTGCCCTATTTGGGAGGACCAGCAATGATGGGCAGAGGCAGACCTGCTCTGGCACTGAGCAGTTGGTGGCAGCAGGATGCGCATCTCTCCAGGACTCTCTGCTACTTGGCACTGCTTTCCAATCTTTCCTCCCCATGTGGAGGAACCTAGACCACACAATCTCAGCCACTGTAAAATTCAGTTTTTCCTACTCTGTTGTAAGCCCTTTGACTGTCTTACATCTAAAGCACATGTGCTCCTTCTCCTTTTCTATGACAGAAATACTGTGAGCATCTACTTGAACCTGAGATTGCAGAAGCTAGTTTCCCAAATCACAGCACTTTTGTCCTTTTGCCATCAACCCTAATTTTTTCCCTGGAAAAGCTGTTTTGTATTGTTTTTAATTTTATTTAATTTTATTTCATTTTTCCCCAGAGCTCTCAAAACAACATTTGCTCTTAAAATGGTTCTAATTTTAGAAGCATATGATCACAATGCCTTGTTGCAGTCTTTCCTATGGGAAGAAACAGTTATAACTCAAGAAGTCCGGAGAGAGCTGTGTTTACTCAGAGAGGGTACTGAGAGAATTCACTGAAGGAAAAGAGACGAACTTAACTCCTTTGAGGATACTAACTTAGTTGTGCATTTGTGCTTTATCAGGATATCCACATCAAATGAACTGCAATGAATGAATCACAGAATCACAGAATCACAGAATGGCCAGGGCTGGAAGGGACCACAAGGATCATGAATCTCCAACCCCCACATGCAGGGCCACCAACCTCCCCATTTAATATTAGACCAAGCTGCCCAGGGCCCCATCCAACCTGGCCTTGAACACCTCCAGGGACGGGGCATCCGCAACCTCTCTGGGCAGCCTGTTCCAGCACCTCACCACTCTCTCTGTAAAGAATTTCCCCCTGACATCCAATCTAAATCTCCCCTCCCTCAACTTAAAACCATTTCCTCTTGTCCTGAAGTCATCAACCTTTTCAAAGAGTTGCTTCCCCTCCTGTTTGTAGGCTCCCTTTAGGTACTGAAAGGCTGCCATGAGGTCACCCCGCAGCCTTCTTTTCTCCAGGCTGAACAAGCCCAGATCCCTCAGCCTGTATTCATAGCGGAGGAGCTGCAGTCCCCTGATCATCTTTGTGGCTCTCCTCTGGACCCTCTCTAACAGCTCCCTGTCAAGACAGGAATCAGGACTCAAAATTTTGCAGCTGCTTTGAGGGTACAGGTGGGACAGTGATCCTAAAGACTATAGGTGATCTTTGGAAAATACAGTCTTTATTCTTCCATGATTAGGATGCATACAAAGCTCTCCTTCTAGAATTCAGATAGTCCATAATAGTCCAGAATTTTCTTTTTTTTCTTTTTTTTTTTTTTTTTTTGCTGTCAAATGAGTAGGAAAAAGCAAGTATACATAGAATTGCAAATCCTGTTGTTTCTTATCATATGTCATACATTCTTTGAGGCAGAGGACCATGCTTTACTTGCATGTTTATACAAAACGAGCACCTCACAGCTTTTCTATGTCAAGTGCGACCAGTTCTACAAGCAGTAAGCATAGCAGTGGAAATTAAAGTTCAAATGAATATCACCCCATTGGAAAATAATTTCTGTCCTACCTAGAGAAAGTAGTTTCTCTCTGTTGGCTCTCACTGACACAGAAATTTAGTTGTGATTTTCCAAGTGCTGTGATATGGTGTTATTTCAGAGAATTTCACCACAGGCAATTACAGGTGAACTAGTGAATCTAGGCTACCTTTTCATCCATTCATCAACATGTCAGATTGCCCCATACAGAGGCAAGAAAACCTATCTATTGCAACTAGATGAGCTATTTTGTTAGAAATGTACTATATAGCATATAGTCCTCCCTGCCTAAAGAATTGATGAAGTATCTATTGCTTATTGCACTGAGAATGACAAAGTATAAGAAATGTCATCTTAAGTTGTTTGAATTAGTCTGTGAGCTTGCAATTGTGTGGTATCTTTCTTAGTATGGTGTGTCTCTCCCTGGTTAAGGACTAAATGGTTAAACCATTTTAAAAATGAGTATATTAAATTGAGATGTCTACATTTCTTTAAGGTTTTCTTCTGTATGTGTGCTGAACTTACAGGTGTTCCTTACCTTCCCCAGTATCTTCAGCTTTGGAAGACCATTGAACGCTTACGAACAAATCTGTGAAATGGCCATACAAATAATGTTACATTAGAATTTTAAAGGATTCTTACTCATTAAAATATTCCCCTTTAAAATATTTTTCAAATGCTGTTAGTATTTTTTTGAAGCTGGCTCCCGATTAGCTCTCATACACAGTGATGCATCTGAATGCATTTTATTAGACTCCATCATTTGATCTTTGACTTATCCCCAGCACTCCAGGCCAGCACAATCCATATCAGAAATAAACTTTTGGAGGAAAGCCTGTAGGTACATGTGATTTCCTCTGTTGTACAGGGAGCCAAAGGAACTAGTTGATATTGCATGAGGAGCAACAGAAGTTTCATCTGTTGCTCTTGGACTTTGCTAGGAGAGAGGAATTTGAACAAAAAAGAACTTGGATTATTCAGTCTGCTGACTGATCAAGTACTAATTTTGGTAAGCATTTAGTTTTTTTACCCGTGCAGTGCTGTTGATCAGGGACCATCCTCTAAATCCATTTGGTCTTGTACTGACATCCTTCAGATTAGGCAGGCAGTACTCTCACTAGGATGTTTTTCCTCATGATGTATTGCTATGCAGCCATCAAGCTCTCTCTCAGCCCTCAATAAGAGATAACTGAGCCAAGCTAGTTTCCTCTCTTGGGAACCTGAGCTGAGGGAAAGGCTCAAGTTTTACCTTGTGTATTAGCCATCCTTTTCTGTGGGTCTAAATAAATAATATCCATTCATGGATAACTGGAAGTTCTGCCAAGCTATGATCCTTGGTATTATTCCTGCCTCAGTACATTTGGGGATTACTGCTCTTTATTCCTCTCACACTAATGTGTCACTGGCAGTCTGGATTTCATAGATTATCACAGAATCAAGGTTGGAAAAAACCTTTAAAACTCATCTAGTCCAACTGTCAAAAATTGTCAGTAATCTACAAGATTTTCTTCATTTTTGAACTGTTGATTTTAGTGTGTGACTTTATATGTTATACTATTCTTATCAGTGAAGAGACTTTTCAAGGTTCTCTTATATTCTCCTCTTTGCTCTTTTCGTTTATCATGTGCACTACTTCCCTACTTTTCCTTTTACATTTATCTGTCCTATACAAAATACATCCCTCATGCAAAGTAGCAATGGGAAGCTAGGGGGTAGAGGTAAGAAAATCAAGACAGAAACCCTCTGGGCCCCATTAGCATCATAGAGAATCTATATCCTACCTTGGAAGACAAATCAGAGCACATTTGTCGGCTTTTGCTAACTCTTGTTTGTTTCAACACATGATTTATCACCAGGATCTCCTATCACATCTCTGAAACAAAGCCGATGCTTTCCACTCTTTCTTATTTCTACATCCACTTCAGATTCAGCCAGCATCCATTCCAATATCTTGGGGAGGGCCATGTTCGTGCAGCCTGACAATAAAATCTATATCTTTATTCACATCACTTTGTGAATTCATAAAATGGAGTCGATGGCATCCTAATGCTTATTTCATCTCTGGGTCAATTTTAAGCAGATCCTTAGAATACAGATGCACCCACGCACTGGGGAAGTAAAGACTGCTATCACTGTGATGAAACAGAAAAGAAGTGGCATGCAAATTAATAAACTGAGAAGGAAGCTGATCTCTAAACAAATGGTGTGTAAGCTCTGATTCTAACTTTCCCAAGCAAAAAGGTGTAAAGAAAAAAGAGAGCTCAGCAGCTTCTCTCCAATTTTTGCCCTATCAAGGTGAAAGGCAGAATTATGGGTCTGTCCTTGGAGATGAATGTTGGGAAGAGACTTAAGGGTGCAGAATTTCCTGAAGGGGAGCAGACGCAGGTATACTTTTGGCTATAAACTCTTTCCCTTCCCATGACTGGAACATTGTAAAACGTTCACCATTTAGAAAAAGAGACTGATACGACAAGCTTCTGAGGAAGATGGTATGGGACTGTGAGTCTGCAGCCCACTTTGAGTGTTGTGTATCCATTCCTGAATGTATCATGCAGGTGTGCCCACGATACTATGCAGTCAAATTGGGTTGACAAAAAACTCCAAGTCCCAAAACATTCTGTGCTGGCTGCAGGTCTACCGCTGCTGCAGGAGCAGGCCCTTTCTGTAAATACCACAATGGTAGCTGTGAGTGGCACAGCCTCTGTTAGACCTCCTGACTACTCATGCACTGAAGTATGCAGATTTGAAATGAAAGGAAAGAAGAAAATAAAGTCTCCTGGAGGGGGGAGGACAAACACATAAAGATGATTTCTGTTGACTCCTCATGACTATTCCTGCTTGCTTCCTTTGTACTACTGATCTGATGGCACATTTTATGTGTGTTTTTCAAAAAAATCATCAAACATGGCATTGATTTTTGGAAGCAAAATAAGAAGGAAAAGCAAATGGCAATACATCAAAACAGACAGTCATTCCTGAAGGAAAGATCTTTAGAAGGCAAGTGTCAGGCAAGCTTTCACTTCGCCCACAGTTTTGAATTGAGTGAACAAACTCCTGGGCTGACATTACAAATTTATCAGGACGTTTCACTGTGGGAGATGACAATGCATCAAACTACAGGCAAGGAAAGAGGGCAAGGTGCAAGGCAACATGCGAGGAAATTCCAGCAGGGCACTAAAGCGCAATCTCTGCTGTTCCACTCCATAGGTCTCTCTAGGCTACTGGCCCAACTTTTGACTACTCTCACAACGGAATTTTTTTCATAGTATCTAATCAGATAGTCCTGTGTTGCCAATTGCCTGTTGACTCACAAGAGCTGAATAGAGGAAAAATTGCTTCTCTTTTCTCACAGGCTATGTACTCTTGCTAATATAATCCAATGTGAGATTGGTCTTTCCACAAGGAAAACTGCTGGAACACTGGTGACTTGTGATAAAATTGTCCATCACAGATCCATCCTGGTAACAGAACTGGATTTCTCAGAGAAAGTGGAAACTCACGTCACTTGGAGTGCCCATTTCTGTGAACTTAAGAAGGAAAAATTAAGAAACTGATAAACATATCTTTTAAGTGTGCTTTACAGACTTGAATCCAGGTCCCAAAAGTAAAGAAATCCGCTGGAGCTCTGCTGCATGCCAAGCAGAGAACTTTTGTTATATTTCTTCTCTCACAGATCCCTAGGATCTACAGTTTTACATGCTTCGATGCAATAAGGAAGAAAAAATAAATACAGTAGGCATATTTTTAAATAAATTTGAATGTTTTTTCATCTCCATTACTGAGAAAGTGAGTCATCTTTACTCTATATACATTCAGAATCTGAGAGCTTATTTTTGAACGTTATATGCTGTGTAATAAAACTTGATTTAGTAAGGGGATATAATTAGAAAAGATGGAAGGGAAATAGTATTTCACTGGAAAATTTTCAATACTCATGTTGAATAGAACCAACACTCAGACAACTCTATGATTTTATTAACTTAAACTCTGGTAATGAGCTGTTTTCCTTCCACTTTTGCTCCTTTTTTCCCAACTTTCTCTCATGCTCTCATGCTACCCATGTGGATGTGAATCCATTTTCTCATGAGTGGGATCTCTAAATCTGTGTGAATGCTATAATCCATGACTTTTTTCACATCATACACACAAGATTTATGGACAATGTGATGTCTATTAAAAACAAAAGACAACAGCAAACTGCTCGCAAACACAACATAGATGAACCTTTCTCATGAGGCTGTAGGAAGACAGTGTGCACCACACTGATGAAATGTGGGACTGTCACTGAGCTTCAGTCAAGCTAAGTTCTGTTATTTGCTTTTCTCTCTTCTTCATCCAGTCCTGATGGTCCTGGCTTGCAATAAGGAGCCAAGCCAACGGCCTGTTTCATATTTAATGCTTCTCATTCTTTGCTTTTTACAACAGGTGTACCTGAAATCTATTGCTGTCACTAGTAAGTGATCACACAGCCAAATAACACATTTACACCATTGATGCAACTCAGCTCAACAGCTGCTCCTGAGGGAGCCAGTGATTCAAGGTTCAGTACAGTGGAGGAGGATATTCCAACTGCAAATAATTTCCAGCTGTTCATTTAGGTGTGTATGCTAAAATCCAGTAAAACTGAAAAGATGTTGAAATGTAAAAGCTAAATAAGTTTAAATAAAAGCACTGAAATCAAAAAGTGGCAATTCAATAGAAAAGAATTGAGATTACTGTTACACATTCTTTGCAAACTTCTTTGTGACTTGTCTGAGAAGAAAAAAAAGCACACAAAACAAAATACGATGAAGTCTGTAACAAAGAGTCAGGAGGTTCAGATCAATTCTCCAGTTCTGTTTAATTCTCCATCGCTCACTATCATTGTATTTACACCTCCTACATAGTCTTCCCCTTGCCTTTTGTTTTGTGCTGTTAGGGAAATGCCCTGTTGGGTTCCTAATCTTGACTTTATATATTGTTTATTAAGTGTGCAGAACATGTTTTGAAAGATATATGTCCCATGGTACATCAGCTATGGCAGACTGTGATAAGTTTTCTCACAGCTTGGTAACTTGTTGAAGCAAAAGCATTTGCGTATGGTAAGGACTAGAATGATCAATTTGGTGGTTTGAAGTCCACTGATTATAGGGTGTTGTAGGTTTATGTAGGTATATGGTAGTGTTCTAGTTTGCACTTCACCATATAGTATGGCACCTAGCATAAGAAAGGGTAATTTTCATGTGTCATATAATTTATGTTGGAACATCATCACATTAAAATCACTTATTTCCTGTCTGAGGGATATATTTCTAACCACATAGCAATACATTCTTTTGATGTCCTCATACTTTTCTAATGAAAATTTAATAATAATACATGACAATTGTATTTCTGAGGTGAAATAAAAACTGGGCTGGATAGGAGACATTTTTAATGTGCTATGAAATGAACCCTTAACTATTTTTCACATAACCAATTAACTACTTACTCCTAAAGCATTTATAAAAGAAAAATGGTGGATTCTCTGATGATCTGCAGTCTTCACAGTCAAAAACCTTTGGAAGAAGTACCCTACAAATAATTAAGTAGCTATGGGCTTGGTGTATGAATTGTGAGGAGAAATTTCATAGTTAAATAGGAGATGATGTAACATTCTCTGTAATTACATTATTTAGAGCTTTCAAAGAATTAAAGAACTTTCTTCTGTAGCTCTCCAAGCACTTGAAAAATTAACCTACTGTACTTAACCATGTAAAAGTCATCCTCACCTTTCTCAGCTGGGGAAACTGAGGCATAGGGCTGGAATGCTGGGTGTCATCTCTTCAAGGCATTCAGCTGTTGATGCAGAAAGCAATTTTAGCTTCTGTGCCCAACTTGCATGGTATAATAATAAATGGCAACAGGAGAGCATGGAAAATTGACATCATCCTTTTGCCTGTTACTCTTCCCCTGCATTGACAGATGGTTCTCTGTAGGCAACTGTGACTCCAGATGACCAAGTGGATCTGCTGTTATGTATTACAGCCCCATAGAAAGAGACTCTGTGTTCAGTGGATGGATCAAACGTTCACCAAGTAGACTGAGGAAGGAGTTTAAGAGTCATGAAAAGTAATACTGAATTTTGAAGTACCAAAGATAATGCTATTGCAGCCAGAAATTAAGACAGTATTTCCCTTCTACTATTTGCTTTTTACCCCCAAAATAAGTCATTGATTCATTAACCACCAACCTCTAAAAACAGGAAAAAGAAACGTTAATGACATAAAGAACAGAAACTTCATGCTTTAGTTTTTTAGCATGTCTCACAATGCTGTCCCAAACAGAGATGGACATAGATTGCCTACATAACAGTTTGGCCTTCTCCCCCAAGTAGCTGCTCTGGCCAAATTTTCTGATCAGTGATGAAGAATCATCAGGCCAGCAACTGGGACACATGCACCCAGAAGCAGATGGTAGTGACTGTGCTCAAGGATGAAAGCTCTCTGCACACAAAACTGGCTGCAGAGGGAAGCAGGCTGCTTAATCTGCCTAGATAAAATTCTCCCTCCACTCTGAACCTCATGTAGTTTATCTGGCTTCTGCCTTCTGGGAATCCATAAATGGTACTTCAATTTCAAGAATCCATAGTGTCCAGAAAATGTGAACAGGAAAAAACAAACAAACAAACTGGCCTCTGTAGCACTGTGCTCTATTCGTATTAAAGAAATACTTCACAGTTCTCACAGACAGGAGAAGCAATTGTATTAGTGATTTTAGAGAAAGCACTACTCTTTGAAGGACCGCAGACATTGAGAACTGTCACTGGCTGTTTATGTACATCACAGTCTCCTATTTGTCCACATATCCACTTCCAAAACCTCCTGGAAATTCAAGAGAGTCAACTTCAGCATTTTCTTCCTTATTTCTCAGAAGCATGGTAATCAAGTTCAGTAAGGGAACAATTCTTTATCACTATATTAGAACATTTTGAGAGTAATCCAAGATTACTTTCATTTAGTCAAACTCTTCTCTACTTGTCTGAATCCATCTCATAAGAAAATGTTCAGAAGAGCAACTGGTATTCCCCAAATACTCTTCAGCAGCACACTGCAGGGGTTGATAAGTTCTGTTCTGTGACACAGCATCTCAGTATGTGCTGCCCACTGTCTGCAGAGGTCTTTTGACACAGTGGTAAATGAGACATGAGTTTGTATCACTAAAAATAGGTGCACATTTCTTAAGCACGCTGTAATAAATTGAGATATCCTCTTTCTCTTTCACACCTGCTGGAATTTGGAAACCTGCAACATGTGTATTACATGACCAAGGTGTTTTAATCAATAAGATTCACTTGATGATGATCTTTGTTTTCAATTCCAACAGTTTGTTCTTCTCCAAATCTGTTGGATTCAGCTTCATGGATAAACATTCCAAAAGCACAGTAGCAAACTTTATAAAAAGCAGGCAATAGTACTCACTATTCATGTGGCTTTTTCCCTTGTCTTCCTGAACATATAGTGACAAATGAACTGCCAAGTCAACCTGTGTGATGTGCTTACAGCATCACATTTGGGAGCTTTGAAGGAAGCTGGTGGAACTGTGAAGAAATGTCACAAATATGCAGTAGCCTTGCCTTTTGCCTACTGCTATATGTAATGGAAGGCCCAGGAGATGGCAGTTTAAATGAAGGCTGTGAGGCAGGTCTGGTCTTACTTTGCTTTATAAGACAGTAAGTAGACTGGTGAGGCATATCTTCTATTTAGAATTCAGTTTTTGCCTTCATAATGCTCATTTAAATATATATGTTTGTCCTTACAGAAATTACTATGACACACGTAGGAGGAAATACGGAGGAAATTATTAAGACCTAATAAAATAGAAACAGCCAACCATCTACAAAAGGAGAATATAATACAAAACAGATAGAATCCCCACTGTAGAACTAACTCATCTCAAAGCCATATTTTTTTTTTTTGTCTGCCTAAAAACATAAAAGCACTGTTTTTTTGTCTTGTTTTTCCACACATAGAAGCAGTGTGTTATCCAAAAGCAGATTAAGTTAAACTTTTCCTCCCAACTGGCTATTGCTTATAACTAGAAAACAATCCCAAGGTTAAGAATATGCTGAATATAAGATTTACTGTTAACATTTAGACCATATTTTAACTTTTGTGTTAGCTATAATAAATAATGATTCTATTGGTGAACTGGAACATTCAAAGGGGAAAAAGTATCTTTAAAAATAGCTTTTATAACAAAGCTCATTGGCCCACCTTTAAAATTAGATTGTCAGAAGAATTACTACCAACTGTAATGTCGCTATTACCAGAATATGTAAGTAACAATAGTGTGTAGAAACTGTTCCTATAATTTTGTTCCAGATATGGAGAAGGGTGGGAAGGAAGGAAGGAAGCAAGGAAGGAAGGAAGGAAGGAAGGAAGGAAGGAAGGAAGGAAGGAAGGGAAAGAAATATAATCAACTGATGAAACAAACAGTGGAGACGATCTCTTTCTGAAATATAAACTTTTGGGGATTTCTTTGGTAGAGTGCCTAATTAATGATTTGAGGCACTTTAAAATGAGATGGTTGGTCTCTTAAGCTAGAGTAAATAGCCATGGAACTGTCATAGATCTTTTCCAACTGGATCCTCCTAGATCAGACTCCTTCTGTTTCTTCTAGGAAAAGTGGGGAGGTGACCTATACTTATTAGAAGGCCTGCCTTCTTAGTGAAAAAGGAACAATACCAGAGAGGTGAAACAGCAAAGTAATCAGACTTTACTCAGTTAGAAAACTGCTTTTGAAGTCTGCATGCCTAATCTTCCAGAGCTGTTTAGTAAGTGGATGGACGAAAAGACAAATGCAGTTGGAATGTTCATCTTAACTCTCAGACCTGGTAAAAAGTTTCCTCCTAAATCGAAAGGACATTTCAACTCCTTGTATTTCCATTAAAATTTATTTAGCCCCTCATTTCTACTAATACCTTACAGAATTCCAGTTGTCCTCTGGGAAGCTAGTATTCCTATCCTTTTGAAAACTACTGTGTTAAATATTTACCTCTAAATAACGGACATTTCTATTAGATCTTTCGCAATGAACTCTTTCATGTTCATCTGTTTTTGTTTTTGTTTTTGTTTTTCTGTATAGAAAGAATATGTACACTATTTGTTAGCTTGCTTCTTTAATGCCTAGGTCACTTTTGCTGTCAGAATCTATTTATTGAATAAAAATGATTTTTTTCCTTCTCAAGATACAATGAAAAATGTGCAGGAGTTCCCAGTACAGGGATATCGGTTACTAGGAAACACAGTCTCAAGGGATGAGAGTGGGAGCACAATCCTTGGACTACAAGGTTTTTCTGGGGAGGATCATACAAGATTTTGAATTAAAGAAATAATGATTTAAAAAATGCTTCTGCTGAAGTACAAGGTTAAAAATTAAAGTGGGGATGTACAAAATAGTCTCACAACAGTCTTGTCCTGTGAAGATGTTTTATATAATGGTCCAGAGTTACAGGGTTTCTCTCAAGAATTGAGTTGAAAACATTCTTGAGCAGAAGAAAAAAGATTTGCAGAAAACAAAGAGGGTTTTTCTGTTCTTTAGCAGGAAAACCTCTGTTGCTTGGATCTAGTACTGTCGTGACAGGTATGAGATCTCTGTTTCTACATGGACTTATACTTGTTAATACCTTTAACCCTTAGTAGTGAATGGATGCTTGGATATGACTTTGGAATATAATCTTTGTTAATATTTGTGATTTTCTTAATTACTGTCAGCTAATTGGCAAAATTACACCTCATCTAAGAAGAGTGATAAGTGATATCTTCTGTATGATTTGTCTAATGCTTGTGTTTTATGCCCATTCAAAAATGGAAACAAGTCAGACAGAGTCTTCTGGGAGGAAGGACAACACTTCTCAGGGAATAGATGCTGTAAACCGCAGTAAGAAAAAAAAATAGCAAAAAAAAATATAAAAAAGAATCATAGGAAAGAGTCCATGGAAAGACTGTGAGATGACTCGGTGGAACATGGGAAAGACCCACAGCCAGGCCTCGGACATGATGGAAAGAAGCGCTTGCTTGGCCCCAGGAAAGACTGCAGAATCAGCTACAAATCAAGAAGCTACTGTGTGATTGAAATTAAACATCAGTGCAAGTGCCTGCCTGAAAATCCACAGTGGTCATCAGTTCTGCATACGCATGATTTCTGTGCTATTTTTCCTAGTCATTGAGTTAACAAGTTAATCATTTTATTTAATGGCCTAATGAAATCCAGCTTCATTCAGTTTAAGAGCTTTTTGATCTTCTTTGGATGGCTTCCTACAAGGAAGAGAACTCAGCATAGATATGCCTGCCTGCCTAAGAGTCCTGTCACAGTTACGCTTTTGAGAGATATTATCCAAAGTATTTCCCCAGTGGCTCTCTGAATCTCTTACAAGAAATCCCATAACACGTGGTAGGCTACATTAACAGAAATTCCTTAATGTGGTCTGGGAAAAAAACAACGTAGGAAGTGAATCATCCAGCACACCTTATCCCAGTCATTTACAGTACTGAATCAAGATTCGAAGTATTGCTGTTTCAGTGGTATTCTTTTCTAAAGGGAGTTGTAGGGTAAAGGCTCTTCTTTAGCCTCTTGCAGATTCACCCATCTGTACCTAATGACATATTACAAGTCTTGAGGAGATCTGAACTGGGTGAATAGTCCCATATTCAAGAGCTGAGAAGACCACTGCAGGAGTAAGTAAAACCCTCTTAGGCCATTGCCAGAGAGACTGTCAGTTAATAACCTATTATATCTAGCCTGCAAGGATCATGTAAGTAAAGCATTTTGCCTCTGGCTATTTGTCTTAGATGTAATTAGTGTGTGTGTGATCCTCTCATGTTCCAAAACACAGAGAGGAGGTAACTGCTAGAGCCAGCTGGAGCCTGGCCCTATGAAGTCGGTGCCAGGCACTTCGAAACAAATACGAGTCTTTCCCACCCGGTGGTTTGAAGTGCTAAATACATCAAAGGCAGACAGCCAGAAGCACTCATGGAGTTATGCGCATACGATGTGCTCAACACCACAAGAGGAGCTGCTCTTACTCTTGACAAGTCGTTCTGATGTGAATGGAAGAATAACAACAAGCTCTCTTACACTTAGCTCCAAGCAAATATGTAGAAGGTAGTGGTAAGAAAAACAAAACCAAAAACAAAAACAGAAACAAAACAAAACAAAAAAAACCTTCACTGTCTATTAGCACCAAGAAAACCATTATAAAGTATTAAAGGCCCTTCTGAATTGGGAATAGAATTTTGAAGCTCAGAGCCTGCGATGGTCTTATATACCTTTAGAGGCTGAAATGCCTCTTGAAGGACAAGAATGGCTCTTGGACTCTGTCCTTGTAGGAGACTATTTGGAGGAGTTTTCCATGTCAGAGGATAAGAATATTTCTATTAGCAGTATTGAAGACCAGTGACCCAACCTCCCCTCACTAAAACAAAACAAAACAAAACAGGGCCTAGGAAAATCAAGGGACATTACTAGGTCAAGGCAAATTACTGTTTGGTCTATCTCAGTGCAATTATTCTCATGGATACACAACAAACAAGCTTTCTTGGTTTAGCCAAGGTAGCAAATGTTGTAGTGACGTGAAGGTCTGTAGGTCTGTTGCTGGCCAAAAAGTCCAGGAGAGACAATGAACCTAGGAGAAAGGTTCACGAGAACCCAGAATTAGTCACTGTCTTGTGCTCATCTCCAGGGTTCTCCAAAAAAATGTCCATAATTAGCATGTAATAAAAACTGAGCATTTACAGAAACATGTAAGTATCTTGCTAAACTATAGCTTGGATATTTAAGAGCGTAGCTTCCTCTCCTAAGCTTTTGATTTTTATTCATTGACAAGCTTGAATTTGAGGGTGAGGATTGCCAATTTGGAAAGAACAAAGTTATCTCATTAGAATTTTGCTGATGAGTTGACCGTGCTCAGTAACTCCTAGAACAATAAATCAAGAATATCAGATTAGCAGAATCATTTTTCAAACTGTCCAAAGATCCAAACCAAGAAATGTCATGTCTTACATCAACTAATTCACAGCAAATAGCTGTGAAATATCTTGACAGTGGGTACTGAAAATGCTTAACATGGTTGATTTCAGATATGCATGAGAAATACCTAATTGTAGCATCAGATACATGAAAATCAGATTGCACCTCTTAGTGGACATTTGGTTTAGTATAACTGAAAGAGATCCTTTTAAATAATTCTGGAAGCTTGAACTCCTTTCTCTGTCCATCAGCTATGTATTCATGTCCTCGGCAAGAAATGTAAATGTAAATGCGAAGGAAAATCCTACTTAGGTGTTAAGACACAAAGCTTGATTTAAGGAATGTCTCTTCCAGCTTGCTTTTGAAACTGCTCATTTCAGACATGAAATGTCATGGACCGTGACCTTTGAGCAACAGTGATCTCAGTGAAAGTCTGGCATTTGCATGTGGTGGACTCCAGCCAGCAGCAAAGTGCTCATACTCATCAGCCTGTCTCCTGTCTCCTGCGGAACACAGAAGGAAGGTGAGAAGATTCATATATGAAGGTAAAGACAGGTTAATAGGTGAAGAAAAAGCTGCACATGAAAGCAAAGACGAGTGTACTCACTGCTTCCCATCAGCAGGCTACTCCATGAAAGTCAGGCCCTGGTCATTTTACTGATTGCTTGGGAGAACAAATACCATACAAAACATTCTCCTCTTCTCCTTTTCTTGAGCTTTTATTGCTGAGTACTGTGTTATATGGTACGAAACAGTCCTTCGGTAGATTGGGTCAGATGTCCCAACTATGTCTCCTCCTAATTCATTGTCCACCCCATCTAATTGCACAGGATGGAGTGGGAAAAATAAAAAACTTTGAGTCTGTGCACGAGCCACTGTTACAGTGGCAGGAAAAGTTGGAAATTGCAAGAATCTAACATCAAAGTCTTACTGACCTTGTCAGTCACTTTCTTTGGCTTCCCAGGAGGAATCAGAGTCAGGTGGCATGAGTCCAAGAACAAACTACTTTTGAAATTTTGTCTGCTCCAGTCAAGGACAAGGTTCCAGATTGTTCAGCTGGAGGTGTCTTCTGTACTGTACAGACATGCAATACTTTCTCGAGGGTGGGAAAAGGAAAAATAAAACCTTTAATAAAACACAAAAAAAACTTTAATAAAATTAAAAAAAAAACAAACACAAACACTTTGATGAGTCTTGCAGAATTTCCACATGGCATTAGGACAAGTACTGTGGAAAAAGAGACTAAAGACAGTTCATAAGTAATTCTAAAGATAGTTTATAAGTAACTTACGGACATTCAGAAAGATTGACCTTAAAAGAATGAAATAATGAGAAAATCCAAGTGAATATTCAGACACCGAGTTGGAAGCTAGGAATTGGCAAACGATCAACAAACATTTAGGTTAATTATATGTGACCAAGGACCGAAAACAAGAGAAATGAATCAATTTGAAGTTGAGTGGACAGGAACATTGTTTTCGGCGTGCTTTTTCTTCTAGCATTTTTAAAAGTGCATGGGCTGCTCATTTCCTGGGTAACTGTTCTTGCATACTTCTGCTCAATAGCAAGTGTGAGTTACTGTGAGATCTCTCAGCCTTCATGTACTAAAGCACACATCAACTTGTCTTTCCATTTACTGGAGGGTAGCCATACACCCAAAGCATAGCAAGGAATCATCTGATGCTATTACTTTGTTCATGAAACTGATTCTTACACCCAGGCACATAGAAATATGAGAAGGCTGACAACTTGCAATAGTCAGTAGCAACTACTTTCAGGAATAATGATGAGGAAAAAAAGAAATTAGGAGTCATAACAGTAAAGTCTTAAGTGAATCATGGATTAAGATAAATGTTGTAGGCGACAGATAAATCGTCTGAAATGGATCAAAACAATGTGTTTGCAAGTGACATCTTTACAGTGAATCTGTGCAACTCATTGTAGAGTCTTAGATTGGAAAATACTTTGGACTTTGAAAAAAGGTTGTTGATTTTTCCAGCAGGCTCCAAACCTCCCACATAATAGATCATCACAGTCTCCTGTCTCCTTGACAGTCATGCTAAGAAAACGCAAAGGTTTTTAAAATATTACCTGTGAGTATTTTCTGAATTTTATGAGTTCCTAGCGAGTCCAGGACAGGATGAGGCACCAGTCCCACAGCTGTCTTTCAGGCTAATGACCTTGCATCATTAAACAGTGATAGACTGATCACACCATGAAGATTGCTTTAAATTCTGCCTAGTGAGACCATTAGCAAACACCAGCTGAGACTTTAGAATGTACCATTACCTTCTCCTTCTAGGGAGGGCACACGGATGATGCTTTGACAAGTAGGATTCAATCCTGCCTGATTGGTATCATGAGTATGTTGTAAATTTCCTAGGCAAGGCTACAGGATATTTTGCATAAGGTCATCATTGTAGAATAGCTCCTCTAGGCACTTAATCATGCTGCTTTACTTGCAGTGCTAGTTTGAACTCGGGGAAGTGGGATATTTTAGTGGGACAGAGTTAGGATAAGAAGTATGCAGCTGATCACTATTTGATACAAGGTGTGTGTAATACAGCCTCCCTGTGTACTGCCAATCACTGGCTATCATAATGAACTTCTGATTGCTACATGATGACAAGAAGTGTCCACTTAATTTGCTCTTATGAGGAGCTGACTGTCCCCCCACACTGTCTAATAACCAGACAGCTTTCTTGCCTTTTCCTCCCTCGTTTCCATTCTGCTCCATAGTCATGAAAACAGGGTCCCTCTCTTCAGGTGGGGCTCTGCAAGGTCAGACAGTAGGCCCATGTATGAACAAGCAAGCATAACGCACTGTGAAGTTCCATTTCTACTCTGTAATTTCTACTAGCTCTCTGTGTATTTGTGCCAAGAAGAGCACATCTGGAATGGACAAAACCTACTCCATAAACCCACAGAGAAGATTACATAAATTTTCCCTTCCCTATCAACTCCATTTTTTTTTATGGTAACGATGAATCACTAAGGAAATGGATCTTCTAAACATTGTCTTTGCACAATTTAATGACTTTCCACCAGTCCTTTTGCTGCTTCAGCCAATAAGCTTATCCAGGGCTCAGCTGCTGCTTCCAATATAGTTTGGAATTTTTCCTCCAGTACTCTGGAAGGTGATTTATTTTTCTCCACATTGTTATCACATAAGTCTGGTTACAGGTGCAGCCTCCACATCTATGAGATAGTTTCAAGCCAGTTCAGCTGACCACAATGATAGCAGGACTTGGGGCCTTGATCTTTACATGGGGAGTTCTGAGAGCCACTGGAATTAAGAACTCTTCAGACTGCAATGCTATTGCTTTGTTCTGAACTGCTGTCTCCTTCTTCTTTTGAGATAAGAAGGCTTACACACAAGAAAACAACACAAAGTCATAGTCCCCTAAAGATTAAAGCAAAATACATCTCTCTTCCCAGGGATCCCCTTGTTCAGGCCTAAAAGCTGCCACAATAACTAAGAAGGGTTATTTAGTCAGTTCAAGGTTCTTCTCAGTTATACCAGAGAGCATGAATAGTGAATTGTTGATCCCTCGGGTAAGGAGCACCTTTAAATGGGAACTTCGAACTCGCTAGGGATTCCAAGGTCTGATGCAACAGAAACTACAGCACTAGGCTCTCTACTGGAATTAGGAATTAGTTGATACAGCATTAAAGGAAGGCAGATCCAAATGGTCTCATTTTTCACAATTTATGAGTCATATTTAGCACAGGTGCTCCAACAGCTTTAAGATGGCTGTCCTAAAGATCAGCAGACTTTGAGGATGTTTAAATTCAGACCACTTCCAAGAAATTTTCTTTCAAAACTCTATCACAGTATCCTTGACCAAATTACTTGGGAGAAAACAGTCAGAAACAGTTTGTGTGTTTACTGTAATGTTAATACATATATATTTCAGTGTTTTGAGGACCCTAACTCTTTGTGACAATTACTCTGAAAAATTGAAAATTATCATATTTATTTTCTTGTGAGATAATCTTCAGAACTTTTAGGAAAACGATTTTGAAGAAATGTATTGCAGTCCACCAGTTTTAGTATAATATCCTTACACAGATTTCACTTGTTTAAACCCTCTCCCAAAAGCAGCAAGGTAAGCAAGAGTTCACCAACATCAAGTATTTCTTCTAGACCTGCAAAAGCACATCATTCCTGTGCACTTACTAGCAACAAAAATAATCTAAAGCAATTTCTTTCTGTGAAATTCAGCTTTTCTCTACACTTTATCACCAAAGATTGAGATCGACTGCATGAAGGAATTTAAAGGATGCAATTAGTCTCTTTTCTTCAAGGACACTGTATTGCAATGGCCCAAATAACAACAGTTTCTCTGTATACAATAACAAGGTAAAACCCATACAAAGCTGTATACCTGGTAACTGGAGCATGGCACAAGCAGAAGTGATTCTTTCTAACTACTAAAGAGTAACCTTACATATCAACACCAAGGCCAGTGAAGTTAGGGAAAGTATACCAATTTATACTGGCTGAGAAACTAGTTATGATACAAACTTTACGAGTGAAACTTCCAGCACTAATACAGTGCTCTATATGCATTGGGTGGTTTGCCTCTTCAATACCATTGAGTCCTAACCACTATAACTACTTTTACTCCATGAAGAGATTTATGAAAGTGATATTATGCAAAGCTATCTTAAAGGTAAAGGATGTGTCTAACTTTAGTGGGGAAAGCAGGGATGGAAGAAGGAGATCATTTAACCACATGGAAAAGCCAAAGAATCATCATTCTACCTAGATCATGTCAGGAATATGGCCATGGTAAACAGCTGAGCCACTGCTGTATCTGAGGCCCTTTCTGTTGCTGGGAAGAATCACAAGAGTTTCTCTGAGCAGGATAAATACTGAAGTGAGATCCAAAGCTGATCAAAGCGACAGGAGTGATTTTCATTTTCATTTCCAAGAAACAGAGAAAAAATGTTTCACAAAGATTTTATCATATCATTTTAAAAAGGAAGAGCCTGGCTTCAGATGTAGTGTGTCATCAAGACTCCCATTTAGAGGGAGAACTTACATCAAGTGAGGGTATCAGCCACACAAGTCATAGAATCGTAGAATCATTAAGGTTGGAAAAGACTTCTAAGATCACCCAGCCCAACCTCCAGCCCGTCCCCACCATGCCCACTGACCATGTCCTCAGTGCCACATCCACACGGCTCTGAACACCTCCAGGGATGGTGACTGCACCACCTCCCTGGGCAGCCTGTGCCACTGCAGCACTGCTCTTTCTTTGTGCAGTCCCCCTGAGCCACCTCCATGGTTCAGGAAAAGAGACTGTGGCAAAAAAAAAAAAAAAAAAAAAAAAGGCAGAAACATCAATTCTGCATCAGTGCAGGAGTCTTCAGAAGAGAACAAATTTCTATTAAAAAAACAATTCCGGAATTTTCTGAAACAAGCAAGAGGATCTGCTCCAAAGAGTTTAAATTTACAGATAAAGCATCAGAGTAAAGTTAGTCTTTGGCAAGGAAAATGCATCCTGCACATTAGGTATGTCTTAATTAACCAAGTCTTTTACTTTAGGGAATAAAATATTGCCCTTTGCTGTTTGCAGCACTTTCTGCTAACCCAGTCTCTTTGTATATCTTGAACCTGTTGAGCAACCAAAGCTTTAAATTGACTGCTAATTCTGTGTTGGGTCAAATTAATTTTGAAACCAGATTAATTAAAGCAGATGAAGCTTTGTTTATCCATTATTCATGAAGCTCATTGGAACAGGGGAGAGTGCATTAGCTTTATTTAGGATATTACTTTGCTTTAATGAACTCTTTTTTTTTTTTTTTTTTTGGTCTTTTAATGCTCCTTTTGAGAAGGAGCTCAGCTTTGTGCTGTTGGCTTTTTTCCTTTGCACTTTTTTTTTTTTTTTTTTTAATTTTACTTTGGTGGTCCAGTGCAAACAATGTAATTAGTAGACTTCATTGCTCAAAAAAGCCACAGCTGACAATCTCCTGTAGAGACTGACTGACTCTCCCTGTCATTCGGCAGAGGGGAAGAAGATCATGTGTGTGTGCCAAGCAAGGATCTTCTGCTCATCCTGTCCCATACCACTGGAGGCTATAGGGATGGTGATGATCACTGCTACATAGCCAAAAAATCCACAGACCATCAGAAGAGGCTTCTGATAAATAAACTAGAACCACCTATGAGCATTTCAGCATTACGGTGGATAATGCAGTGAAAATTTTTTTCCCCTGTGGTGCAGTGATTTATAAAAGCCAACCTAGACATTAGGGGGTGTGATGTATGGGCTAGAAAATATTACTGGATGTATTACAGTGCTACATGCACAAATGGTGTATCTCCTCTGGATGTGGTTTAGTTATAGCAGCTCTTTCTAAAACAATGTTTTGAGACCTGAGATACTACTTGTCTCAAAAATGAATGACATTTACAAGCAACTGGTAGACTTGGATTTCTCAGAGCAAAGAAAACAAAAATAGAGCTTTATTCAAAGCTCTATTTTTGTTTGATAATGAATTTATGTTTGATAATGAAATCAGCTAGGCAAACATAAATTTAAACAAAGGAAAGGTCTTCACTAAGTAGGTTGGACTAAATTAAACAAAATACCAAGATACCAATTAAACAAGATATTATGGTAGGTCTGTGTACAAAGATAAAAGAATAGTCTGCAACTTTGGAAGGCAAAACATTTAGCACTGCTGAAAACCAGATCTTCTTCCTGCAAAACAGAAAGGGAAGTGGCAGAAGTCATTGCTAAGACATGTAAATGAGAATTGATTAAACTGGAGACATGAGAGGTTACACATATATTTTAGGAAAACATCCATGTACAGGAATCTGAAGTTATATTTCAGATTGTGATGCAACAATAAAAAGTATAGCTAAGTTTTCAAAGAAAAAAAGTTATCCATTTTCCTTTCACCTTGCCTGAAGAATATGGCATTAACCTCTGCAAAAAAAAACCAAAACAAAACAAAAAAACAAAAACCTCCAACCAAACAATAGTGAAAATCCACAGGATAATACACCAATCGCTTGATCCTGTAAATTGTGTTATCTGAATGTCTTATGATCTCCATGTATTTATGCTCACAGTCTACTAATGGATGAGGGAAAATTATTTATGTTTTAAAATTGGGGAACGGAGGTGAAAAGAAATGAGAACTCTGATGTCCAGAAGTGTTTGGGCACTTAGCTACTGTGATTTCACACAAAGGCCACGGTAATAAGGAGCTGATCTTTGAGTCTAAGGTCTATTCCTCTAGTCACTGTTTTGCAGTCTTTTTAAGATTGGGTGGTCCGAATTGACTATTATGGCAATTATTGTTTGTATCTGTCAAGGAAAGAAGAGGGGGATGGTTGCTAAGCAAAAGAGTACCGAGCAAGGGAAATGTGAAGTGGTTAGAGAGATAAAGGCAAGAAGCTGGAATGATGAAGTGAGAACTTATGTTCCCTGTATTTATGGTGCTTTTATTAGTGCTGTATGTTTAGATAGCTGAAATGCTGTTGTAACATCACCACAGCAAGTAGCAGGACCTAGAGAAGAGGCATGAAAGGACAAAAGGCTGTAAAGTACTGAGGAGGAAGGATAAAACTTACACTAAAGCTGCTAGATAGACTCGTGGATGTTGAAGACTAACCCTCATTTAATGGGGCTGTATGTCCATTTTAGTTATTGTTACGGTCAATCTTATTCAATAAACTCCTATTAATTATTATTAGATTAGTACCAGAAGGCATACTTCCTGTTTATGTGCTGGTAATTACCATGTCATGAGCTAAATAAACTTGAAACCTGGAAGGCTGACATTTTTACAGGAAGTAAATTCCTTCAGCCTTGGAATTTGTTGGTGGATGTGGCAATTCCAAGCCAAAGAGGAAACACCAGAGTGAATACACAAAGATAAAGCAGGGCTCTGCTCTCTCATGCTATATCTAGACACTGGAACAAAAAAGATGGAGCCAAGCTACCTTTGCTTTCTGCACATCAGTTTTACATAGGAAGTGTTTTACCCTCCCCTCTGTACAAGTTACAGCAGTATTCCTGTTCTGATAGAACAGGAATTAAAAATCTCAGCTCAGCTCAGCTCAGCTTAATCTATCTGTCCCCGCTTGGGGATCAGAAGGGGCAGTAGGACTGATGCTCATTTCACTGATTTAAACAAGATTTAAATATAATTGAAGAATTTTAATTTTGAAAAGAGTCAGAACCCTGACCAGAACCCTGTACAGGTTAAACAGAAGTAGGTCAAAGGCATTGTCTAACAAGTTTAAATTTCATCCACCTCTTGGCCTATTTTGGTCAAACCATCATCACAAGGTGAAACTTGGGTTGAAGTGCTGGCTTTTCGCGAATCAAGAGGAATTTCACTGCTGATTTTGTTGGATATGGGGATTAATCCTGTGTGTCTGGTTGGGAGAATTATAAGCAAGCAGTGCAAGGTGTGGTGGGCATGGCCAGTCTGCAAGTCCAGAATAAATAGATGTTTCGCAACTGCTAAAAGTAACAGCACTGTCTTTATGTAAATCCTTGCACACTGATTGGCCGATGACTGTAAATAGCCAATTAGGCTGCATATGTTGGCAGATTAATAAATGGTCATTCCGCTGTGGCTAAGCTTCATAACAGTCTGCAGTGTGGCTTGCTGAGAGCATTCTGCTGCTGCTGACTTAATTGTTATTAGTTTGCATTGTATGTTAAATAGGGGAATATTTTAATGTAATAGCTGTAAGCGCTAAAGCTGAGTGAATAATTCATAGCAAATTATTTATTCAATAAATTTAGCCTCTTTTACTCTTCAGTTTTTCAGGAATAAGTTTATTATTTTCTCAAAAGAGTGGTTATTATCCAGAATTAGTTTATAATCAGTTTATAGGAGTGTTTCTTGCTAAGCAGATCCTCTGGTTAGAGACTATTTTCTACTGAATCAGTAAGCTCTGAAACACCATTGCCACCTCTTTTATGATGACCCTTCAGCACAAGGTTTTGGTGAAGATGTTGTTTTAAGCCAAACCAATATCCCTCCTTCTTTTCCTAGTTTACTGTAATGAAGAGGATGATGCAAGTTATGGTTGGATAAGATGATCTTATTGGTCTTTTCTGACCTCCATGGTTTGATGATTCCATGATTCTAAGTCCGCAACTTTTACCTTGAAAGAAGACTGGCTTACTAAAGAGATCAAAGAGGCTCAGGAAAGTTCAGGGCTTAGAATTTCTATGTCACTGTGATGAAGAAACCCCCACTTTTCAAGCAGTGGACATGGAACTTAGGAGATGCAGTACAGATTGCTTCAGGATTCAGAACTGCTATGAAAAAGCATGACAAACTTCCCACTAACAAATGGCATCTGCTTCAGTAAGTGTCAGAAGTGCAAACACATGCTATTGTATTATTTGTTCATTTATTATTATGTTCCCTCCCTCCCTCCTCACTCCTCACCTCCACCTCCCCCTTTTTTTTTAACAGTTCACAACTACAAGAAAGCAGATGGAGAGTGCCAACAAACAGAAACAAACAATTCCCCCTGCATGTAGCTTTAGAGCAGTTCTCTGCGCACCTCTCCTGGCTCTGCACTTCAGAGATGAGTGCATTATACTGCTGCTTTTTAACCTCAGCTGGCTCCTCTTGAGCCTGTTTGTGGCAATGCTTCAATAGTTTTGTTGTAATAGCTGTTTATGCCTCAGATACACACCTCAGGCCATGTGTCTGCCTCAGGTATTTACACATGCATGTGACATTTGAGAAAAGCAGCGCTCACCAGTGAGCCTTGGGGACTGATGAGCCTTGCAACCATTTAGCACTCTGCTCCAGGTTTCCCTGGGGTTACTTCTGCTCTTCTTCGTGAGGTGCCCTCCATTTGAAAGGCTTTGGCTCAGAATAGCCTTTCTGTTACTCAAACACACCGGGCAGCATTGCGCTCCTTGTCTTTCCAATTACAGAGTGGCCATCAGCATAATCTGTTCATCATCAACACGGGGGGTGGGGGGAGTGGGGAAGAAGGGAGAAGGGGGAGTTCTGCTGTTTACTGAAGACCAAGTGAGAAAGCAAATAGTTTGGGTAAGCTCCACTGACAGTGGAGTACAGCTTTATTTAGTAGAATTTGTTTCATACAAATAGCATCCCTAGGTACTTATCAAAGTTAAATAATACATAATAGCAGAGGGAGAGAGAAATTAAGAGGCACAGGCATGGGAGCAGAGATGTTTTTCAGATGAGATTTGAAAGTAGATGGAGAGGCAGTGAGGCAGAAAGAAACAACAGAAAAAAAAAGACACTGTTCCAGATGGTGGGAGATACAAGGGGAAAAAACTTCTACAACAGCCGTGGTTTGAGCATAATTAGGCACAGAGAGATGACCAATGTCATTTGGAGAGAAAAATAAGAACAGAGGAGGAGGAAAAGGAGTTCCAGGAGACGAACTGGGAAAAGGTCACAGAAGGAAAATAAAGAAATGATGGAGGAGCTGTGGGAGCTTCTTCTGTAAATGTCATGGCAGTGATTTGGAAAGCCAAGGCACCTGCAGAACAACTGGTGTGTTTGAGATGGCTGGAAAATGTTGATATGGAGAATTCATGCAAAAGGCAAAGCTGGACATTGCTATATTTGGAAGAGAATTTCCTCCAAACAGCTGCATCTGTTTAACCTTCTGCAAGGGATTCAGTCCCAAAAGGTCAAATCCAAGTAGGTGCTACATAAGCTGTTAATTTTCCCCTACCCTCCTTCCTGGGTTGCAATGTATCCAATAACCTATGAGAAGGAGCCAAGATGCACTAAGAGATACAGTAGATTATGGCCATCAAAAGAATCAAGTGTGTTTCAATTGCCCAGCACCTAAAGTTTTCTCTGTTTTGCTGGGTGGTAGATATAGCAGTTCAAGGTGCACATTTCTAACACTAAAGTGGAAAAGCAGATCTCTCTTTTTTTTCTTCTTCTTTTTTTTTTTTTTTTTTTTTTTTTTTCACATTTTTTTTTTCTCTTGTGCAGAGTTCCTGGTTAGGAATAATCTTACTTCAGAGAGCAGGGAGGCGCAGTGTCAGACCCAGGTGAGAGGCAGGTGAACAGGACAGATGAGCCACAGGGTGAAGAAATATTGGACAAGACATAACTGTGTTCCCAGGATTCCTCAAAGCCTCTGCAGTGTGGACAAATGGCACACTGTGACACAGCAGAGAAATTTGTGTATTTTCTAAGAGCAGTTGAAACAGAGCATTACTGGGCTGTGTGGCATTTTGGGGGATGGATATTTGTCCATGGAGACCACTGCTCAGTACAGACAAGTGTAACATCCTCATGGCAAACTTGAGAGGGCAAGAGGGACCAGCAGTCCCCATGGATTACACAAAGAAGAAATGGGGCATGAGCTTTCTCCTGCTCCTAGCTTTTAGTTATTAATAATTAGTGCTAGGTTTGCTGACTTTATTATTTTTCATCCTTCTTGTCCCCAGCTGTCCAAGCTCCTCCAGCCCCATGAAGTCTTTTTTTCTGCAAGATTCAGCCATGACTGTTGTTTGTCTCTGAGCTTTTCTTTTTTCCTTCCAACATGAAGAAGAGAATCAAGAACCTGCCCATTTAGCTCTGTTTGTATGTTTTGCCACTGCTTTATTTTGTTTCAGTCAAAATCCTCCTTAAAAATACAAGCACTGCTGCCTTTCCATTTCGGGGCAGGAAGCAGCAGCTGCCTGGCCCTGGGCACAATTACACTCCAATAGTTGAAGATGGGAGTCACTGGCAGCCTCATTTTCCCCCCAGCTTTCACGGAGAAAAATTCATTTAGCAGCTCAGCATGGAAAACTCTGCACAGTCCTCCCCTTTACTGTGAAGAAAGAAGCATTTGAAATGGCAGTGGGCAGAATTTGCAAATGCAATTCAGCTGTTTCTCCTTTTTGTTGCTGCTAAGTTTTCCTATGCCCTCTGCAAACACAGTTTTCCTCGTTGTGTACCCCTTAGGTGGCTAGCACAGAAGAGACACCCATTTTGTCCTGGTAGACACTTTTGTTGTTTGTTTGTTTGTTTATTTGTTTGTTTTTGTATTCTGTTTTCTAGGCTGGGCTGAGTAATCACGGGACTGGTGCTGTGTGAATGAGCTAGCAATTGCTTGTGCATCACTTGTTTTATATGTCCATATATATGCGTGTATATATATATATATATTCATAACTATTATCCTTTTTTTTTTCTTTCTTTTTTTTCTTTTCCTCTTTATCTTAGTAAATAGTAATATCTCAATTCACAAGTTCTACTTTCTTTTTTTTCAGTTATCTCCCATATTCCACTGGGAAGGCGGAGAGTGAGTGAACGACTGTCTGGTATTGAGCGACCTGCAGGGTTAAACCACTACAAATATTTACGCCAAAGATCTCATGTTATGCTAAGCTTCTTTTACTATTTAGCCTGTCTCTCATTAAAAGTATCAGCAGTACCTAATGACTGAATATATATAGGTTGCTCCAAATGTAATGCTTTCTATTTATTTCTATTGAAACTACAACAGACAGCAAGGGCACAATAATATAGTTTGATAGAGCAAATTCTCAGCTACGAAAACCAATTTTTTTCAACATAGTCACCACTATTAGTTATGCATTTTCACTAGGAATGAACAAGAGCCCACACGTCTCACTTGTAAAATCTGCACCAGTGTAAGTGACCCACTGTTGCTAACACCACAGTGGAAATGCACCTGCCACCACCTCACTGTGGTCACATTTTGTTTTCTATAGTCTCCATAAACATTCTGCATGTTTCAATGAATGTCAATGGACATCACTTTTTCTGCACAGAGAAATTCAGTTGTACCTCTTTTCTTCATGTCAGATGCCACTTCCATGTCAGATGTCACTGTGTCAGACTGCCTCTCTGATTCCATCTGTCACAATGCAACAAAATGTAATGGGACGCTGGAAGGTTCAACCTCCACTGCCATCCCACCAACATCCACCTCTGACATCATGGACCAAACTAATAAAACGGGAGGCATTACTTTCAGAGCAAGCCCTTGTAGTTTGATAGAAGAAAAAAAAATAAAATATATATATATATAACTCCTAGACATTTAGAAACCAAAATTTACTCTGTGTACACTTCTGCAATCTGAAAATTAAAAACAAATCAAAGCCTGTTTTTCAGTCTTTTCAATGGACTAGTATTTTGACAAGCTTTTCTATTACCTAGCCACACTGGAAAGAAACAGAAGCCGCAAGAACATGACAAGACTGCGTTTCATTGCAAACTATTTAACTCATGCTGTTAAACATTGGTTCTCCATCAAATTACTGGAGCTGAAGGCAGAATTGCACAAGACACTGTTCTGCCACTTTCAGTCCCAAAAGATGAACCAAAGAGCACAGGCAGTGTAATCAGGAGATGGTACTTACAGTCTCTAGGGCACATCATAAACCACCTCAGCATCCTGAACTGACACCAGATGACTATTTTGAGATGGTGGGGCCTTGTGCTAGTACCAAGTGAGCACTTAAGTGTGTTTCTATAAAGGTGAAGAGCTTTAGCTCGAGAGGTTCAGGCAGCACCATCTGCAAAGAGGAAAGAATGAAGGATGGGTAAAGAAAATGGGCTTTGCTTAGGATATTGTGTAACTATCATGAAGAAGTCTGAAATTAGGAGCACTGCCTGCTGGGGCTGAGCCTGCTGTCTGGACTGAGGATAAAAAACTGGAGAGACACATGTTCAGAGTGAATGAATTACCAGTGCACTTTCTTCTCAGCACTGGCAGTCTTTGAGACATTAGTACTAGATAAATCCATAGTGGACTTACAGACACGCACCACAGATGAACTCTAGCAGCTTAGAATAGATGATACAGGTGAAGTTTTTATTGCAGGAGCCGTAAGAATGATAGACCAAGTACTGGGAAGGAAGATGGTTTTCCCAAACATTTGTATACTGCTGAGCTCTGATGTCAGCTGGGACGTCTGGGAGCACAGATAAGCACAATAACAAACCCCTTCAAAATACAAATTTATTCACAATGCACAGTTGTCTATTATCTGTTCTGCGGAGAAAGCCTTTGCAAGCACGGAGAGGACTGAAAGGCAGTTTCTGGGTTTCTTAAGCTAAAGTTTAAAGGATGAAGAAAGTTTAAAAGTCTTCTTTTTATCTTCTTTTTTATTTTTTTTAAGTGTAGTGTAGTTATATTGTTATTCTAAAAACTCATAGGGGTGAAGGGGAAAGGAGAGAACAGGACATATCCTGTTTTCCAACAGGAAACAAATTTTTATCTGCTAGGAACTTCTGAAAGATAACAATGTAATGGACAAAAAATGTACTGAATCTTTTCAGGCTTTGGACATCAATCATGTGGTCTGTCAGAACATTGGCACTGACAGGTAAGACATCCACCGTCCATCATATGGTGAGCGGTGCAACAATATTACAGTGGAGTGGTGATTGGTCCTCATTCTGAGGGCTGGGAATCAGATGGACAAGCAGTGCCCTTATCAGGCCTGTGATAATGAACCCTTCCTCGTCTCTGCAATGAAATGGTTTTGCCTCATGCTATCAGGGAATAGATAATACAGAGAGTGCTGAAGTGCTTGTCTTTCTTATTTGGGCAGACATAATAGCATTGTAAGTACTTTAACAGACTGTTAGTCAATGGATAGTGACAATGACAGAGATTGTAGAATACACTTCAGGGGAGGACAGTGGGTGCAAGTCCAGTTTTTCTGTATATACTGCTTCTACTTTGCATTGCAGTTTGTGAAGCCATAGACACTTCCCAGCTGTAAGGAACACCAGGTAAAGCTGAAACCCACACATGGAGCACTTAGAACAGTCCATCACGCAGGCTTCCTTATGTTGTGTCTAATGTAGGCATCTGTTTACTTTCAGATTTTTAGCCCCAAACATGTACTTGCTCTCACTTGTTTATGGTGCAGGAAGCATGGTGGATGGCCATATCTCTAGATGAAACAACTCATCTCACTCACAGCTTCCTTAGGGAGATATGCTCATCATGGGCTGAGCAAGCATGGGCTGAGCAAGCACAGTCTCCTTTGCTTCTCCTTTAGCTCTTCCTCACAGGTGCCACTAGATCCTCCTTACTGGCCATGAAAACAGCCACAGTTTCCCTCCTCCCATACAAATAGCCTGCTCTGGGTAAAAAGAAAGGATAGTTCCTACAAGACAAATCTGAAAATGGAGGTGCATATGCAAGAAAGAGTGCCAGGCACCTGGCATTTGCCTTTGATCGTGCTTTTGCAGAAGACACAAGAAACCAGTAATGACATGTATGGTGTAAGTTTAGGTGACCAGGTGATGGGCTGAGGTAACAAGAGATGGCTGAGAAGGAACACTGTGGCAGGATGAATATGGCCCTGCTCATCTTTCTCAACCCCAGAAATTCTATCTCCATTTCATTTCACATCTTCATGATTCTGACAAGGTCTGTTCACAAGAGACATGGCTCTGGCCTGAATACCAGTGCATATACAGATGGGAAAAAAACACAGCAAAAAGATAGGCAGAGCACTGTTGCACCTGCTATGCATACAAAGAAGGTGGAATGCAAATACCTTTTGTAAGTACAGATGCTTGCTTGGGTACTCTTAGGAAACAGGCATCCTGCATATTCCAGTGTTGTGGAGGTGTGGATATTTGGATAAAGTACAGTTTGATTATTATTAATTTTTTAAATAAACTTTTTTGATAACCAAGTGGGTAAAATAGCACTAGATGCCTACATTTACAGGGACAAATTGCATCTTATACAGTTTACAGGGAGACTTATTGGGATTTTTGTAGTCTCCACTGAGGATACTACAAATGCAGCACATTTACAGCAAAGAATATATGGAAAGAGATCTAAAAGAGACACATTTTATAGTAGAATTTCTAGTCATTTCATGACTGAATTTAATAGAATAAAACTGAGCTCTTTGATTATGAACATTCCTATGTAGGATCACAATGCTACCTGGAATGGCAATGACTGGAACTCACATATCAAATGCTTGCAAAACATCTATGATAAATTTAATGCTTTGTTCAAAGAAATTCTAAAACTTCTTAAGGCTGAAGTATTGCTTTGGAAGTGGTATTAGTAGCAGGTCCTGCAAAGATACAAGGTTCGTTTTATCCTGCAATGAGCATACTAGCTGTATCACAAAGGCTGGATGTTAAGTCCACTTTCATGGACAGATCTCTTTGAATCTTTCATGTATGCAGGCTATTAGTATTAGAATACAAGCGTCTTCTGAGATGAAAGACCATATTTCAGCCTCTTATCATAAATATTCATGTATGTGATGTCACCACATATATACCCAGTCCAACCCAGCAATTCCCAAACTTGTTAAATCTATATATTTAACGATGATGGAAGGAAGCCTCCAGCTATTTGTTGCCTGCCATTTTATCTAGACGTATGAATGCATGACTTGAGAAAGTCCTTCTTCCCACTCTCTTCTAGAGAACTGAGGACAGGAGTTTCTTCCAAGGCCCCTTTAGCTGAGCAGATAGGCAATTCAGACTCAGCATTCCAATCTTTCATGAACACAGACTGATGCTAAAGATAATGACTTCTATGCCTCTTAAAAGGAAAAAGACACTCTTCCCCATTCAACCTTATGTCTAGGCATGTTTGATTTGCCTTCTGACTGCACTAAAACCATCTTTAAACAGTGTATAATGAGCACAGTGTGTCTCTGCTGTCTTGTAATGCACGATTAGTTTGCTAACAACTTGTTTGAGTAGGCATGTGTGTTGCTTCATGTCTTTAAGATTATGCCTGAGCAGGAATTAAAAAAAATCACAATTCTCCTCCTGTTACTCCTACTCTAGCTTTCCTCTGGAGCATTCTCTCTCTCTTATGTCTGTCTTAATTAGATCATGCCAGTCCTAATTTGAGAATGCAGACTTTAAGTGGGGAGTGAAGAAGGAAACACAGAGACAAAATATACTAATTTTAGACAGAGACAAATGTCTCTTTTTCCATTAGGGATATGGAGGGAAGGGGAGCAAATAAAAATAATAAAAAAGACAAAGCAAAACCTGCAGATGAAAACTGCACATTGTGGGTACTGTGGTGATCATAGCAAAGAGTGCTAGGAAGTTCAGCTGGAGAGGAGTCTACAGGTGAGGCACTGCTCTGTTACCAACCCTATGGGCCCTCTGTCTCTTCTGACCCAGGATATATTACAGAATAGCATTGCAAATTTCCATTTAAATATATCCCAAGTATTTTTTAGCACTCAGAAACTATATGAGAAAACAATTGTGCACGTAGATTCCATACCTTCTCCCTTGCTTATAGTACTAAACCCTGACTTTGCTAGTGAGCCTGTCTTCGAAAGGATTCCTCCAGAGTAAAAAGCTGCATGTGTGTCTTTGGGATAAACATAAAGCTCAGGGCTTCAGAATGGGGAGATTCTTTTCTGTATGTGTAGATTTAAAGCACAATGCTTAAGTTGTGATGTATATAAACAGCATCGAACCAGCTTGTGTTACAGCTTAGGGGGGAAAAGCCATAAGGATGATCAGAAAGAATCTGTGCCAGGCCATGGATCAGTTTTGAACAAATCTATTCTGTGTCTGTGTGCATGAAGAAGGGTATTTAAGATGCGCACTGATTCTTGTTTATTACTGTAAATTATTTATTTCTTCCTTTCTCTGGTTTTCTCCCTGTATTGATGTAAATTATTCACACACGAAATTCAGATTTGAGAAATACACAAACAAAGAGGATTATAGTTTAGTCACCCAAAATGATTCCTCCTTCAGATTCACCTTGTGTTCTCCCGCTTCATCTCATCACAGAATTATCAGCTCTAAGCCAAGATATTCCATGCTGACAAACTAGGGTGAATATCTGGAGATGAAGCTACTGCCCAGCTTATTAATAAAAGAGATAACATTCAGGAACATTTGTAAAAGTCAACTCTTTGCATGCTACCTGTGCAGAATAAAACGAAGGTAGCATGATCCTCAATCCTCAGGCTAAGTTTCTTTCCTTGGTCTCAAAATCTGCCCAATTTCATGTTCCAGCGAAGTAAATTACAGGATTTTTAGCCCATATTTGCTCTCCGCACAGTTAAAGAGACTGCTTATGCCTACAAATTGGTCCTATTGTTTCCCCTTCCATTGCAGGGAAAGAATTCCAGCAGCCAGAGGATCTTCTCTGAAGCAAATAATCATGTCCTGGCATGCATACAGACAGTTCAGCACTCCTGCAGCTCTAGGGTGTGTGCTAGAGTGAGAGAATAAGACAATCTTAAGCATCAGATCCCATAGCAAAGTACACAAATCTGGTCTCTAGAGCACCAGGTTCCTTTTCTGCATTGCAGGGACTGGTGTGTGTGGGGACTGAGGCTGTATGTCATTTAATTTCAGTGATTTGCCCTGACATTCATTTGTTTCTGATAGCAGCCTTGTCCTCATGCACAGACAAATTTTCCTGTCACTTAGTATGATGCACTGAGCAAATGATATTTGCCTTTGCCCAGGTCAAAGCCACAAGAAAAGTCTACCTGGTCCAAACACCAAAGTCAGTGCTGTTGGAAGTACCAGAAGTAGTGACGGTAGGGGTGGTGGGTAGTGTTTTGTCATGGAAGTGACAAACAAATTACAATGTGGGTCTTTCATAATTGCTTTTGTGTTGTCATATGGCAGCACACAAGCAGACAAGGGTCGTAACAGCTAGAGATAGATGCCTGCAGTGTGACTGAGGCCAATCCATTCCAGCTGCAGCTAGCCCTCAATGGCACAAATACTTACCACCTAGTACTTCTTGGGGTTATGCCAGGAATCTTTCTTTGTTGTGGATGAAAATGGGAGACTAAATGTAATTTAAGAAAAGAGGTAAGGCAGAAATAGCATCTTTCAGCAGGTTTCACTGTTTGATTTTCTCCTGTTTTAGAAGCTGGATTTTGTGTTCACCCCGGGGTGAGCTCACACAGTGAAGAAGCAATGGGATAAAAGAACATTTTGGCATCCTGCATGCTAACTCACAAAAGCGTAGCCCATGGTTAAAGTAACCTGCCAGGAACTCAGTTCTCTGGAGGCCTCTGCACAGCTAGGAGTAGACAGGTCACAGGAGAACCTTCAGTGCTGGCAAATCTCTCTTTCATTGGAGAAGTAGTTCAGCTAGGAGTCTTTGCAGAATCCATTGCTGGAGTTTTGTGAAACAGCTAGAGCAGAAAATTGTTCAAAGTTGCTCACCTGGCTTTTCTGATACTTCGACCCATAGTTTAGTAGATTCAGCATATTGCAAGGTAGCAGCAGTTTCTTGTGCCATCGTCAGTATAGCAGACTTTGCTACAGACACCTGTACACTTGTTACTTGTGGGAATAGACTCTTTGCACTCTCTGTTTAGGATTTCACCTCTGTGATCAATCCCAAAGTTAAACTGCATGCTCATTAAATAATGGTACTCAGAGATATCCTGCTCTGCTCTGCACTGGTGTGGCTTCAGCTTGAGTACAGTGTTCTGTTTCTTCTGGGCTTTTCACTCTTTTCTTTTGGAAGGTTGTTATTTGTCAAGCAAGGGATGAGAACAATCTTGGTATTCTCAACAAAGTTCATAATAAAAGATGTTTATGCACCAGATAATCCAAAAGGGAAGAGGAAAAAAAGAGAGTGAGGAAGAAGGAAAGAAAGGGGAAAGAAGGAAAGCATAAAGGAAAAGACAGTATCTATGTTTTCCTCCTCTTTTCTCCTTTTATAAGAATGTGTTTTTAAACAGAAAGCTTTTCCTCTCTGAGAAAGAACAGTGAGCAGGAACTGTCTTCTTAAAAAAGGAGTGTTGAATTAAGCAAATCAACTCTGTGTATTCTTTCAGGTGTACAGAGTCAAAAGAAGAGGAGAATTCAAACAGAAAATGGAAGCAGATATTAGAAAATAGTAGAATAGGGTGGGATTCAGACTGTGCTGTTACAGACACTGAAAAAAAAATAGAGAACTGCAGAGAACAGGCATGTTCTGCATTGACCTGAGCGTCATGGTCTGTGTATTCTGCTCAGCTTGAGATACAAGTCACTGCTTCACTGTGTAGACAGTTTCTGACTATGACCATAGCCAAATTATCAGCTGGCTACAAAAAGTATACGTAAATTATCTGATATTAACCCTAGGTTCCCATGTTTGAAATGGGAAAGGACTATTTATTTTAACACTTGATCTGAACTCTTATATACTCAGAAACAGTTTTCTTTTCTGAAACGGGGTTAGAAAAAAGCCCAAATACAACACCTTTCTAAAACGTATCTAATCTGATTTGAAAAATCTTAAGCAAGGTCAATCCCACTTCCTTTCCTGGTGAGCTGCTTTAGTGTTTAGCTGACCTCATTGCTAGAAAATGACAAGGTTACCTTCTGCTTCCAAAGTTAATCTACTCCAGGTGGCACTGTATCTTTACCTCCATCACGAGAGCTTCTTTCCATGTACGAACACTTTTACATAGTGATCCTCTGACATCTGCAGTGTCCTTTCATGGAGTGCATGCACAAAGGCAACACCATGCCAAGATGAAATAATCTTGGAAAATATGGCAGACTATAAATGTACTGTCATTCTACTCCCTTAGCTAAAATTACATCGGTGATGGTGCATTGGAACTCAGATCCTGAATGAAAATCAAGGGCTTTGCTCTTAGGCTGGGGATTCTCTGAAAACTGAAGTGAAATGTGTTAATCTTCTGGGCCTATCCATACTTTTGCTTGGACTATGCAAGCACTGTGAAAGACTTGATTCTCTCTGCCCGTTTGACTTTTGACAGATAATTCTGTAAAAGAGTTGGATTTACAGTGTGTTAAGCAACTTCTGGTTTGGTTGCTATTAGGTGGGCTATGTTTTGCCCATGACCTAGCTGAGTCCACATTTTAGAGCTCTTAAAGTTAGTAATCCTGCTCATGCTTTTAATATTGCCTTGTACTTTTGGCTTAAAGCACAGTATGCTAGATCAAATGAAACAAAATGCACCTACTAAGATTGAACTATAAGGCAACTGCCTTTGTTTTCCTTCCAGAGTTGAAAAGTGTTCTTTCTATCCTCCTCTGTCCTCTTCATCAGGAAAAAGCTGCAGATGAGCTCCAGACTTTTCTCCTCTGAGCTGCACTGAAATCTGGCTCTGCTAACGAGCAGCCTTTTGATTCTTCTGAACACACCACAGCTTGGCTCCTGTTTTCCTTGACGCACTGCCAAGCCTATTACACATGTCTGAGCAGTCAGGGAAATAGAAGAATTATGACTTCCATTTGGCTTTTACTACTGCTTACTCTAATTTTTGCTGGCTTTGAAATACAGCAATGGCTTTTCTTTTATTTTATTTTTCCTTGTCACTTTGCCATTTTCCTTTTCTTTTTCTCTTGGAAAAAAATAATAAAACAAAAAAGCAACTACAATAATAAGTTGATAAAGTGAAAGCCTCTTTCCTTACACTGCCTTGCAAATACACTTTTTTTCATTCCAGAACAAGATTTCATTATCTGAAGAGTTTTGTTGCAGGAAGAAGTGTGCTAATGAGATTGTATGTAATCAGAACATATGGAATTGCTTTACCATTATTTCTATTTCAATTCCTTCAGAAGGAGGCTGACAATGAGGTATATTTGTGTGAAATGAGGCAGTAGTAATGGCTAGCATGCCATTCCTCTACCATGTGAGTTGGAGAATGCAACTGCAGGAAGCACAGACAGTAGTTGGTAGAAGATGCTTAGCAGATCATCTGATGAAACCCCCATTCCCTTGAGATCCCAGTGCTGTTAGTTCTACAGCAGAGAAAGGGCTGATTTCCTCAGTAGGACTAGAGCACTGACTACAGGAAAGTTCTGCATTTAAGAGGAGGAGAAGGAGGCAGTAAGGAAAAAAGTGTGTCCAGGACAAGGCAAGTGGATTAGGTTCTCACATTCCTCTTAAGAAAGTGGTGTTGTAGGGAGAACCCATCACAAATGACTGTATAAAAACAAGTATAACATGGGGGAAAAGAAGCAGGAAGAGAGATAAATATTAGTAGCTGCAAAACAACGACATCACAAGGATCAGAAAGGTGTGGTGAGGTAATTCACATGACTACAGTGCTGCAATGAAAAGCTATGGGCTCTTTAGGTGAGATAAGAACAGATGCACAATGCAGAAGTTCAAACACACAGAGATCTACTGTGTAAGCAGCAACAGCTCCTGCAAAGCATTCTCACAATGAAAGATGTACTGCAGGTACTGGCCCTGGGATCTGTGATTTTAACATCTTTTCAATGACCCAGAGAAGCCAAGAGAATGCACTTTTGTCAAGTATGCTGATGCCACAAGCCTAAGGGGAACAATGTACACTTAAGAGCTGTGTTGTTATTCAGAAAGGACTATATAGGCTGGAAGAATAAATGATCAGAAACTTTAATGAAATTCACCAAAAACAAATTCAAAATCTGCACCCAACAGAGAAGTGAGCAGAAATGATGCTTTACTTTGTGTGATGTTGAAGGGTAGAAAACAAATGATTGGAAAACCAAAGATATTTGAGCAACCTGGTCTAGTAGGAGATGACCTTGCCGATAGCAGGGTTGGAACCGGATGTTTTTAAAAAGTCCCTTGCAACCCAAACCATTCTACGATTCTATGATTCTATGATTCTATGATTCTACGATTCTACGATTCTGTGATTCTATGATTCTATGTTCTTAGCTGCAGTTATAATAAGGTGGTAGTGTACAAATTCTCAAGGCACGTGAAGAAGGTAAGCAGCAAAATTACGACTCTGCAATTCATGAAAGCAGCCTTAAGTTTATTCAGATAACTGAGAAAAGAATTTCTTGGGAGTCAGCCTAAAAGGGAAAAAACCCCTTGGGTTGCTGGCTGGTCTTCCAAGACAAGTTCATACAGACCAAGAATGGTCCATTCTGACTCACAGAAATAATGAAGAGGGTGGCCTGTCTTCAGTGAGAATTCCTGAATGAGAACCTGTATGAGAAAAGGAAACATATGGAAGATAAAAATGAAGACAAATAAAACAGAAAGGATATGAGAAGCAGCATGTAGAGAGAATTAGGAAGGCCCAAACTTGCCTGAAATTGAAATGGTAAATCCATGTATCTGGAGAGCTCCAATTTAATGACACATTCTTCTCTGAGCCTTTTCAGAGGGCTGTGTCTCAGAACAGCAAGCTCTGGAAAAGGAGTGAAGGGAGCATCATTACACACAGTAGAGGAAGATTGAGATAAGGACCACTTCAGTGAAAAAAGCTTATATGACTTGCAGGTTCTGATGTGGTACAGCTAAGGTTGATGAGCTGGCTGAGTGACATCATTACAAGACTGCTTGCTGTCATCTTTCTGATCACTGTGATCATAGAAATTCCTTATGATTGCTAAAAGACAAACAACACACTTCTTTTTTAAGAAAATAATAATAATAATAATAATAATAATAATAATAAAGAGATCCTGAGAATTTTATGTTCCACTGTCTGAGAAGATAACAGAGTAAAGAACTCTGCAAGCCATGTCAAGGCATAGAAAGAACAAGATGATGGGGAACAGCCAGTAGGGATTTATTTTATCAGTGGCATGTTACAACAAAAAAACTGATTGTTTCCTCTGATGACAGGCAGATGATTTGTTACAAGAAAAACTGTAGGCTGTAGGCTGTCTTGATGATGGACTTCTTCCTCTTTCTGGGACTTCAAGAAAGCTAGAGAGGGCGTCTTATCATAGTGCCTCATGACAGAACAAGGGGGAATGGTTTTAAACTAAAAGAAAGTAGATTTAGATTAGATATTAGGAAGAAAATATTTACTATAAAGCTGGTGCGGTGTTGGATTGGTTGCCCAGAGTAGCTGTTGATGCTCTGTACCTGGACGTGTTTGGCGTCAGGGCAAGTGGGTTTTGAGCAACCTGATCTAATGGAAGGTGTTCCTGTCCATGACAGGGAGGTTGAAGCTAGAAGTTCTTTAAGGTCTCTTCTAACTCAAACCCTTCTATAACATGTGACTGACTATGCATGAGGGGAGAACATCAGGTGCTATTCACCCTGGCTTTAGTGAAGCTTTTGACATTTTCCAGAAGCATTTTTATAGAAAAAATATAGTTTGGATGGCTAACTGAAAACATGTGAAAACCCATGAGTTCAATTTAGATGTCATTTGTTCCAAGACTCTTCCAAGTTGACAGCTATGATCACTGAGGATAAATAAAAAGGCAGATGCTGTGTAATGTTTTCATTAATTACCTCAGCAATAGATTACAACAAACTTTTGCTGAGTTTGCAGATGATGGTAGATTGTATAGAGCACTTTAAGCACTGGAGAATAGAGCTCTCGTTCAGAATGACCTGAGAAAACCAGAATAATGGGCAGACAGCAACTTCCTGAAGTTCAAAGGCAAGTGCTGTGTCCCACACTGGGAACAAGACAGCCCCATGCAACAGCACAAGCTGAGGACTCTCTCTGCGGCAACCCTGCAGAAAAGGACCTGGTAGACAGAAAGGACAAGGAGAGTCAGTAGTATATGGTAGTGAAAGTTAATTACATACTGTGCTTTTTAAGCAAAATTGTGGCTTCCAGGTTAAGTGATTGTTCCCCTCTGGCTTAGTGCATGTGAGACTGAATCTGCAGTACTGTATTCAAATTTGTCACCTAAGACAAGACAAATATTGACAAACTGGATGAGTCTCACTACTCTGGCCAGATGGCTGGAGCACAGAAACTACGGGAAGAGGTTGAGAGAGCCTGATTCATTTATCTGCAAGAAAAGGAAGAGCCACCTCTATTCTTCCACTAACAGAAATGAAAGTGTAAAGGTGTCTGGGACTTCTCAGTGGTGCCCAGAAAAAGAACAAGAGGCAGCCAGGTGCAAGTTCTAAAAGGGAATTCCATGCGGACTGAAAAAAATCAGATTTCACAGTGAGAATGATTAGATGCTGGAACAGGTTTCCTAGGTTGTGTGTTCTCCATCCTTTGAGCTACTCAAGACTTTTACTGGATATGACCACGAACAACACAATAACACAATAATAGATTACCTTTCAAACTACATCATCCTTTTATTCTGTGATTTTCACTGCTGCTGGAATTTTCAGGTCCTTGAAGCACATACATCTATATGGGATTACCTCGGCTGTGCTCTTCTAAGTTCTCAGTCCACAACATGTTGCCTCTAGGATACTGCGTGGAACTTTTGCTAATGTGTTTCCATGAGACAAAAATAAAATTAAAGCATGTGAGAAGATCCATTCACTCATTGTACTAAAAGGAAACCTTTGCATGACAGTGTATCCTCAGATCACATTCCTTATCAGAGTCTTTCTTGCATATTTTACTTTGCCCCCCATCCACTGGATGTTCAAAGGAAGGGGAAAAATATCACTCCTCTTCTTGCTAGAGTTTTCTTTGTTTTTTTTCTTTTTTTCATTGGATATGATTTCACAAATGGAGAGGCCAAATTGCTGTCTCCTAACATCATTATGTCCCTGGTCAAAATGTCACGAGATCCTCTAGTGCTGAGAAGAGCTTTGGGGGACAGAACTCAAGCTTACTGTTCCTTTGCTATTCCCACCAGCAAACAGTGTTCTGAGCTAACCGCTGTAAATCTCCAACAGACTAGCAGTTGGTTATAAGTTATTTCTCTAAGAAACTATAAGTAATTTTGCATGAGCAAACATTTTGGCAAAACAAGACTGGATCATCAGATTGAAGAAATAAGTGCTGAGGCTTCTGATCTCTATTAAGTGTTGTATGAAGCTCTTCTGATTTGAAGGTCTGAGTGTTTTTGTCATGCATACATTTTTTGAAGCTGTCCAAAGACAAGCCCTCCCACATCTTTGTTTCCTTGTTTATGAGTCTTTCTGTGAAGCTCCACTCATTATTCTGCATTTCAGGCAGATAATTACATTATATTAATGTTCCTGTCAGCCATAAGAGACCTCTGATACTAAAATAAATCTTTTTTTCTACCTCTGCTTGTGTCTTTACCAAGTGACATCATAATGCTGATGTGTAAACTCTTCAATTCTAGTTCATTCAATGTTCAAAGTGTCACAGAATGGAGCATAAGGGATGCCAACTGTAATCTTAACACAGCTATTTGGGAAGAATGCTCAAGAATACTGACAAGCTTTGCTTTTTATGAAAAAAACAGCATGAGTATGGGAATCCTTTGCTATCATGACTACTTTGGCTGTGATTCTAGATCTAGGAGGCAAACTTTAGTGAAATTGCATTATCTTAGTACACAAGGCAAAGAAGCAAACAACCAGTGGTGAAAGTATTTCATACGTGGTTGGGCAAATTTGGGGTCCTTGGCCATGAGCCAGCATTATTTCTTCATCACCATCTGACTCAATTTTATGATCCTGTTGCTGTGTTAAAGAGTTTCTATTGCCCTGTGGAATCAATACTTAACTTACTGTCAGAGTAATGTGATATAGACAAAACCATTACAGGTAAAAAGGTGGCTAATACCCCAGAGGTATTCTTCAAATAACTTTTTTTTCAATGGAGTGGGAAATATTAACAAGGCTATTTGGCTGTTTACGCAGATAAACTGAGACAAGTACATATGGATATGTAAGATGTTTTGTATCATTAAGTGACAATCATTCTCTTGGAATGATATAACCCTTTGCCCAAAACAAATGGATTTAGTGTTATCTCATGTTTACTGCTTGGTTGTCATAGTGTAAGGGAAGATATTACAATAGTAGTGACCATGGTTGCTCCAGGTTGCTCCTAAAGAAGATGAGGAGACAGTATCAGAAACAAGCAAGCAAACAAGCAAACAAACAAAAGCATCCTAGGAGGAAAAAGAGAAGGATAAATGAAGGTTCTGGTCATTGGGACATACAAACAGGAGGTGTACAGCAGATGCTAGGCATTAAGACTAGTCCCTGCATAGGCTCAGGAGCAAACTGTTTGGGAAGAATATGGAACTGCTGCTCTGCTGTTACTGACCAGAAGTCATCTGAGGTCACCAGTGGAGGATTGATGGCTAGAAAAGTATTGGCTATCCACTGATTCACTGCAAAGAGATTTCAGGCCATTGTCAGCTTGCTGAAAGTCCTTGAGAAGATTTAAATCTTACCTGATAACTTCTGACTGAGTGCTTATAGCTTTGTTAAAGTATTTCACGTACTCTGCAACAATAAGAAGCTTCACAGGAGGCAAGCATGGACTCATCTCATGCCTGAAGATTCATGTGAGACATTGAGCAACAGAGCAATCAAGCCTTGTTTGGGATTCCCCACCTTCTATGTTAGTCAAGGGTCAAGCCACATTCTGGGATGTGCTGCTTTCCCGAGTGCCTAAGCTGGTGCTGCTGTGCGCCCTTAAGGAAGTAGTATTAATGGCAACCTACTGGGTATGAGGGAGCATTTTTCAGCTTTGGAAATTACATTTTCATCAACATGGAAAGGAGCGCGATCCTCAATACATTCCTTTAGTATACTCAGCAAGTAAAGCTAGCTTCTCTTACAGGTCCTCTAAGACTCATTTGACTGTTACAGAGAAGTAAGTACTGTGTGTAGCAGTGTCCTTGAGGGCCTGTAGCTACTAGTACTTAAAATCAATACTATACATCCACAGTAACATTACAGAGTGAAATAAAAATGATGAAAAAGCATAGGTAGGATGGTGTGATATGGAATTACAAAGTACAGGGGGAGAAGGATCAGCTGGGCAACCTTTACTGAAAGTAAACTTCTGGTGATCTATTAGCCATCTTCACTGCTCCTGTTGTTAGCATGGTATTTATGTGGAGCTGAGGGGTGTTTTATATGCAAAAATTTCTGTGTAACAGGAAAAACTACGTGCAAATTAACATTCACCAAAGTGCATGAAAAGAAGAGGAAAAAAGCAACCTGTTCTCTGTAAGAAGTTCATTCTAGGTATGTAACTTCTTGAAAGAACAGACCTATTTTGCTCTACAGGGAAAAAAAAAAAATATATCCATGCTGTAAAATATGGTGAAGGCTGAAGGAAATTGAGCTGAATTCACAAAAAAGTCAAGTAGAAGGGTCAAGTGAAATTGCTCCATAAAGTGTTCATTTCTATCCTATCTTCAGAGCTTCAACCAGCACAGCAAAAGCTCTGATGCCCCACTGCCCTTATTTCAAATTTCTTCTTCTCAGCAGCTCAGTTCTCATACTGGTAACAGGAAGGTTTTCTTGGCTATTTAAAAGAAGAGAAAGAAAGAAGAAAAAAAAAGGCCAATACCAAAACTTGTCCACTTCAATCCAGCCTATCCAATGACAAAACCAAGTTTGTTTCTGTTTCTGCCTTACCAGGAGCACCATTTCAGGACTGAAACAAAGCAAAGCAAATAAAAAAAGTATTTGAACTTCCAGTTTATCTTTTTTTTTTAATCCTAATTTTTTAAAAACCAAAGTCAGATTGACACAGCTGCTCTTCTTAGATACCATAGACAAACTCTGCCAAGATAATCAGCCCTTCTCGTAGCTGAGCAAATATCATCTAACTACATACAATGCAAACAGCAGAACCAAGGCCAGAGCTCAAATAAAGCACTGAAATCTTTTCTGGCCTGAAAGAAGGGGCCATTATTTGACAGTAGCAGCACCCTATGGATCAGAAGTCAGCCTGAAATGAATCTTCAGTATCTCTCCATGTGGCAAGTGGAGAATTTGCGTTCATGATTTCTTAGAACAGTGATTTACTTGCAGTAAACTATGGCCATCTAGTAACCAATTAGTCAGAGATTGTATCTAGGAGTGTTGACCACTTGGAAATTGTCATAGTTCACATTTATACCTATGGATATTCACATTTCTCAAAACACCCACTTTGCTACAGTGAACAAATATACCAGCAAGCACAAACAACAACAACAAAAACCTATTCAAGCAGAAAATGTTGGGGACAACAGAATAAGGCCTAGAAAAGCTTTCTTGCCAAGGTTAGTAAATCAGGAAAAAAAATAATGAAGCAGGGATGAGCTGCCTGCAAAGGGGAGATTAGACCTTAATAGATAAACCTTTTTAGATTTCTGAGAATAAAAATCTTGTGCAATTCATAAGAAATCTTCAGCCATGGCATTAGATTTTAACCACAGCAGATTTATTATTTTGGATATGAGCAGAAGAACCTGTGTATATGTTTATTTCTACTTACTGCAAGGTGTGTGCTATGTAGAACTGTTAGTTACATATATTATTTAATTGGGTTGGAACACAAAGGCTTACAGAGTACATGTTGACATGGTTTTCACATGTTTTTGATCTGTCTCTACCAGCACTGTAAGATTAAAAGTAGACACATTTCAGAGTGTGACACAAACTGTTGGCTTTTCCTGGTAGGCAGCTGAAAGCAATATTTCTTCAGTTTCTTTTCCCAGTCCACAAGTGTAATCCAAACAGACCTATGCTTGCCACTGCCTGTCCTTCACAAACACACACTGAATACTGAGCTACAGAAAGTTAGCTCCCTCATTCTTTGCTAGCAGACATTCTTCTTTTCAGTTGGCAGTCACTCCAAACAGTGGTAACAGAATCTGGAGAACAGATCTCATGGCAGCAAGCCACAAGACAAAAGTCTGCTTCCTATGTGTGCAAGCAACAAGTAACTTTTTGAATAAAACTGTCATGGAAAGTTATCTGTAGGTGTGCGTACAACCTGAGTGCTTCCCTCCTCTCTTTGAGGTAGGGGACACTTAATCACTTCTAGAGATACATTGCTGCCCACCACAACTGTAAAAAAATCCCATTTTTGCAAGGAACAAGCACATGTGGTGGAACAGCCGCATGTGGAACAAGATTTGACTGATTTTACAGGACAATACACAGGTGAAGTCGATATCATTGAGCCTTTCTTTTCTCCTGTACCAGAACAGGCACTTTTCACATCTCCAAGATTATTCCCCAAGACTATTCCTTTATTCCCTACAAGAAGGATATTGAATTGTTTGAACATGGACTGACACATCTTAAGCATAGGCTGGCACAAGCAATACTTTAATCAAAAGTATGCTCTTTTTTTTCTTGCTCATAACCTCTGTTCCTTCCTCTGCTCTCCTAAACACAGTTTCTGAAATGCTAATTCGTATTCCCCTCAGCATGAGTCTTCCTTTCCTTTCTTACACTCCCTTGGACATACTTTGAACTTGACTAGGCAGGGCCGTGAGCAACCTGATCAAAGTGAGCTCTGCTTCAAGTGGCAATTGGAACAGATGATGTCCGTAAGTCCCTTAAAATATAGGTTACTCTTTGGTTGTAATAACTTTACTAATTGAACAGTGGTTTGGCATTTATAGCAACTTAACTAACATTAATGAATACTGCATGAAAATTGCATGCTGGAGCCTAGCTTTCAACTTCTAGAACAGGACCTTAGATGTCATTCTTGCACCTCTTGAACATCAATTATTGCTCTATCTTCATTACTTTGATCAGTCCAAAGCATGAATAAAGATTCAGATTAGTTTATCTCCTGTCATCTGTTTTCAACAGAATTATCTAAGGAAAAGGAAATTTCATAAGCTTAAACTAGAAAGCACTCTTACATCATAAGTGATCTTATTACGGTCCTGGAATGTTTTTCTCAGGACCCCAGTGCTCGCAACATAGGTGTGATGATACTGAGGATTCAAGTTCCTTAGAAATCCACATCTAGAAATATGTCAAAGTAGCTCAGCTTGTCAGAGTTTGATGGAGAACTTCAGCGTGGCAACTCTAGCTAAAGAACAGAGAGCATCAAAAAGAGGGTTAAATTCAGAGGATAATTGCTATGGAAAAGTGGCTTTCCATTACAAACACTTTCATTTACTATCAATAAAAACATCAGCCCTACCTTTCCAGCTTTCTGTACAGGAATAGGCTTAAATCTTCACTACAGTTTGTCTCACAGTATGTAGGCCTCTCACATCTTCTATGATTGAAAAAGAAATCAAAGCCTGAAAAATTGACCTTTTTTCTTTAAAATATTTAGAAGAAGCTGAAATTATTGTGATTTTATACTTTAGCAGCAAGTTCTCCAATCTCCCTTCAAGCCATTCATCTCTAGTCTACTCCTCCAGCAAGTGTTTACTAATCAGAAGATCCGTGTATGATACTGTGCTCATGTACTACATGCCTTATAAGGCATTTGTCTCTGCTCACTAACAAATGGTCTTCAGACATTTCAAGGAGTGGATGCTGGAAAAACTGAGCACAGAGACTGACAGTGTGACCATAGAATTAATCAGTATGGACCTTACAATGAGATATCAAATCATGTATCACAAAAGTGATCCTTGACAAAAATAGACAAAACAAAAGTCTGACATTGTAAAATGTTTGCCAAAATTTCAAACTTAGGTCTGCCTTCTGTTTTCATGTTTTTATTCCAAAAAAAGTCAGAGATAACCAGCAAGCATTGAAAGCTGCCCTCCACTTTTTATTTCCATTTCCAGCCAATGTATGTTGGTCCATGTTCCTGTGAGTAGATATTTGTAAACCTTCCATTGGCCTACAAAAAGGAACAGGTACAGAAAAAAGGTGCAGTGACAAGAAGCTTACTTGGCCCACTCTGCCTTTACAAAATTAACTTTTCTCTAATTGTAGCATGAAGTAAAGTCAGTGTTTTCTTATGCCAACTGCACGACCAGAGAGATAGCTTTATCCAGACCTTATTCTTACCCAATAGTAGTGGTGGATTTGTCGTTTCAATTATGCATGCTCAGAGAGTAGAAAGCCGAATTCATAATGAACTTTCAATGCCATCAAGGAGAAAATCAACTTCATACGCTGAAGTACTGTACAGAGTATTTTTGCCTTATGCCTGCCTCTAAAATTGTTTCCAAAGACAGCAGGAGGGAAATAAGTCTCATGTACAGAAAAACAACAACACACTTACTGTGTATCAGATCCATCCATTGTTGCAAATTGCCTATATAAAACACACACCGCCACTGTGCTGAATAGCCAGCTCAGCATTCTCTTCCTTCTCACTGGATAACATAACCGACTCCCCTACGTCTTCACCCCATGTCTGTGAATTGTGATGACCCAGTACTTCTAAAATGGACTCTAGATATACAAATCACTTCCAGAACATGAACAAATGTGTCCAGCAGAGAAATTCATTTTTGCCTCCAGATAAGATTGAAATTTTTTAAATATTGGAAATGTCTCATCTTCCTCCTTGAGAATACTTTCATCAAACATACTTTCACTCCAGTATGTTTTCCCCTACTCCTATTTCCTGTCAACAGTGAGGATAAACATTGTTCCTACACTGGAATAGAATTGACTGAATGATGAACAAGCATAAAGTAACTCTATCAAGTCCAAGTCAAATTTGAGATTATTTCATATTCCAGACAAAAATCCATTTTTGTGACTGAGGTTATTGACCATACACATTATCTACCAAATAAACAGATGTAGAACCCAGAATAAACTGGGTAAATCTTTGCAGCCAGATATATTGCAGTAGCCCAATTTAAGGCGTAAACTGGTACACAACTACTGTCATATATTCAAAATATGTTCCACATTTGTCCCAGAGTCTTATTTATATGTAGGGGGCAAGGAAACAAGGAAAAAAAAAGCACTTTCAAAATGCCTTCCTTTCCCAAAGGCACCTCCCTCACTGTTACTCATTTATAAAGCCTTACAGTGTTTTCATTCAATTACCTACCAAAACCAAATTCAGCACTGCTATTTTTTTTTTCTATGAAAGTTCCATTGTCCAGAAACATAACAGTTTTATGAAGCACACCAGACAGCCATTATGCTGCTGTCAGATGAAAATAACAACAGTAACTTATAATAATAAAGTACGAAAATGATATGCACTCATTAGCTGATTTTTGTTCTTATACATATTATATAGTTGTATAAATACTCATTTAAACTCCCCATCTTGCAAATAAAGGACTAGCAGCACAAAATAAATGAAACCTGAATTAAAGTCATAACAAATCTGAAAGATAACTTGAATTTGAACTCAGGACTCTGATGCGACCACTTGGATTCTGCATATATGATTCCTTCTAGGAAGAAAAATAATAATAAAAAAAGACAGCCTTCTTTGCAACTGAAAGTCAGCTAGAAGAATTCCCAGCCCCATAAGCAGAAGAACAAATAGTAACACGTTCACAAGCCTTTTATTTTTGCACTGCAAGCTTTGATTGTCAACTTGATCAGACTGATGAAAGCAAAAGATAATTTCTCTTTAACAGTTGATGGTGGTCTATTTTGATCTTATACAGAATGGAAATTGAACAAGATAACTGTTACAGTTATAAGAAGAGCTTACAGAGATTTATACACTCAGTGAATCAAAGAATTTTATTCCCTGAAAAAAAGTTAAAGCTTGAACTAAAGAGCCGGAAGTACACCAGAGTACACCAGAGTAGAACACACCCAATTCTTTCCCAAATACAGATCTTTTGTTTATATTTGTGCTTATGCTCACACAATGCAGTATAAGCATAAGCAATGCAAATTTCTTTTGATAATGAACTTCAGAGCACAGCAATGAGCTTATACTAATTTCAGCAGTGCCTGGAATTAGGCATCCAACAAAAATTATTTCAAGAGTGTTGATCTTCACTATTTCCTGTTTGAGCAAAGATGTCAAAAAGATAAAGTGAGGCTCCCTCAGAAGATCTGTGAATAAGTTTTGTCCCTTCAAGAGCATAACATTAAAGATCAAGATTAAAGTGACAGATGTTTACTTTTTACCCAAAAGTTCTGCAAAACACCTTGAAATATTTGCCCTTTCTTCTTATAACTGGAGCTGAGATAAGCTTCCAAATTCTGAAGTGGATTTTGAATCCCCTTGAGGGCTTCAGAACACCATCCATTTTAACATTATAAAGAGATTGTGTTTGTGTCAATCATTTTTAAGAGATGTGATTAGTTATGTTTCTTGATTCAACAAATATAACTCTTCGAATTTGGAAAGAAGGAGCACAAAAGACTAAAGAAAATGGTCTCAGAAGCTTTAAGCCATTCATGGGCCACATGGACCTTGCTTCAGCATGGTTTTCAGTCTTTCAGTCCCTTTGTTTTCTAAAAGTTCAGTGCTTTCCTTCCCTCCTCCTCAAAGGAGAAAGTGTATGTGGAAATTTGCTCCAGTGTTCAAGAAGTGCCAATCTTTCCCTCCTTTTTTTTTTTTTTTTTTTTGGTCCATCCTTGGACTCTACTGAAGGAACAGTGCTTCAGTTATATTAGGGCTGCATTTGTAAGAATCTTCTCAAGCATGCTCAGAAATGTTCAAGATCTGGAGGGTGACTATAGTAAGAAATTGTCATGGAAGTAATTTCCTAGAAAAACTTTACCTGTGCAGCTACTTTCTTAGTATGATGTATCTGACTCTGGCCAGGTTCCTTGCAAAGAACATAAAAGCTGGAAGAAGTGTCCTGGGAAGGTTGAATGTCTCATCTTTTGGTGAAAAGGTTAGAGATGTTTCAAACAAGGCTGCTAACAGTTCCTTTGTGCGTTTCATTGAACATTTTATGTAGAAAGAATTAGATACTTTCAAAGATAGGAAAGTTTGAGAGTTTAAACTAGTGGATAAAATACTTTTTTTTTCTCCTAACATTTTTTTTTTTCTCATAACAAGTGAACAGTCACTTACTAGATTTTTTCCTCTTTTGTGTTGCTGCTTTCTAAGCTGAATGCAATAAAGAGGTGGTAAAATTAAATCCTGACACTTGTCTTAATATGTTCAGACCAGCATTTTACCAAAAAGATGCTGACATCTTTTGAGAGATGATTGCAGTGGTGCGTGCCCTTCCATGTAAAAAAAAATAATAAATTCAAGACTGAAATTACCAGTCTTGTCCCACTTCGCTTAGAGAGGCTGAGAACAAATTCAGATGCTAATTTTAGCAAGCTTGTCCATCCAAAGAGCAAACAGCTGTAAGTTAACCAGTTGTAGTCTTTCTTTATCAGTCATCAGCACAATGAAAAGAAGGATGAAATAATTTGTCTGCAAAGTAGATATACTGATGACACAGATATTTTCAATACAAGGGCAAGTACCAGGATTAGTAATGTAAAGTGTTAGCAATCACAACCTGCCACTTCTGCTATTCAAGAAAGCTCTGGAATTTGAGAGGATTCAGAAAAATAAATGCAAATCTATTTCAATGAGAGGTCATGTTGCCTTCTATTGAAAGGCTCAACTATTCTTATTGTGCTTGGATTATGAAAAGAGTCACTATATCATGATGTAAACCTATGTACTGGGAGAATGGGAAAAGATTCTGACAGTAAGAAGTCATACATCCAGATACCTGAGTAAAGCTAGACAAACTCAGCTTAGAAGTGAGATACACTTCTGGAGCATTATCATCAGTCAGGGGAACAATTTACTACAGAATTTATGAATAATCTATTAGCTGAAGTTAGGATGATATAGATGATATAGTCTGAAAGAAGTTCTGGGTCAATCAAAAAAAAAAAAAAAAGAAAAAGAAAAAGAAAAAGATTCTGATGCACAAATTTCTAGATACACATCTGTACCACAGCAGTCCTAAGGTTTGGATCAAAAGCAGACTTGTAAACGACTGAGTAAAGCTGTGTCTTTTCTCCCTTGTGGGGAAGAAAAAAAAAAAAAAAAAAGCATCTGCTGACTCTTACTGGACTTTTATACCAAATAGTTGCAATCAGAAATCCATAAAAATGACCCATCTTACAAAACGCAGGCACCTGATGTCCTGGTTATCAACATCCTTGTAAGACTTTCTTCTGTCATCTTTGAAAAGTGGCTGCAACTGGGAAATATGCAATGAAAAAATATCTCTGCCTCTCTTAAGAAAAAAAAAAAAAAGGAAAAGAAGCAAATTAAGGGAACTACTACAGGTCAGTAACCCTCCTTTTAGTTCCTAGAGAGATTAATGGAAAAATCCTTTTGGAAGGAGGCACACGAAGGAAAAGAAGGCGATTGCAACCAGTCAACATGGATTTACTAGGGACAACCCAGTTGCCTTCTCTGCTAAAATGACTGCTTTTGTGAAGGAAGGGAGAGCTCTTCACCCTGAATTTTTGCCACAAAGTACGCTATCCTTACAGACAAACTACAGGCACCTGGATGGGATGGATTGCAAAGAATGTAAATACTGTTTGGACTACAGATCTCAAAGGATAGTGGAAAAAATACCATATCTTTAGAACTTCTCTGTATCTAAAATAGCCTCATTTTTCCAGGTAGTTGGTGTTCCACATGGGAGTTATCTGAGATAAGAATATTTTCTTCCAGTGTCTTTCTTTGTTTGTTTGTTTTCTTTTTCTTTGTTAGATATGAATAGCAACAATTATATTTATGAGATGAAACTGGGGGAGAGAAGATAAGAAGCATAGTAGTTTCTATTTGCATCGAGTTGCGTTCATCTTACACTGCTGAAAGCAATGTAGAACTGAATCACTAGGTACAAATGCATTGTTACTCCATACAGAATCTCCCTTGGAGCAACTGGGGGAATAAATTTCTCAGAAAAGCTTCAGGCTTCTGCTTTGGAAAGATACAACACTGATTATACAGGAATAGAAAACTTTGTACTACATGACTTGTGACTCTATAAACATATAAGTGGAATGTAGATGAAGATAAATTTAATCCAGGTTGAGTAGAATGACTTACTATGATAAGTTTTCATGTTAAGGGTGGTGAAACATCTCAGTTCTACTTAAGCTTCTGGCTTCACCAGTATTTAAAGAATTGTTGTATTTGAACATATGATAAACAGAAAGGTAGTATGCACCAGTTTAGCTTAAAGAGAATAGCATTATTCCCTGCTATCAAATTCAGTTTGGAAGCAGTAATTTCCATAACACAATTGTTCTGGCTTCAACACTGACAGTAAAGACTACATAACTCCTAGTTGGCCACACACATATATGGAGAAGCCTTTGGAAAATTATTCAGACAACATCTGTGTCCTACTTTGAAGTAGGTTGTGCATAGCTCTGCACACATCTGTTTATGAACCTCATCTAAAGGCATTTCCATGTTTTCTGTTAATTAGTGGAAGAAAAATCTCTTCTCAGAAGTGTTCCTCTTTCAGTGTTCTTGTAGCTTCCTCTACGTTTCCCTCAATATTAATTTGTCTATAGCACAATACTGAGTCATGTTACATTGCTTTTCTGAAATAAAATATGCAATATAATCCTTTTGATTTACTCAAAGAAAAACTCAACACATTTTTTTTCTTCAACTAACACATTCTGAACTGCTAAAAATAATGGTGCTCTTTCAATTTGTGCTTGTGGTCAAGGCAAGGTGAAAGTAAAAAAAAACAAAAAATAACTTTGTCTCCATTAGTTTGGTGATGTTAAATCGATCAGGTTCTTTTTCCTTGGGTTGTAGAATTTGCATGGAAGAGAAGGAGGATAGCAAGTTAAAGATGTAATGGAGTGTTTCAGGTCAGTATTCACTGCACATGTGGTCATATTTGGAGCTTTTGGAAAGCAGATGCAGTTAAAATGATCCCAGTTTACTAATGCACATTAGTAGAAAACCAATCCAATGGGACTTTCTATACTCTTCTTTAGATGGCAATGATTTCTATAGTTTCTATAGTTTTCTTTAGATGTGGGTGGCCATCCTTTCCACCTTAGCTGCTGCAATCTGTTCACTGTGTAGAATGGTGCTCCAAGACTAACCGTATATACAACTAGAACCAAAGCATCCTTATGTTTTTGGGAGTAAAAATGCATTTGCTACTAAATTCATTTCCATCAGCTATTCCATCAGCAGCCCTGTCTTGATACAAATGTCATTGTTCTCAAAGCATCAACTGTCTCTCAACATTTACCTTGACTATGGCATTGATATGGTCATCATTCAGTGTATCTGACAGCTGAGAAAATTAAGTGGAATTAAGCTACTAGTAGCAATCAGTCACAGACAGAGATATTAGGGTTACATTTTCTTAATTTTCTTCTCACTTAAAAAACTCTAGCCTATCTGTTGACTATTCCTGCAATAGGTTTCATATTATAAAGAATGAAAAATCTGCTGCTACGAGGGAGTGAATGAATAAATAAGTAAATATATTGCATTTAAAATCAAAGCGAAGTCAAGGGCTACTGCACAATGTGTATTATTCATTTTCATATTTAATTCATTAAACTTCATCTTTTTTTTTTTTTTAATTTAAATGAGCCTTATACTATCTATTTCGTTCACTACCATAGAGCATTGCAGGTACTCCTGATGCCTCAGAAACCTTACATCTGTCTTGCTACTTCAGAGACAGGTCCTTGAAAAGTCACACACAACTTCATGCACACAGAGGCATGAAATATGCATATTTTCATGCATTTTAGAGAAAGCAATGAAAAAGGACTGTCCCTTTATTACTTTTAATATTGCTCTTCTCATTTTATTCCTCCTTTGTTTCCTAGACTTTCTTTCCCACTACCATCTGCTACATCTCCTATGTTTTTTCCCCACAGTCCTTCTCTCCCTTACTTTTTTTCAGTACTTAATGCAGATTACAAATTCACCAGGCCCTAGGGAGCAATATCCCCTCCAGAAAAATAAGCACTCAGCCTCATACTCCCAAAAGATTCTTCTCCTTTACTTTCTTTTCTTCTCTTTCATAAACCCTTCCCTGAATTTTCCCCTTTGCTTCTTCCTCACCACAATTGCCCTTGATTCTTTTCCAGCAGTACAGCTTAAATCTCTAAGCCTCTTCCAGAGCAGTTTATATAAAAAAAAGATCTGCTATCATTACCTTGGTATATAAGGTGTCAATGCTAAAAATAGCATTACTTGATTAAAGAAAAGATAACTGAGATACTCATCCATAGGATTAGTGTCTCGAGAGTAGGCAGGATCAGCGTAAGGTAGACAATAATCCATCTCCGAGTTTCAGTATTACTGCTGCAGAAAATATGATAAAGTGAGAATATATTGTGTCCCTTGTGACAATAAAATCGAAAAGGAGAAAGATCTGTGAGGGGAATGGCCATCTTAGAAGGCAAGGGGCACATGTACTTTTTTCTCTAGCACGTGGATTGAAAGAGATGTGTTGCTTTATGTAACATCTACAAGGCTTTATAGTAAGATGGACACCTATGCAGATTCAGTCATCTCTTCTCTACTGCACTGCCTATACTGGGAGCAGTAAATCCCCGCTGACAAAGTGCAAAGCTGGGAAAATGCTGAACACATCCTTGATGCCAGGTTCAAATTCTTGTTGTGGTTTCCAGAGGATTTCTCACAGTCCTTTCTTCTGTGGAGTGGTGTCAAAAGGGCTTTCCTCACACAGGAGGGCATATGATCAAGGTCTTCTCACCTCACCTCCAAAAATATCTAGCGGATTTCTCCTCCCTTTCAAAAGTAGTTTAACTACGCTTACTGTAACTGCACTCCCTGATGACAGTGAAAAACAAAATTCAGGAACTCTTGCAGTTTTAAAAAGAGTGACTGACATAAATGACATGAGCTGTCTGTCTTCTGGATTACACTTCAAGGATCTAACGGGCTAGAAATGAACTGCTTTGTGGAATTATGTGACTTAGGAGCAATCATCACCAAAAAGAGGCAAGTCAGACCACAAGAATGAGGACAATCTACTTCCTCTTGTGAAGGCCCATCAAAGTTGGTGACAACTGTTACTATGTTGTCAGAATTAATGGCCAGGGACACACGTGAAGGGATATTTCAATTTGAGCCCCTTAATCTTCCCAAGAATAAACTACCTTAAAAAAAAAAAAAAATAAAAATAAAAAATCAAAGAAGAGAACAGTTACATAAATGTATTATTTTCCCTTCATATTTTCGCTTATTCCTTCCTTTACCACGAATCACTCTGAACTGAGTATAACATATTTATTTACAATACCCTCTTCAATTCTAATTGTTCATGGACTGTATGTTGCTCAGGCAATGAACCCCACCTGAAGACCCGAATGAAAGCCATCTGCTGGTATCTTTAGCTCATCAGAGGAAAATCATGGTGAAAGTTTAACTGCGGGATTCTAGTTAACTAGACTATGGGCATCTCATCTTTCACTTCTTCATAAATCACCTAGTTTACCTTGTAGTACACTAGATACATTTTAAATCACATTCATTTTTTTATTCACTTCTTTCTTCACTCAGTAGGAAGGGACTACCAGATTGAAGTTTACATTGCCCACTGATTGAATGAGTTGACCAATTTTCAGATGCCTGTTCAGAAGTAGTTTCAACTTTAATCAAACCACAAACAAATAGGACATTCTCTGATAGTTTTTTCTTTCTGCCTTCTACAGACTGGCCTACAGTCCTCCATACACCACAACATGCTTTCACCCATTGTTTAAGTGGACTTCAGCAAGGTATATTACACTCTTTCTCATGGCATTCTCCTGAAGAGACAGGCTGCTGTGGCTTGGTTGGATGTACTCCTTGATGAGAGCTAGGCCTAAAGTCTCATTGTGAATGGAATCAGATCCAGTTGGCAGCTAGTGACAGCTGGCTCCCTAAAGCCCAGGGTTGCAGCCAGATTTGTTTAAACTTCTATCAACAGTCTTGATAGGAGGAGGATCAAGTGCATCCTCAGTGGGTTTGCAGGTGACACCAGGTTGGGTGGGAATGTTAATCCATTTGAGCTTTTGCAGCGGGGTCTACCTGGGCTAGATCATTGGGCTGCATCCAGTTGTACGGCACGCAACAAAGCCAAATGCCAGGTGCTGCACTTGGGTCATGACATGCCTATGAAGAAGTATGCGTTTGTTGGGGAGTGGCTGGAAAGATGCCTGGAGGAGGAGGACCTGGGTTACTGTCTAAAGTTGCAGTGGGTGAGGTTTGGATTGGGTATTGGGAGGAATTTCTTCAGAAAAAGCTGACTGGGCACTGGAACAGGCTATCTAGGGAAATGGTGGAGTCACTCTATGGGAGTGTTTGAAATACGGGCGAATAAGGTGCTTGGTGGATTCAGTACTATTAGGTTGATTGCTGGATGTGATGACCTCGTGAGTCTATTCCAACAAAATGATTCTATGATTCCACGGTAAGAGGACGACTGAAGAAGTTTTATAATGTATCTTGGTGTTACTGATTAGGCCTTCAAAATCCACCTGGTTTACAAGACAGACACCTATGGCTGCAGGAGACATTAGCAAGGATTTAACTCTGTCTGCTGAATCTTCTGCTGGTTTTGTCTTTCTTGAAATAGCCATCCCTCATTGACATATTTGCTTACTGTGGCTTTGTCTTCAGCATGCTTTCAAGAGTATCTTCATGAGATGCAACCCTGAACGAGAGATTATTTTTGAAAAGCAAATGTGGTGTTTTAGTGGCACAGATTGTACTAGACTATCTGCTGAATTTAGTGAAAGTAATGTAAGTAAAGTTAAGCTCAAAGCACTGGATAGGAACTCTAGTGTATTTCCTCATTCTGGCCTAGTAGATCAATTTGTATACATTGCTGTTGCCACTGTGCCTCAGTTTCTCCATATATAAAATACTAATGTATTTAAAAACACGAAATGTTTTTAAAGTATTACTGAAGAAACCAATTGTGTAAAATTCCCCTTGAAGCAAAAGCAGTTTTTTAAGTGTACAGGCTTGTGTTTAAAGACTTGTAAGGGATTTAGAGACACAAAAATGCCTTCCACTTTTGTGGATCTAATTTGCCTCAAGACAGAAGAAAGAGATAAAGAAGTAATCAGGCATATGCAGTAGGCTGGATTGTGGAAGTGGTGGGGGACAGGTGTCTGCATTCCTTTTTCCAATTGCATGAGTATTATGAGCAGACTTTGATGTGTATCAAGCTTTCTAAACAGAGTAAAATGCAGTTGATTTCTTCCAGCTGACATGATCTCCCGTCAACCATGTGCTCTACTGTATTCCAAATCGAGATTCCCATAGCACTCATACACCTAAAAATACACACTGAAACTTAATGGTGTTCTCAACAGTGCTAATGAAGCACGTACTTCCCACTGAAATCATGTCTTCTTATGTGTTTTACAAAAACACAGTAAGTGCCTATCTTTACCTGTAGGCATCTAAAACAGCTTAGAAAATGTGGCATTAAAAGCGTCAGGAATCTAAATCCCATGAAACATCAAAAGCTGAGGTTGTATTCAGACTGTCTAAATTGATGTAGAAAATGGTTTAAGGCTCTTCACTTGAAGGAGGAGGGAATCAGGGGCTATTCTCAGACCTCTCACCACAAGGGCTTTATTTTATGATCATAACAGCCGTTGTCCTTTCACCACATACTAGAAATCCAAGGATTGCAGAACTCTGAATACCTTGGGACTGTCTCGCAGATTGCTTTCTGTGGTCAGGAGTCACCTGACATGCGAACACCTGAGCACCTCTGAACATGGGGAATGGGATTTGCTCACCTGTGCATGTTTTCTGGCATGAGCTATTCTTAGCATCATTAATTTGCCGTTCTGGCATGATTCTATATGTGCATACTTTTTTTCTAAAAAATGGGAAGAGGAAGATCTGTGGGAAAGTGTCCTGTTCTAGCTCTGCATAGAAATGTTCCCATGGAGATTCATGAAATCCCTGTTGTCACTTAGGTGCTTTTAAAGGCATTATAAATGAAGGATGCACTTGAATTGGTTGTGTTTCCCTCAGGTGCCCTTTCACAAACAGATTTATTCTTTCCACCCCATGTTCTTCCATTGCTTTTGATTTCCTTCCACCAGTCCTGTGAATTGCATTGTGTAATTTAGGAACTTGCTAGAAAGAAAAGGTTTTTATGAATTCCAGTCATGTATGCAGATGAAATCAGTGTCCATTCAGAGCATGTTTATGAAGAATTTTAGTTTGATTTGTAGCTTGTGTAAGTATGCATTAGCCTTGCAAAATAGAAAAGATTGCTTATTGTTCTACATGTGAAGAGCAAGACTGCAAGACAACTTCATCCTGTGCATGTACAAAAAATATATGAGCCCAATTAATTTCCTTTCATTCTGTATTATTATCTAGTCCTTGTGTTATGCTGTTTTTGAAAACAAGGTAAGCACTCTGCAGACCCTTTCCAAAAGATTTAATATCTCTTCCAGTCTGTTTGTGCTGTTTGCTTATTTTTGACAGTTTTCTCTGGGGGAACAATGAAAACACACTTGGCAGTTTAGAGTTTAATTTATAAACAATTATGGGATTTTCTTATGCAATGTAACAGGAAATGGTAATTTTCCTGTATGCCTTGGGACATAACCTGTTAAAGACAGTAAAGCATAGTTGCTCTGCTGTGAAAGATTGAGTCTGTATCTTTCACATAGCTACTGAATCATAGAATTACAGAATCATGAAGTTTGGAAGAGACCTCTAAGATTATACAGTCCAACCTTCAGCCCATCCCCACCATGACCACTGACCACGTCCCTCATTGCCACATCCACGCTGTTCTTGAGCATCTCCAGGGACAGTGATTCCACCACCTCCCTGGGCAGCCCATTCCAGTGCCTGACCACTCTTTCAGAGAAGTAGTATTTCTTAACATCCAGCCTGAATCTCCCCTGGAGCAGCTTGAAGCCATTCCCTCTAGTCCTATCACTAGTTACATGAGAGAAGAGACCAACCCCCAGCTCGCTACAACCTCCCTTCAGGTAGTTACAGAGAGCAATAAGGTCTCCCCTGAGCCTTCTCTTCTCCAGACTGAACTCTCATCCTCCCTTTCTATGGGGTAAGAAAATTAAAACAGCAGGTAACAACTAGCTTTTTACAGAAAGTGACAGTAAGCAGTGGAACTTTTGTGGGAGTTGGAGGAGATGGATGCTTTCAGTTGAGATGGGCTGAGAGAGCACCAAGATCCTGAAAACTGGGGGCATATTTTGAGGAAATGCCTTTATGAACTTAGCATTAGTTGTTGCAGTCTTCCCTTTGATCTGACTTGGCATGGATGTTCTTATAGAGGAGAAAAACTTCCTAGAAGAAGTTTGGAAAACTTGCAATAGGAGCTGCGAACTCCTGTGAGTTCAACTGAGCAGAATCCAGCAGGAGAGAATCTAGCATCTTTCTAATTACTGGAATCAGAACTGTCGGGCAGCTTTAAGGTCACAGAGGGATAGTCAACTCCATTAATCAGCTCAACCCTCCACAGGTCTCCTCTGATACTGCTGTTATTGCCACATCATCTTCATAATCAAATCTGCAGTTAAATGACACTTTGCAACCTGACATTCCCTAAACCTAAAGCCACAATGGTTTTGGTTTCTCGTTTGTAGGGTTTGGTGGTTGTTCCTGTATAGGAGTAGAGTTTGCTCAAAATCTCATCACAATCCATGCAGCCGATACTGCCTTCTAGTCCTGTTATTTTAATTGGGCTTTTTTGTTATGGGCGAAATAATTTAAAGGGCACTCTTTTGATGAACATCCAGAACTGTACAAAATTCTATGAATTTAATCTTCAGGTGCTGCCAGAATCTTTTTCTTTAAATGCAGGTCCACAATTTTTGAGCTTTTGATTCACTTGAACCCTAAAACTGAAAACGATACTCATTTCAAAACAGCACAGTCAGTGTGGTTTGTGAATTGTACAGTCTGCTTCCAGGAAGCTGGGAAAACAAAGACAGAAGGGCTGCTCTCACTGTATCACTCTAAAATCTATTTAACAGGGCTGGTTTGGTTCACAGAGAAGCATCTTGGCATTGAGTAAGTCAATTCATTCACATCTGAGTCTATTCCTCTCAAGATCTTTTCTCTAATATTTACAGCTTAACTGTTGTATATTAATTTTTTATCTAATTATGAGCTCTGGCTCAGACTACACAGTAACTAAAATTTATGATATTTGGGTTTTAGAAATATAGCAATTGTCTATTGCTGAGATTAAAAATTATAGTCAGTGATTTTTTAGAATCTCTTTATGCTCTTTCACTGGCTCTGATTTGTTATGTTCATTCCTTAGCTGTGAACTGCGCCGGACAGAGGATGTATTTTGTTGTTTTTATTTGGAGAGTTGCTCACTGAGCAACTTGCGTATGCCAGAGGGGAGCTGGGGTGTACAGCCATGAGGTTGATGGGAGATTTAGTATGAGCATTAGCTACATTTTGGAAGCTTCTCTTTCCTGGTCATGTAACCAATCATTCACCTGGCCACAACCACAGCTCTGTCTTCAAAGGTCTCAGATATCCAGAGAGCGTTGCATCCTGTCTTTGCCAACCATCAACCATACCTGCTACTCTTCCAGAAACCACAGAATTAGGAAAAATGTATACATCTGTGTTCAGGACTGACTACTGTACTACAGGAAATGATTTCACATAGCCAGAGGTGAGGAAGGGAATGAAGAAGGCAAGCTGTGGTAAACAAGACCTAGCTGTTGGTCAGTCTGGCTGGCTCTGTACTGTATCTGTGGAAGACAAGCCATATAACATCTCTTGGTTTCAGGATGGGGCAGTTCTACCTTCATAAGACCCTAGGAAAAAGAGAGAAACTGACACTAAGAACATGGATGCTGCAGCTCCATGAAGCCCTTAAACTCCATACGACTTTATTCATAAGGAAGGGCAATATCTGAAGCCATCCTTTGTGTACCATTTCAAACATCCCACCAACCATGCAAACTACTCTTGCCAGCACTGTCAGATCAGCAGGAGCCCAGGGCAGTTCCTAAATACACTTACACCCACGTTTTCTGTTCACAGGCTTGCTCACTGACATTGCCTCTGGTCAAAACAGAGGAATTGTTAGAGTTTCATCTCAAACATAATGTCTCTCAAGGATTTGAGAACAGAGGACGAAATCTTCTGTAATTCAGTTTACCACTAAGCTCCTGAAAACTGACAGTTGCATTTCTCAAGCACAGTGTGGCTCTGATCACTCTGATCAAACTTCAACCATATTACTATTGGCAGCAGGGCCAGAAAGTACATCAGTCATGGATTGCTAGTGCAGACATGGCCCCTGGTGCAGTGGTGGAGGAGCAGAAGGCAGTATACTGGGTACCACTAAGACCTAGGGATTGTAGGAATCAGGGAAGATACATCTAAAGAACATATCACAAAAGTCTCTGTTGCCACAGGGAAGTGCCTTTACACTCCATGAAAGCCTGTTTCAATCTTCAGCCTGCTAACCATAGTGACTTCTGGCACAGTCCCTATTATCATCTGTTCACTAGAGAATTAATTTGTGTTTAAGCTAGAACACATCTTTTAGAAGACTCCAGTTTTCATTTAGAGACAGAAACCTACCAGTCCACAACATGTAGTAGTCAAAGAAGGATATTATCTCCGAGGAGGTAGGATTATCATGGAACGGAATAAAAAAGTCCCTATATAATATATCACATCCTCAAGTAATGTAAATCAAGTCAGAATCTCTGAAGCACAAAAAACTATTCTGACTTATGCCATAGTTATCTGAGTCCAGACTTTGTTTTTAAGGAAAGCTTTGAACTTCATTGTAATGCTACTGTTGAAATAAGAGGTGGGGATTACATTTGTGAGGTTATGATGAAGTGTGCTGTACTTTGTACCTGATAAAAATAATGTGTTTATTTATTAGGTGGGTAGTAGAGAAGATTTATGTCCTTAATGATGTATTTGCCTTGCTTTTGTGTATTTGGTGTTTTGCAAATGACAACTTTGTAACTAATGCAACTTTGCTTAATTGCATCCTATTTTCTTCAAAACCAGTGGGGACATGAATTTTCAAGGGGATTTCCTTAAGCAGAAACCTGAAGGAATAAAAATGATCCACTACATAGATGAAAGTACAAAGGGATGACAGTAAAAAGACAAATTGGATGGATACTAGAAATTGAGCCACTGAGGCTTTTTTTGCCATAGAGAAGCCATTTTCACTCAATAATTTTTGAAGGAGTAAGGATTATTTTTGTTGTTGTTGTTTGCTTGTTTTGCATTTAAAAATTGGGTTAAAATTTCAAAGATATTAGACATGATACAATAAACTCATTTGGATGAAGTGTTTTTTTTTCTTTTTTTTTCTTTCTGTAGGATCTGAGGTATGACAGATATTCAGAACTTGAATGAACAATGGAGAAGCACTAAGCAAATTGCCTGGTTGAGTTTTAGTAGCAATCATATTGCAGTAATACAAATGCTACAATAAACAGCCTAGCAACACATGGGACCCAAGGTAATGTTTGGCAGCTGAAAACGTGCTTTACTGTTCAGATACATGAAGGAATTATTTAAAAGTGCACCTAACTGTCTCCTTAGCGTTGGCTCACAGGTTGGAATCACAGACGAAAGAGCCTCCCTGAGAAGCTGACAGTTCAAGGATGCAAAGGAAAAATTTGCAAGGACACATATGGAAAACTTGACTTATGCTCAAGTAAATTTGATTCACTGTAAATGTCACTGCAGATAAAGCTTTTCAAGAAGGGTGCAGGAATAGACAGGACTTGGAGGGTAAGCTCTTTGCTGGCAGGATGCGTTGTTAGAAGAAATCTACTGTGAAGACTTCAGCTGATATTCATCTTTCAGATCAATTAGTGACCTGCTGGCCACATGGATAGGTCATGTGGATTCCTTACAGGGCGGGAAGTATTTTTATATTGGACAACCTACTTAGAGCATGAATTTCATCCGTAAGACCATGGACAGCATATGCAAGTGTTGATTCTTTTGTTCTCTCTCCATCTTTTGGCAGGATCAGTTAGAAGGCATTTTTCTTGATATCACTCTTTGTCAAGAATAACAAAGTCCAATGGAAAACACTCTGTATCATTTTAGACATTGAAATATTGCAACAAGGCTTGATAGACAAAAAAACAGCAACTGGTACATGATTAAATTATTACAATCAATCATGTTAAGGGATGTGAGACAGCGTTGGTAAGCTCTTATCTGAGGCATATCAATGCAGCTCTGAGCTGTATTATATTAACAAAGAGATCCTCCTCCTTTTTGCTAGCAGTGTAAATCAGTACAGCAATGACAGCATAAAGTGGCTACAAAGACTCTGGGTGTCTGCTCCTCCACCAGTGGAGCTCTCTTGCTCCTGGTCAGGAGGCATGCAAGTTTTCTGCAGCCGTTTTTATTAAAAAAAATCAACTCTTGATTTCAGCTATGATTGTGCTCCTAAAATTTGCTTTTCATACTAAGTTTTCCAAGCTTTGTTTCTGACCAAAGATAAATCTTTATCTAATGTCTAAAAGGTATTATAGAATTCTCAGATCTACAGTTCATTTAATCAACATTAAAGATATATTTGGTTACTTTAATTAAAAACTGTTGTTATGTAGCACTCAGGCATTAAGCTAAGCACTTTAGTTCATCATGCTGGAGTGATTACTTACAGTTTTTATTCATGGTGTCTACAATAGGTATTGTATTATTCATACGATGGCTAATCACCTTCTGGCAAGTGAAAAACCTCACACCTGCTAGCACTGTGATGCTAGAACACACTCCAGAAGAACCTTCTACCAGACACTTCACTTGTGACTCTAGAATTCTCAGAGGTCTCAATGGGAAATAAAGGAGTGAGGTTTATCTGGACTATTGTGCATGCAGACATTGACATTTGCTCATATGCTGAACTAGAGAGATGCATGCCAACCCTGATTCAAAACCCACAAGTGTTATCAGGGTTCCAAATCTGAAGTGATACTTCAGGCCTCTTGCTGAGATGCATTAATTGAAGGGTTTCAGCCTGCTAAGCTGCTGTGGTTATTATGCTGGACATCAGAAAAAAATTTTTTCTCAGAAAGAGTGGTAGTGTACTGGCACAGGCTGTCCAGGGAGATGGTGGAGTCACTGTCCCTGGAGGTGCTCCAGAGCCGTGTAGATGTGGCACTGCTGGTTAGTGGGCATGGTGGGGATGGGCTGGCGTTGGACTGTATGGTCTTAGTGGTCTCTTCCAACTTCAACAACTCTGTGATTCTATGATTCTATCATCACTTCGATCCTACATCACCTCTGAGAGATGAAGTCTCTCTGTGCTTTCAAAAAGGAATGCTGTCATCTCTGGAGCAGCATGGACAGGCTGGTTTTCGTAGGTGAAGAGAGCAGCTCTTCTAGTTGTGTTGTGGACTTGTAAAGTTGTGTTGTGGACTTGACCTTTTCATTTTTGCAAAAGGCAGAAGGGAAGAAAGGTGTGGATAACACCAGGGAGTTGTCACCCGCCTGAGAACCATCTCTTACTCCAAACGAACCATTAATAATTCTGGGTGCTCCTCAGGAACCCCCATCAGACTTACAGCTTTGGTTAACAGCCAAGCACTACTGCCCAATAATGAAATACCCATGTGAGGCACGGAGAGGAAAAGCTAATGTAATATTAAAATGAGAAATATCCATTCTGTCAAATGAAGTGCCCTGATGTTTGATCCCATTTACTGGAGTAAGGCGTTATATCAAAGCATCTTGGATTTTAAATTACATGTCAGATGTAATTTTGCACTGTGGACATGAAATGTGGGACTGTCCTTTAAGGAAATAAAATAGTAGCTCAAAGTGGCTGACTAATAGTGAGCTCACATGCATAATGGCTCCAAATCCGGCATCTGGCCACCTCTGCAAAAGGGTGTTGGAAAATAGCCATGGATGATGACAGCAAAGTCCATTGCTGACATGGTATCTCTGGCTCCTTTGGAAAGCATCCTTACTTTGCAGCAGATTCTGCCAGGAGGACCCAAAAAAGGAGAGCACCACTACACTTTTTTTAGGATTTCATGACAGTAACTGCAGAGAGCTCGTTTCAGGGAGTCCTCCTTGAAGTATTTGTGCACTAAAGGACTTCTGTGTTTCTCCATGCAGATGGAGAGACAGAAATCCAGTGACCATGCACCATTTCTGGTTTTCTGAGTTCCTTCAGAAGCCATCAGTCTGTGAACATAAGAGTACAAAATGAAGTTTCTTTACCCTTCCTTCCCTTTCTTGTGGAAAAACATTTCTGAATACATATTCAAACTTACTTCAAGAGCTTTTCTTCCTCTTACAGGCCATTCATCTACCTTGATTTATTATCCAGCCTTATTGTATCCATGCTAACAGTGTGCCTGTTGGGATTTGAAGACACAATTAGAGCCTGTGTTTCCATTGTTGTACTTTCTGTCTCTCTGTGTCTGAATTTTCATGCTAGAAAGAATTTTAAGGATGATTGTCTTCCTGTTCTTTACGTTAAAAGCCTTGAACACCTAGAATAGATGGCAATCCCTATAGGCAAATTTAATTAGGTTTTCTCTCATTGGTTATCATCCATAATACACTTACTTTTAGAGGCAGATCTGGGCTGCATTGTGCAAAGTTCTGTATGAATCTGGGGAAGGGGATCTACTTCAGCTGATTTGAGCTATATGAAAGCAAAGCACATACACAGAGGAGTGGAAAGGATTCTCGCTCTACACTGTAGAAAGACAATTAGGATGTTCTGGCTCATTCTAGGATACATATTTTGGAAAGGTGGAATGAGTCTTCTTCTGGGAGTGCCTCTGTCTGTCTATTAACTGAAGCAGTCTAAACAAGGAGGTCGATTTTGATGACTTGCTCTATGGAGACTTGGGCGAGAACCACCCTGGTGTGCCCTTTTTCGCCTCAGGAAAAGAGTGCCCTTACCCAAGTGATTCCAGTTTCAATCAAAACAGTGGGGCAAGAAGGCCAGCAGAAAAAAGTGATGAAACAATTTACACATTCCAAACTAGAGAGGAAAGTGGCTCTCAGGCCTTCTGTCCCCTTAGCTTAGTACTCCAGTCACCAGATAGTAGTAAGGTCCTCAGCAAGTCTGAAAGCTGGAGATTCAGAGAAGAGCTCCCTGGTTTGACGGATATGAGAGGTGGTTTATGCGCTCCGAGAAACAATGCCAAAGGCAACTGTTTGCAAAACTTTCTACAATCTTTGTGTATTACTTTCCTCATTGAAGGGGAAGGGCTTGAGTCTTTTCAAATATATCTAAAATCTGTTTTTCTCCCTACAGGGGGCTCTTTACACTAGAGTTACTTTTTAGCATGTCATTTTCCATGCAATTGTCCAAATGAAGCCTCTGATTTTGTCACAGTCTGACATCTGCACCAGACACTCCATTCTCAAGAGCCTCTCCTTGATGGCTTTTTAATCAGATGAATGGTCAATTACAGAGTTCGATTGAGTGAGTTAAGCACAATGGATCATGTCTCTTTTCATTTTTACTCTCTCTTTCTGTTTACAGATTGTCTGGGAATAGATGAGGATTTCCTCAAATGCATTTGTTATTTGAAATAATTCATACGTTTTGCTAGCAAATAATTCTTAGCTGGTAGATTGTTCACAAGCGATTTGTTGAGGATATTTGGAATGCATGCAGTGTTGGTTAGATGCATAATTCTCTTCATATTGTTACTGTGCCCTGATTGTATAATTTATATAACAAAATACAGGGCAAATTATGAATTTTACAATTGCTTGCACAATGAGAAATTTACTCTCAGTGAATATTTGCAGATTCAATCTTACCATTCATTTTTCATGAGCGTTCATTCTGGCAAAGCTGCTTTGCTAAAATATTTCTGGAAAGCAAGCACCAAAAGGATCTTAAACACAGACAAAAGGAAGGGAAAACAAGCAAGCATTCACTGAAAAGCACTTGTTGGATTCAACCAGCATTGCTGCTGTGTTGTTTTGCCCAAACCTCCATCTTGGGCTGTTCTGAAGACAGAAAGTGGCTTTCAGCGTAAGTGTGAGCAAAACCAAACATCAATGTGAGCCCACCGCAGTGCAGTGATTCAGGACTCCAAGTCACGCTCGGCCAGTGCACACCATGCTGCTGAGAGCAGCCCTGCACTGACAGCTTCGGAGCATTTCCTTGAGAAATCACAGCCTGTTGGCCTGGGGTTTGATTTGATTTTATTTTTTAATTCCCTCACAGTTCAGCTCATCAAGTCACTCAAGCGAAGTATGACAAAGACTGAAAGCCCTGGAGGCATTACTTATTTATTTTTACAAATCCTGCAATAAGTCTGTTTAGTTGTTTTGAGCTTGTTTTATAATATTGGATTTTTTTCACCTTTTGTTTTTATTTTTGTTTTGCTCCTTTTAGCTAGGGTGTACTTTGATTCTAAGCCCCCTAGTAGCCTTGGTGGCTGAAACACTTGGTATTCACTCAAAATGCTCAGCACGCTCTGCCACTGGTCTCCTGCTCACCTGTGGAGTGGCAGGGAGCAGAAACGCTGGCAGAGCTTTTGTATTGAATCATCCATAATCTGAAGCCAAGATTTTCAATTAACCTTGCCAGTTTTCTATGTACGCTCATGTTTGCCCATGTTAAGCACTGACTGAGCAACCAGGCAATTCCCTGAAATACGCAGTCCATATCCTCCATCTGTGGTTAAACCCCAGAGTTATTAATTCCAGTGTAATTTTACAAGCTTCTTGCTTGTGCTGGGGGAAGCCCAATCCTGCCCCACTGCTTTCTCTGGCTCCAGAGTTGTCTTTCTGGATTCTTCTCTCCTGCAGAGCTGGTACTATGAATCCAGCCAATTTTTATTGTAAGCAGTGGAGCCTTAATTTGATCCTACATTCCATGGTATTACAGGCTAATTTCTCCCTTTTTGTGTAATAACACTGAAATTTGGGGAATTACAGCAATCTTGAAGCTGGCCATATCTGTCTACCTGGACATCTGACTGATATATGTCATGTCTGTTAATGGTGTTGCCACCACACACAGGGATTGTCTGCAACTTCCTACATACATTGCACATGTCCTTACACCAGTGACACTCCTCTCCTCTGTAGCAGAATGCACGGTGTATGCAAGGTGTAGTGCACGCCTTCAGGAACGAGATGGTTGGCCCAGAAACTGATTGCTACCTCCGTAATGGAGGTGTAAGAGCATGCCCACTCCAGACATGGAAGTGAAAGAGGACAAATTCTTGTTTTCCAGCTTGCATGAAGCAGATGCAGCCTGCCTGTGCTGTGGCTGCTCTCTCTGTACACACCCGTCTGCAGACTTTAATTAACTTCCCTGACTGAGCAAAGCCGTTGCTAATGAAGCGGCTAATTTTGAGAGCAGGGGGCATATTCCATCATTTAATGTGTTCGTGTGATTCCAGTATCCCATCATGCCTTGTTTTCCTCATCAGCTAGTTCCTTCTCTTTTCTTTCTTTCTTTTTTTTTTTTTTTTAATATCTATATCTGACTTTGTCTCCTTCCTCACATGGGTGTCTGTGCTCTGGCTTCAATTACGTTTCTGCAAAAACCTATTTGAGCTGGATACAAAGCTCCAGTTCAAGATTTACCAATATCGAATCTCAGGAGTAAAGTGCCATGAAAGTTTGAAAATCCCAAACTGGATTTATGTGCTCACTTGAAATTAACACATGTCTCTGAATGAGATTTCTCTCCTTCCTCAGAATGAATTCTGTCCATAAATACTCTGAAGAAAATAAAATAAAGTAGTTTTTCTGTTGTTGTTCACCACTTGCTGTTTCCAAGACACTGTGATTTTTGCCGGAGAGCAAAGGTGGCACATCTGGCTGGAGGTTTAATATCTGACGTAGCCTCTGGCTGTGTCTCCATATGGATGTAAACCTCACTGATGTGGTACCCTGAAAGTTTTTTTCCACTGCTTTGTGGGTTTTTTTTAACTATATCTTATCCTCAAGCCAGCTTGTCCTAGCAACTTCAGATGAAGTACAGATGAAAGCACTTGAAATCAATATTGAGAGAAGGAAAAGCTCAGAGAAAGCATACTTCTTGGAAACTCAAGAACTTCAAAATGACGCAGTCTCTAGAAGACACTGAAAGTCTGAGTGAGGGCTGAAGGAAGCCTACATTTCCAGCTGGAAAGACAAATATAACTACAGTCCTTTACTATGCTGAGATTAAAAATCTTCAAATGAAGATAGGTTTGCCATAAGGTCAGCAAATATTCTGCCAGACAATCCCACTATCTCTCTACTGCTTATTTCTCCCTGCCAGCCGCTGCCTCTTTCAGGCAGCTCTAGAAACAACTCACAGTCACTGATGAAGTGGGAGCATCCAGCCCAATATCCAGCTCTAGGAAGCCCTGGCAAATAGGAGAACCTTGACAGACTGTCTGCTTGGATGTCAGAGACAAAAGAAACAGCTGGGATCAAGTTAGGAGCTGTGATTATAAATCTCAGCATCCAGCAGCAAGAATCAGGTAAACTCTTGGAAGCCACATGACTATGAAATTTCTCGTGGGAAATTTATTACAGAGCCACAGAATCATGAAGGTTGGAAAAGACCTCTAGGATCACCCAGTCCAACCCTCAGCCTATTCCCACCATGCCCACTGACCATGTCCTCAGTGCAACATCCACACGGTTCTGGAACACTTCCAGGGATGGTGACCGCACCACCTTCCTGAGCAGCCTATTCTAGCACATCGCTTTCTTTCTTAGAAAATTTTTTTTCCTAATATGCATGGCCTGAAGAAAATGTTTTGCAGACCACTCACACTTGCCTGGATTCCAAGGCAAGGAAAGAAGGGAAGCCTACAGTAGGAAGGGAGGCTGTATTAGTGGTAGCTCTTTGCTCAATTGTTATTCATTTAATTTGTAATTTAGAAATTAGTAACTTAGAAATGAGAAGATGCTTTTGTGATTTATTCAAAGGAAATTTCCTGAGGCATGAAGTTTGCTAAAATGAAAGGTGATATCATGCGATTAGAAAGATGATCATTGTGCTCTGGGCAGAGAGAGTAGTATGACAAAGCACAGCTTAGAAGTACACCTCTCTGCTCTTAAATTCTGTGTGCCTTTCCTTCAATGCCATGCATGGTGCTGGATGGGGGGCTTGGGGTTACATTTGGCACGTTGTTTGAGACTGACATTCCCATGCTTTCTCAAGCAGTATGCTGATTTTCTTTCTTCACAAAGGTGAAGACATTGCATGGGAGGGGAGAAAAGAAGGAAAAAGTGAGAAATATGAGAAATGTGAGAAGGGAGCAAACAGAAGGTGAAATAGCCAAGGGTATGACATAGAATAGCTCCTGCGTGCCGGAAGCCAGGAAGCAGAAAGGGCTGTGTCCATCAGAGCAGCCAGGCAGAGAGAAAGGTTTTATGTATATAAAGGAACTGATATTTTTCAGATTGGAATGGTTGTTCTGATAAAGAATGAAGAGATGAACAGGACCAGAAAGTCAAAGAATGTGATTTGAGGTATGTCTTTAATACGTTGTAATTTAGGGATCAATCTCACTATCATCATTATTATTATTTTACTGAGAAGAAGAAAAACAACAACAGAAGAAAATCTAACTCAGGAGCTTTTAAATGATATTTTACGAAGAATTGAGGAGCTCCTCAGGAAAAAAAAAAAAAAGAAAAAAGAGAAAAAAATATGATATTGTCCAGCACAATCCTCACAGCTGATGAAGACTGAAGTGATTCAGGCAACAGTCTGCCACTGATCAGCCATGTAAAGTTGAGTAACTTACTTATACACTCTTTGTTCTATTAGGAGGGGACTTACTTTCCCCTCCTAATATCTGTAAGTCAAAGTCTCTCTTACCATGACCCTACAAAGCAGCTAAAAAGACAGATTCTTATTCTGGTTTTAGCTTAAGGCTTAGTGATGCTAAAGAACCACAAATAGAAGTGCCAATAATGAAATAAAAGTAAACATGAAATACAGCATCATCTTATTAACCATTACCAAAACTGCAATATTTTACTTTTAGCTGTGTATTGACTATATTGATTCCAGCCTTCTTTAAAGCAGTGCTTGGTTCAAAGACACCTACTTACTTCAACAATTTCTCATTAGAAGGGAATATACTGACAGCAGATATTGCCTCTAGTATATAGAAGTTAAAACATACTGGAAGCTTATGCTTTTGTCTTGTATGTTTTAGTGCAGAGGGAGAAGTATTGCTACTAAGCCAGGAGCAGGAAGTATTTTTAGTCGCTGAATATTAATGAATCAATGACTTCCTAATCCTTCATGAGATTGTGAAGAATATAGAAGTACCAAGCTGTGTTAACAAGGAGCTATCTATTAAAAACTGCTTTAGGAATAAAAAATACTAACAACAATTACATCATTCAAGCTTCTACTTCATTTCACTTGTAGACCAGGGATGTTCATGAGTTGAATCTCACAAAGTGACCTCTAGTGACAGAGTAATACACTGCAAGTGGATATAGGTCCTGTAGGATGTCAAAATCATTCCTGTTTGGAAAGTACCAGTGTCTTAGAGTCATAGAACCACAGAATTGTTAAGGTTGGAAAAGACCTCTAAGATCACCCAGTCCAACATCCAGCCCATCCCCACCATGCCCACTGACCACGTCCCTCAGTGCCACATCCACACGGCTCTGAACACCTCCAGGGACGGTGACCCCACCACCTCCCTGGGCAGCCTGTGCCACTGCAGCGCCACTCCTTCTGAGAAGAAATCTTTCCTAATATCCAGTCTGAACATACTCTAGCACAACTTAAGGCCTCAAATTATTATGAGGGAGAGATCTGTCTGTAACATTCGGTAATGAACTGACATCCTTAAGTAAAATTCCAAGTCTCTGTTTTCTCCTTGAGTTGAAGAGTTTTTTTATGACAATAATCTTGCACTGCTTTGCTCTGGACAGAACCATTTGTTCATCATTTGGACTTAGAAAGAAAAATTTTTTACTCTCATTTTAAATGAAGTTAACACTGTACCAGAAATTACACAGGGGAAGTGAAGAAGCAAGCTGAGTCCATTATTATTTACTATTTACAACAATATACTTCAAAACTGTAATAATTTGAGAGATCAGGTTTTCATCTGGCTAGGCACTGTACAGAGAAAAGATATACATTGTTGTTGGTTTTCTTTTTCCTCTTATTGTTCACTCTTAGAAATACGCAGAGTAATAACCAAAATCCCTATTTGTAACTTCTCCAAAGTTAGTGAAAGCCTGTAGGCTTCCTAAGGCAGACCTTACACCCAGCCCATCACCTTGAAAAGCCACTAGTGCACCTGCATTACGTGGAGGAGGTACAGCCTTATCTCTCTTCATATTACACCTCCTGAGCATGCTCCAAAAACAAGGCAAAGCTTCACTCTTGGTTGTACTTGTGCATCCGAAAACTTATCTTAACACCCAAGATAAATGGGAGATAATAAAGCTCTGCTTTTATAGCACTTCTCATGCAGAATGGATCCTTAAGCACTTTACTGAGTTAAATCACACAGTTAGAAAATTAAATAATGTAAATTTAATTTTTTTTTTTCAGCTTTAAAGCATTACTACTTGTTTTATTGCTACTGTCCAAATTGAATAATTCTTTCCCTCCTTTTTTAGTGCTATTATTTAATATTTATATACCGGTGCTGATCAGAGGTTTCAGGCTGGTCTAGGTGGTGCACTGACTAAACAGTTGCACATCACGTTTTCAGGAACAGATCCTTCTGAGGTGAATTTTACTTTTACTGAGGTCATTAGCAAAATTTTCATCAGTTTCACAGAGGTCCTTAGAGAGACCTGGTCCAAGTAGAGAATACCTGATGGTCCCATGACCCTAGTCCGACTATAGATGGGATGTTTGTGAATTTAAAGATCCCAAGATGTTTTTCTGGATGCTCTGTACCTGGGGTTGTATCAATCAGCTTGGCTCATGCTCAAAGTGCAAGCACGGCAGCTAGGTCTTCAGTGTACACCATGCCAAAGAACAGAGAGCTCTGCGTAAATCCTGACCATGGAGATGAGCTGAAAGTCAGCTCAGTATGATGTGTGTGAAGCACTTAACAATTTTGATACAGTGTCTTTTGAGCCCTGGCTGAAAGCTCTATCAAGAGGCAAATAATTAGCATTGAAATGCTCAGCCTCTGTGTAGCCAAGTGGCCAGAGGCTTGAACAAATACTCAGATCTGCGTGCTAGGGGATTGGGCACAAGTTTGCTGAGAGTAGTGACTAGCTCTGGCTCAGACATCAGACATACTGGAGCCACAGGGCTCACATGTGCAAGCCACAGTGCAAGAACCAAGGCCGTGCTTTATTTCCACAATTATTTCTGGAGTGATAACTTTTGGCTTCCTGCAGTTTGCCAACAGAGCTGTAGATTCTTGAAAAATTGCTTTTAGTGTACTGACCTTTCTATTCTGAGTCACCTTTCACTCATCCCTTAGAAACAGCAGCAAGCCCCAGGGGAGCACAGCCTGTAGGCTGCAAACCGCTGCCCTAGATACTCCTCAGGCAGTTCTGAAGCACCAGCTTCCCCCAGGCTGCAGAAAATCTGACCTTAGCACAACCTTTCTGGAGAGGCAGACCCAGGCAGAAAAAACACCCTTTGGGAAGGCTTCAGTGAAGTAATCCTTCATGGGCAGTGGCCTACAGCCAAGTGACAGTATACTGAGTGCCAAACCCTCTTTCTTTTAGTAGAAGCTCCTCTAGTGATTTCATCTTATCACATGCTAGATAACCACTGAGGGCTGCTCTGAAAATAATGCCTCCTATTTTATTATGTTGGCCTACAATGTCAGAGATGGATGTAGCTTGTATAGTAGCAGAAGCTGGACCTTCCCACCAATCTCCCATTACATGTCGTTGCTGTGTGACAGATGGCAGCAGAGGGACAGTCTGATAAAACGGCATCTGTCATGGAAGCACATATGAAGCAAAGGTGTGGCACTGAATTCTTCTACATGCAAAAAAGGCATCCACTGACATTCATTGACATTTGCTGAACATTTATGGAGTCCAATCAGTGAATCTGAACACAGTGAGATGGTCTGTGGTGCATTTCAGCATTGGTGACAGTGACGTGGAAGACAAGCCAATGATAGTGGCAATACTGGAATACCAAAGTTTGCACCAGGTGGGTCCCATGAATGCTCACACAGGCACAGAAAGAATATCATATGCAAGTTTGTCAGGATCTATTGAACCTATATGAGGCTGAAGGTGACTGCTTCCAGGATCACATCATTACCAGCGATGAGATATGGTGTCACCACTTTCAGAGCAACTTACATACAATGCCCAGTGGACTTTCACGAACCTATGTACATCTCTTCTTTCTCACATTCTTCGCCAAAGTCTGAACAGAACATTTTCAGTGGAATTTTTTTTTTCTTTTTGTCAGTCCAATGAAACAAAATCATATCAAGAGACTGTATTGATTTTTTAACACAGTCTGAGGGAAAACAGGTTTCTTGTCAACTTCCTTTTCTCCTGGCTGCCCACCCATGAAATGCTGCAGAGCCAAAAGGCTAGTAGCTCTGGGAATTTCAGAGCACTCTGCAAACAGGCACCTCAAAACCTGATAGTTCCTTACTGCCAGTGAGGAGATGCTTGGGCTCTGAGCGACTCAGGAAGCGCTTCTGATTTCATGAAGAAAAATCGCAATGCAGTAAATTTTAGGAGTTTTGTCACTGGACAGTCTTAAGGCTTGACTCTAATGCAATTGACCCTGTCCTGACAATCTTCCCCAACTTATATGCATCCTTCATGTGACACAATTGCACTCCTTTTTATGGCTGTCCACAGCTCAGTCAGCTTTACTCTAATGGAAGATCCCCTTCCTTCTCACCATTGCTAGGCTGTGTTTCACCAAAACCCTCTATTCTTCTCCCCGAAAATTCTTCTCCAAAAGATTTATGCCCAATTAACACTTCCAAAAAGCTTATTTCCCTACTTTACTCCAGACAAGCACACCAAGATGCTGCAGAAAAGCAGAGAGCTTGAACATGTGTTTTCCTGTGAAAGCTCTTGCCCTTGCTTCTCCCTGCCGATTCTCTGTTACTGTCTATAGCATTTCCCTGCAGGCTGCTGTCTGAATGACAAACAAGTGAAAGGACAAGACGTGTCTGAAAAGAACAAAAGCCCCAAGAAAACCCTGAAGCACTTTTCCATTCCTGCGGAGAATAACCCTCCAGGAGTCAAAAGGAAACCTCTGAACACCCTAACAGAAGTGCCCTTTGAGGCTTTCAAGTCAAGAAAGTCTGCCCCTAAATTTAAGACTCCCTTCTACCCCACTTGATTTGGAGTGCTCACTGAAGGGCTCTGTGCTCTAGCAATCGGAAAATAATACAGAGGCCTGTGGCCTGGAGCAGCTTTCACTTGTGAGGGAGAGAAATACAAGGAATCCTTTCCCAAGCTATTCCAAATGGCTTCGTCCAAGGGAGACAGTTGCCTCAGATCTTAACTCAATATGGCACTCACACATAGCATCAAAGCTTTTGAGTGTATTGAAGTTCTGTGGCAGTGAGGAGAACAGTTGTACAGATTGGACAGTTATGGCTATGCAACACTTCTACAGGATTGATTTTACAAAGACCTGTACTCACTGGTTTTGAGACCAAGTAGGGTTTTCTGAGACTGAAGTCATACTCTGAAATTAAGGTACTGTATGTTTAAAAAAAAAAAAAAAAAAGCAGCTCTGTAAATGAAATATCAAAATCTGACAATTACATGAAAGAGATTGTGGAAAACATATGACATGCTGGTTTGTGACACTTGTGAAAATTTTGAGGACACAGTTCCTCTTCCTTGTTTTTACTTAACTGCTCAGATTTTCAGCTCTTGCTCAGGAAAATATTCTGAATTTTGTATCTGTGGGTACATAGGTTTCCTAACACTTCATTCTTTAGTTTCTCAAATCTTCTGTTCTCATACAACTTTTCTCAGAAAAATTATCACTTCTGCGAAAAGTTTGTAAAAAACTCCTCTGAGTTTCTGAAGCTGAAGCAGGAGAGTGAAACTGGAAATGGATTGAAGACTACAGCACAGATGCTGTGGGGAAGGTGGACAAGGCAGTCTTTAAGACTGTTCTACCATACACCAGGAGCTGTCTCAGCTGCTTGAGCTCTTATGAATAAGGGTCTTCACATCGTCTGACACACAGAGGCCTAAGCACAGTGTTGTATCTGGTCATTTTTCTGAGGACAGTGCACATCACCATGCCACCACTGCAGAGGGGAGATATTCTGCAGGAATGCTTCTCTGTTGCCTACAGAGACTCAGAGGCACTCTTTCAGGCTTTTCCATTTATAATGCTGTTGTTCTGACTGTTGAGTCAAGCAACACCTTTAGATCTAATTTCCTTTCCATTATAACAGGGCAATATCATGGTTCCTTCTGCTATGCTCTCAAGCACATATAGTAGCTGGTGAGTGGAAAGTAAAGACATAATACCATTTCTGACCTGGCTGTCTTCTCTCCCTAATATTTTAATAGATGCCTAATGTAACTTTTATGTTCAGAAAGAGTTCAATAGTTTACAAATTAGCAGCCTGAAGTGAATTTTGCTACCATTGAGTGACTTTCCATTTCTAGCAATATGCCTGTTTGTTTTTTTAGTATTAGTGTTTATAAAATATAAGTGAGATGAATCATTCAACTACATAAACTACTGAGACATCTGCGATCACTTCTTCCTCTTATTGTTTGCTCTTCCACCCACACCTTATGCCACTTCCAAGCTCCAAACCCTCCCCACCGTTTTCCCTGCTGTCAGAAAAAAATGTATCTCTGCATCTGGTTCAGGAAGACAAGTTAAGGAAATCAGATATGCTAGAATAATAAAGCTAGTCTAGAATAGCAAATGTATCCCCCTTCTACCCTCCCTCTTCCCCCCTTTCTTTTGTTTTTAATAAGACGAAGCATGTGAGGAAGAAGAATAACCCAAGGCAACAAAGGATTACGAGAGAAAGGTGACCTACTATGCTGAGTTCTGCTTAAGGATCACCCCATGTAAGTAGCTTCCTGCAGTAAAACCAGTGGGAATCATAAACACAAAATACATCAGTACTGCACCTTCCTTCTGTACATGCAGTGTGCCAATGCCTACCTTGAGTTAGCATCAGCATTAGGAATGCTTGCAGGATATGTGGTGCAAAAATCTCCCAGAGGTTTTTGCCTAATTAAAATGACTAGTCTATTACACCTGCCAAACTTCTTTTCTCTTCTGTTCTCAGTCTCTGTAACACAGTCAACCTCTTTTATTGGCTTGAATGGCAACCAAGAAAATCCTTCCTCCCCAGACCTAGAGAAACAGCAAGAAATAATTTGTGGTGAGGGAAATGAGACTTTGTTCGAACAAATAAAAGACATCTTCAGCCTGGTTGTTCCACCATCTCCCAGGAAAGCTTCTAAGCCTGGATGCAGCACCTCACTAATTTGTCTCTACAGCTTTTTAATCAGGTCTGACTTGTGTTCAGCCAAACTAAGCTGAACATACATGTGCCTGCACGTACCACTGTGGGTATACCTTAAAATAATCAACATCATCATTCTGCTTTTTTTTACCTAGAAATTCAATTTGTGAAACACTAAATATAACGCTAAATATTAGGAATAATTTTCATAGAACTGGCAGTTCATAGAATGGTCTGGGTTGAAAACAACCTCAAAGATCATCTGGATTCAACCCCCTGCTATGTGCAGGGTCACCAAGCACCAGGCCAGGCTGCCCAGAGCCACATCCAGCCTGGCCTTGAATGCCTTCAGGGATGGGGCATCCACAACCTCCCTGGGCAACCTGTTCCAGTGCGTCACCACCCTGTGTGTGAAGAACTTTCTCCTAAAATCTAACCTAAACCTCCCCTGTCTCAGCTTAAAACTATTCCCCTTTGTCCTACCACTGTCCACCCGTGTAGACAGTTGTACCCTCTCCTGTTTGTATGCTCCCTTCAAGTACTAGGAAGCTACAATGAGGTCTCCCAGGAGTCTTCTCTTCTGCCATTTTCTAACATTAAGAATAGCAAGGAAGGTAGTGCTAACGAGCAGTGAAATAGAGACCAAGATACTGCCTTTTTAGTTGACACAGTACTCATCACAGGGCATCCTGAAAGCAGACTAGACATTATCCGCCACATTCTACAAACAGGCCCTGAGTAGGCAAGATGGCTTTGTCTGGACATGTGGTATAAACGTTGTTTTGTAACTTACTTAGTTGCTATAAAGTGGTTAAGCAACTCTACTTAGGAATTGTCAGGCTCTACTCCAAATCTTCACTGACAACTAGGATGCAGTAATAAGGGGTGGACTTAGCAATCCCAGAGATAGTCAACCTACCAGCACCCTGAAAGAACAGAGATACCACAATAAAGAACCTAGACAAGTATATGAGCTGGTCTGAAATCAGAAACATGAGAAAGGAAGTCTAATGTAAGTAATAAAAAATAAAGAATAATTGAGTAGGCAACAGACAACAAGGAAGTATGAAGGCTCTTTAGTGGCTCTTTATAAGCTCACAGTCTGGTGCTTTTGATTGTGGGGTAGGCTTTTTCTTTGAAACACGCACATTAAGAAGCACTAACAATGTCTAGAAAGCCATGTTTGTATTAGGAGCTGAGGAAGGAAACAAGTTGGAGCAGGCAGGGAAGCTGATTTTAGAGGAATAGGAAACGAGAAAGATGTAGCATACCTTGAAAATACCAAAAGGATTGTATAGTCAAGGATGGGGAGATGCATAAATCTTTCAGCATGCTGACAGCTGTTAAAAAGGTGATGTGAGAGAGGCACATCTGAGACAATTATTAGAGAATAAAGGGCAAAATTGTTTTTCTTTATACTTGCACACTTAGTTGCTGAGTTCCCAAATAAGGAATAGTGTGCTCTCCTTCCTAGAAGCTTTCTCACAGTATCAATGGCAATAATATATTTCTCTGTTGGCTGAGAATATGATAGGAAAGAGCTCTAAACTTCAGTTTAGTTAGTTTAATTATCAGTCAGGACCCTGGAAATACTGAGCCTATCCTTTCTGCTTCTGACTTCCTGGATCTCTGAAGGGGACAGGGATGATGGGATGATGGCAGACCATAGAAGCCAGATCTGTGGTGATCACAGCCAGTTCCCCCAATGGCTACAAAGGTCAGATGAAGAGATGGAGGGGCTCAATCTCTTATTCTGCCTCAAGTGCTGTCTTCCCTTGCAGCACTAACCAGTAGGGTAAACTCTGGGGTGCTGCATTTACACAGTTCTGGGGGACTCTCTTCATAGAAGCACAGAATCATTAAGGTTAAAACAGACCACTAAGATCATCTAGTCCAACTGTCAGCCCATCCCCACTAATCATGTCTCTGAGTATTATGAACAAATTTTTAAAAAACGATGAAGATTTCCAGGGAATACCCATTGCTCTGGAAGCTCAGCAAGTACAGGCTGCCTAGTTCTTTCTCCTCAGAGGCTTGCGAGGCATTCATCAAGGTATCATACCTAACTCTCAAGTGACTTCCACAGTACCTCTCAGTATGTAATTATTCTTCCTCTGATCTATTCTTCTCTATTGACTGTTTTCACATGCAGACTTGTTGGCTCCTGCAAAGTCAATTCATGCTGATCTGCAGGGGTGGGCCTTCATGGAGAAAATAGTAATTCTAAGACAGAAAAGAACTTGCATTTGATATAAATTGTCACACAGCTTTATAAAGTCTGCTAAATTCCCTGACGGCATATCGTCTGGAAGCATTTTTAGGTGGAGATAATGATGTTTAAACGGAAAGCAGAAGAGGGATAGCACAGCATATCCCCTTTTGTTGTGCTTACCTCCTTGTATCAAAATACTTAAGCCTGTCTTCTGCTTGAAGTGTCATTTCTAAGGGCAGAACAGATAACACAGAAGAATTATGGAGGGAAACCTTTCTTAACTGTTTTTGCTCATCCCAAAAGCCAAACACAGCTCTCAAATCTGCCCAGGTATGTCTTTCTCACTAGAGATTTAATTATTGTCTCCTCTATGTGTCTTTAGTAGCGACTATCTCTGTCATAACACCAAATCAGTTGCTGGAATGCAGCTGCATATATGAAAGATATAGCTGACACTATCCGGTTTCTACTCAATCTCCAATCTCATGCTTGAACAGTGCGTATCATGTACAAAGCACAACTTCTTACTTTTAAATAGGCCTTTAGCCACAAAATTATTGCAATGCTCAACAGTAATAAAATCCCTTTGTGACTTAGTGAAGGAACATATCAAAGCTTTTAAGATTGGAAAAGGCTTAAAAGTGACAAAGATCAAAGCCCAAGGGACAAATATTTCTGCTTGCAAAACCAAGATTTTTGTCTAAGTGCTGGGAAAGATTTTGCACTAAGAGGAAGCTCACACACAAACCATTTTTTGCTGACGCTTGGGAAAACTTCAGAAACCTTATTAGATCGGAAATGAAAGAAGAAACAGATGAATGCAGTGTTTACAGAAGTAAACAACAAAAATCAATAACATTATTTTATTTAATCTGTGGAGTTTTCTTAGAGGGACTGTGTGACACAGACATGAACTATTTACCCACAGAGTCTTTGGCAAGAGTGATACTTATCAGAATTATCAGGTGGTACTATCAGATTACAGATTATCAGATTACAGGCGGTAATTCAGGTGGCCCTTCTCAAAAGCTCAGAGTGAGGATGGCACAGGGGATGCTTAGTGAAATAGAAGCTGCATCTGAAATTATGTGTTTATCTGGAAGCTCAGAAGTCCTCCTGATACATATCCCATTCATAAGCTGACTCCACAGTGGTGGAATCTAGGCTAGATCCTGCACTCCTCATCCTCCTGCTCTCTGTGAGAAGGAAGGCAAGACAGATCACCGTGAACATACTTGAATAGATTTTGTCAACATTGGGCCAGGCATAAACTAATGCAGTTTCCACATAACAGCAACCCACGTGTCTCAACTCAGCATTTTAAACTCTGTTCTACCATCCCCGATATTCACCTAGCTCAAATACTGAGCATTAACAGATGGGACAGCCCCTTATATTGCTTTGTTTGCAATTTTCTTTGTTTTGGGGAGGAGGAATGAGAAACAGGACCCCAGCATGCACTTGGCTGCAGTCTGAAGAATTTCTTGCTCTTTCAGATGCAAAAGAAAACCTCATTTAAATTGAGAAATATTTAAATATACCATTATAGGGGCATTGGAATCTTAATTCATCCCTTTGAAAAGTTTATTCCTTTAAACAAAGATGAATATTATAGCTAGTAGGTGTTATGGCTTGCAGATATACTGCCAGCAGATGACCTCACAACCGGGTGAGGCTGAAGGTTCAGGCAGTTAAGCTGGTGTGATTGTACATGGGTAACTCAGCACATAGCATCCATGTCCAACCTGCTTCTCTGCCCAGGAATAGGATGTACACAATCACTGGAACTGCTACTTTTAGGATGGAGGTGAAAGCATGGAGAACAACAGGACTGAGCACAGGAAAATCGTATATGTGAGAAAAAATATGCATGAATGTGTGCTAGAAATAATGGACATCTTCAGTGTCACTCCCAAGGCTTCCAAGATTTCTCTTAGTCCTTGGTTACCTGATATCAGTGCACCCTGAAATGCCACTTCAATATGAACTGGGATGCTAAAATGTTTGCAGCATCCCAGTGAAACTATCTCATCCCACCTCAAGAAGATTACTATCATATAATCACAGAATGGCTTGGGTTGGAAGAGACCTTAAAGCCCACTCAGGCCCAACCTTCTGCCATGGGCAGGGCTGCCACCCACTAGACCAGGCTGCCCAGGGCCCCATCTAACCTAGCCTTGAACCTCCAGGGATGGAGCACCTGCAGCTTCTCTGGGCAGCCTGTGCCAGTGCCTCACCACCCTCTCAGTGAGAAATTTCCGTTGATATATAATCTAAATATCACCTCTTTTAGTCTAAGACTGTTCCCATATGTCCTATCACTATACGCTGCATCACAAAACAGCTCTTGTGCATTGATCAGCATGTAGGGAAGCAGCTGGGGCAGATCAAGCAGAGTTGGCCCCATGCCTGGCAGAAGAAATCTCTGGCAGGGTTATTCCATGGAATAGGAAAGGAAAGGAGTCTACTGCCTTTCCACACCATCAGCGGTCAGTAATATCACATCTTGGCAAAAGTGATCTGCAGGCTTCTTGAAGCCCTGCAAGTTTATTTCTCTGAAGAGAAACTGATGGTATGTTAAACGCCTCCCTTTCTACAATCCTTTTGACTACAAGCATATACACAGCCCTATTTGAATGAAAGCAAAGGAAGCAAACTAGTTCATTTGCTCCTAGTTTCCAAACACACATCTCTACAGATGTCCCAGGCCCACGATGGTCAGCTTTTTCCATTCTTTTGTGGCCATGCTGTCAGTTGTTTCCCTTCCATCTAGCAAGTTTACCAAATAAACCTGCTGCCTGTGTTCACTGCCACAAGTGACAAACAGAATCAAAGAATCGTAGAATCGTTAAGATTGTAAGAGACCACCAAGGTCACCTAGTCCAACCATCAGCCAAATACACAGTGCAAGAAGGGGTTCCCACTGCTCAAAGCTATGAGATGAGCCTTAAGCTTATGCTCAAAGCTATGAGATGAGCCTTAACCCAGATCTTACCACCTGAAAGGGGGAAGGTCTTGGGCCTCCTCCTACCCAGTCTGACCATGATGTGCTGGGCACCACAGAGAGTCTTTGGCTTGGGGTCTGGAGACACTGGGCTGCTCCAGGTGCTTCAGAGCATGCACTTAGCATGGCATCAGAGGTAGACTTACAGAAGGGTGATTTCAATTCCCCAGTTGGCTGTAACTCTGTTTGTAGTCACCTGCATGTCAAAGGCCGGCATGTGGTAGCCATTTACACTTCCTGCAAATACAGTAACACCTTCTACTTTTTAAATTGTACATTTCTGACACAGATCTAAATGTGCTCATGACAGGGTGAAAACTCTTAGTCCTTTAGCAGACTGGCAGCATTAATTCTGCTGTATGAAGAAAAAAGTGTAAAGGTGAATGAAAAGCCAGGTAAGTCTTCAGAGGCACCACGGTGTTTAAAGAGCGTAAGTACTTTTTTGCATTCACCACTCTGAGACATAGGTGTGAAAACCCCATTGCCTATTGATTACACTCAGACATTTGACATTCCTGAAACTGGCTCTTGACTTCCAAGTTATTTCACAAATTCACACATAATGTAAGTGGTGACTCTGGGCATAAAACCAGCATGGCAGTGTGCCTGGTTCTTGCTTTCCAAGCCTTTGCAGCACTCTTTCTTTGAAGATATGAATGGCAATTTGTGCACAGCAATGGTGTTCATTAGGCCTGGTGTGCTGTCTAAGGTTCACCTTGGGGAAATTATGTTCTGGATAGTCAGAATACACTCCCTCTTCTTTAACAAATGGATGCAGTATTGTTATGTTATTATTACATACTGATTTATAAAGCACCTTTCACATACATCACAATGCTGTATGATCTAATTACGAAACACCTGAGGCTGAATAAGAAGTATCAGGGAAAGAAAATTGCTGGAACATTAACCTCTAATGCACTAAAAGAACCAGAGGCACAGCATAAAGGCAAGAGCTAAGATGAAGAAATCCATCAATCTTGACTGTTTATAAGAGCAAGAGCCTAGGCACAAGTAGAACTGTACAATTAGAAAGTGGCCAGGTAGAGGAATTACGAATTAAATTGAGAAACTTTCATTAATCACTGCCTTTTTTCCCATACCTCAAAACCTGTAGAAATGAAGAGGAGTGACGCTCTTGACTTTGCTGTGCTCTGTAGTGTCCCCAGGCTCAATAGGAGGAATTCTGGTACTAGAGTTCTGCTGTGTTACATCATGCATATACTGTTGCAATCAGATAGAGGAAAAACATAAAGTACAATCAAAGTATTGTTTTTTTCATTCTGTTTGATATTAATTTCTGCTTTAATTCAGAAAATTATAGTTTGCTTTCCTGAAGTAATTTCTTCAGTCTTCTTAGTTAAACTTCATTTAAATATTTCGGTACTTTTCTGGACTAGTTATGGTGAATTATGGTAAAGAATGTACTTTTTGTCTTAATTCTCTATTTGCAGGTGCTTAGAACATTTAGAAAATAACATCCTTTGGGCTTAAAACTCGTGTTTGGGGAGATCAAAGCTCACACAGAGATGGAAAACAGTTGTGTAGATGCCTTTTTCCAACTTTGCTGACACACAAGAAGATATGAAACGGTAATTTTTCTCTTATTTCTTTCTTTGCTACATTCACAATTATTGGCACTCTAAGTTATCATTTCTACCAGTGTTTAGAGAAGGTTCTTCAAAAGAATGAAGATATGAGAAGGAACAAATCTCATCATAATAACTGTGTTGTGCTTTTTGGCTTTTGATGCAGTAGTTCTTTGTTTAGAGCTTGAGGCACTTAAACAGTAACCAACATATAATAAAATAATAAAAAACTATAAACAAAATGTCTGGAAAAGCTCTATTACTCACCACAAAGGCTTCATCAACTTGGGTTTGGTCAAAAAAACATTAGTCTGTGGAATATTTTCTTTTTTTTTATTTCAACTGGCCCTGGATCTTGTATAATGAATGGACTGTTCAACCTCAATTTCATGTGAATAAAAAGAGGTGATATCATTTGTCTTTGCTGGTCATAGTAACAATTCAAAACCATGTTTTTATTAGTTTTATACTCTTTAGAGAGGACTCCAGTAAAAGCAAACAGTTTCAGGAAGGATTCATCTTGAGTTAAAAGCCAAATGGAGTTTTATGTCTTGAAGGATTTTGATTGATGTCCAGCACAAGGGTCTAGCTCACTTTATATTACTGCCTGTAGAACATAGCTCAACACGACTAGAGGATGAAATCTTCTGGAAAACTGGTGAGGATGCACGTTGATTCATTTCCAGCAGAGTTCAGGAAACACTTCTTATGTAAGAGAAATAGACCTACTGTTTTTTTACTGTTACTGTTCAGGCCTTCTGAAAAACATTTTCTCAGACCCAAACTGCAGCCTCAGACCAGGCTATCCCACATCCCACCCATTTCCTTCACTTGGCAGGAAGAATGCATTTCTGATCAACATGTGATTTATCACAACAGGTGACCCTTTTACCTGGCCTCCAGGATTCATAACATCTCAGCCAGATTGAGGAACTGCCTTGGGTATCTGCCTTTATTGCTTGAGTTTTCTCCCCTAGCCTTACATGTCCCCTTTAATTAAATAACACTCCACTTGGTTTAATAAAGGTGATAAAATATGAGGAGAATAGCACAAGGTGTCCTTACCTTGCCAGGGTGATTTGAAGAAAGCTGCAAACCCAATCTGTGTGGCTAAAAACCATCTCTGTTCTGGAGCGGGAGGGGAAAAAGCCATCCCTGTCTATCCTAATCTTCTCCTCTGAGGCAAATTAAAGGTATTTGGGGTTTTCTTTCATCTCACTCTGCCATCCCATCCTTCACTTTCTAACTTCCTTAACTTCCAATCTCCTTTAAATTGCATTAAAGGAATAAGAGAAACCGTTGCTTTTCTCTTTTCGCCTTCAAGCTAAAAGCTCTCTCTTTTCTTCACCGTGCTTGTTAAAGGCGATAGACAGAGTGAAAGCCTCATAAATCATAAACAAGCAGAGGACCTAAATAAAAGTCGCTGCAAACTGAGGAAAATGAAGGCCCCAGCACACACATTAGGGCTAGCATGAAGCACACAGTACTTATTTTAACCTAAACTCTCGGGAGGCAGAAGTCATGCCTGCTTTGTGTCTAAACCAAAACAAAAGCCAGTGGGCCATGAAAAATCAGTTAAGAAAACTTCTTTACTACAACCACAAAGAGATGCAGATTTCTCCTTCCCATTTGCCTGTGACCACCTGTTTTTCTCCCTATTCCTCACTGTAGCATAGGAAGGCTCCTAGATTTGTCCCCAACCAGCACTTCAGCAATTAGTAACCTAGACCATGAGGCTAGCAGATGAATCTGTGCTTGGGATTGAGAGATATAAGTGAGTGATGTGGCAAGAAAAAGAAAAGTTAAGCAGTTCATGTTATCTCCATGGAGAGCATTCTCTAGTGATGAGAGAACAGAGTAAGCAGTGCAGTTGGCTATGCTGGTGGCATCCAGCCATCCTCTGGTCACTCTGCTTGTGATTAGCCTTTAAATCTATGCTGGCAGCTTTCCCTTCATTGCTTGAATTACCCTCCTTTGAGCAATTTTATCACTTCTGTAGGTATAGTTCACATCTTTTAGACCAGTTCAACACTGCAGATGATACTGTTGGTTCTCATCAGCATTCTATCAAGCTCAGTAGGATGGATTTGCACTGACAGAAGTCACACTGAACTTTTCCTACTGTTACCATATTAGGCATATTTACATTTTTAGCTTTAACAATTAATCTTTTGTCTATTGCACTAAGGTGTATCTGCATAGAATTTTTTGAATTCCACTGAGTTGCTTCAAAAAAGACAAAATCTAAAACAAAATGGGAAAGTATATCTCTAATGATTTTCCAGGAATTCAGGGAAGTAGTTGTTTTAAAGAAATGTTACTTAACTGTGAATTAGTTTTAAACTAATTCTACTAAGTTAATGTAGTACAAAATAAATCTTAGTAAGGAACATTTCTGTTTTTTGTTTTTAGGTTCATTTTCCTGATGACTTTTCCTGCTAGTGCTTTGCTTTTACCACCTGAATAGACAGATCCTGAAGCAGCTCTCTTTTCCCAATATTCAGGGGTAGCCATAGGAAAAGAGACATTTGGTCCTTTGTGACAAGTTTCTTTTTGCTGTCCCTCTTCATCCTTTTCTAGTTGTAACAAATCCATTTTCTCCCCCACAAGCTGCCTATTTCAGGTATGCTCTGGCAGCAGTGTGTCTTGATTTTCCTCCTTGGAACCCTGACAAATGCTACATCTTCCTTGTATCCAACACAACCTTTAATAGCTGACAATAAGGGCTAACCTTTGATCTGGGGAAGTAAAGTTGTAAATCAGTTGCTGCTCCAAGGGGTTGAGTTTGCATCAGGTTTTTCAATTTTTCCTTTAGGAAAAAAAAAAAAAGAAACCAACAACAAACAGAACAGATAATCTAATATAGCTGTGGCTGGGAGGAAACAAGACATTTGTAACAGTTTTTAAAGCATTAAAAAGAAAGCATGCCAGGAACAAATACTGTGTTTGTGTTCTGAGGCTAAAACATGACAGCTCTGAAAGAAGAGATTTACTGAATCAGGTTTGATGCCTGAAAATAATGAAAGGGTAGGAACATCCAGGGGAGGAGGGGAAGAGAGTTAGGGTATGTGGCCTCATTTAGAGAAAACGTAAATGTGCACAGAGCAGAAAAGAATTGAACATTTAAGCCCTAGTTTATTTTCATGGAGCAAAAAGCTCTGTAATGTTAAACATTTATCATGAAGGCTCTTACTGCTGTGGTCGTGCTGAGCCCAGAAGTGGCTTGGGTTCAGCAGTTTTAGTCACGACTGCAGGATGCTGAGTCGGTCCCTGTAGGAGCAGAGAACACAGCCTCTAGGGGAAGAGGTGGAGGGACAACAACAGCACAGGGAAGAAGAGGAAGAGGAGGAGGGCTGAATGCTCTATGACAGCAGGGGGACAGATTCCAGTTGGACTTCGGACTGGAGTCAGGATCACTGTTCTAAATACATTTCTGTGTCTCAGACCATACAGTGCAGCCAGACTAGAGAAATCCTCCTCTGTCTTCAGACCATTCAGCTCCTTCTATCACAAATGTCTTGGTAAATGCCCATAGCCAAGTTGTGTCCTTAGTGCCTTGGAGATCCCTGCCAGCAACCTGGGAACAGAAGCAAGCATATCTTTGCATGCATCTGACCTCAGTTTTCCTGGAAATAGAGTAAAACTTGTAATTTTTTTAATAGATGGTTTTGAGTTATTCTTTTTCCATTTCTAAAACACTTTATTTGTATTCATCTGCACTCCCCATAAGAGAGAAAACAGAAATGGACTTGCACAGAAATTAATGTGTTCATTTTTCTCTTTCAGCACTGATAATCGTGACCCATGCTCCCCCCTTAGTACTATCACATCAACATGGATTATTTTATTTTATTTTATTTTATTTTATTTTATTTTATTTTAATTTTGTTTTGCCATCAGAGATGTCTGGAGGGGTGAGGAGAGGAAAAAGGATTTGCAAAGACTGCTGTTCAGATGTCACAGTTCAGTCTTGGCACACATAATGTTCTCACTTTTTCCTTAGGCCACAAAATAGCTGTGGCTTGGCTGGAAAGAGAAATTGTTAAAAGGAATCATGGATGAGCACTGAGTGACTTTGGTTTTCCAAAAGCAGCAAGTCATTCAACCATGAATAATGACCACAGTAGAGATGACAAGATAAACATGGTATATGAGATTGAAGTAGACACACGGCATTTAAAAACATCCCAACAAGGCCAGCTGCTAAATTCATTCATTCACCAGTGACGAAAATGCCATTTAAGGAGGGTGAAAAGCAAATTGGGACCAAATGGACATATACTACTTCTTAATGTAAGAACATGCAATCACACGTGCATCTACAATTACATATATTCTTTAGTACCATAATCTTGATCAGATAAAATCATGCTCAGCATACACAGGCACATGATCATTTTCCCATAGAACTTAGTTCGCACTGTAATGCCTGTGAATTTTGACACTTCTGAGAGAAGTTGGGGCAGCAGGAACTGAACTCACAAGGGTAACCTACATAAATATTTTGAGTAATTTAATTTAATGCAAATGATATTCCTAGAGCCAGGGGTGATCCAATTAAGGCAGGGAAATCCTATGACTGGAGATGCTTCAGGCAAACTTTTTACTATCTACTATCAAGTCAGTGTTCACCAAGCATCTGAAAAATGTTCTGGAGTAGTTGCATTCCTCTCCTGTTTTGTATGGAAGTAGCCAACTTGTTGTGTCCACATAAACACTGTGTATTTCTTTACCCTTGGTGTAGCCATATAATCTGCCTGTGAAACAGATAATTTTCATTACTTCAGACAGGGGATGTCGATATATGCTATACTAAAACCTTTTTAAAAAACATACCATGCCCACTATTTGGTATCCTAGGCTAAAAATATTTGTGACTCTGCAGTCTTTCTTATACATTAGATTTGCAAACGATCTGATGATGATAAAAATATAGCTTCTGTCTACTAAATATTTTGAATAACCCTGTCCCTATGGTCAAGTTTTGGAGCAGCTTTGTCCAGATTAGGACAGCTAATTTGGCCTTCCATTGTCAGTACTCAAGTGATGATATCAAAGTGGAGGATAGCTTAGATAGATAAGTATTTATGACAACTAGTCCTAGTTGAGTCCTGTGAAAAGAAGAACAGTTCCAGAATAAAAACTGGAAAGGTGAGAAAAATGAGTTAAAAAGAAAATCAGTAGTATCAAGAGCTTAGATGACAGGCAATCTGAATATAGCTCAAAGTTTACTAAAGAGATGAAATGTTCAGTCTACCTATTGTCTAAACCTGCTGAAACCTATACAGTCATTGGACAACAGCTGGGCACCTCTGCTAGATGCCTACAGCCCTTTGCCATTTGTATTGTATGGCAGCCTATTACCTCAGTGAAAATTATTACAGTTCAGCTGGAAGATATCGGGCTTAAAAACTTTTACCTCACTACAAGAAAAATGAAGGAAAATCCTTTCTGTGGTCTGTGTGGTGATTGCAGGGTAAAGATGATTCTCCTTATCTGTTTACCTGTACAGCTGCTCTTAGAAAAATGTCAGTCTTCCAGAGCCAAGATACAAGGATCCTCTAATATCTTCAGTGTCTGAACATGGAAGTCCTGTAAGTCCTCATCAGACAATGACAACTTCACCTAGAAGGAGAACGCATTAACAGATACAGTATATACAGAAGATCTTTTTTGGGAACCACTCAGTCCTAGCAGAATATAGGCTTTCTAGAAATCATACATATATTTTGTCTGTTTCCTTGGACTAACATTCCAAAGAAAGAAACCCCTGAGAATCACATCCAGCCATTCTCCCTCTATTATTGCTGTTTGAAATCTGTACAGCCTTAAGGCAAGAAGTTTGTATCTATCATTGTTCTCTTTATTTTAGCATACAACAAAATTGTCTTTTCATGGAACCATATGATAGTCCAGGCTGGAAGGCACCTTGTGAGGCTTCAGTCCAACCTCCTGCTCAAAGCAAGGTTAACTGTAAGGTCGAACCAAGTCACTTATGGCCATAAATGTGGGTCTTCAGAACCTCAAAGGATGAGGAACTGGATGCACAGTGCCTATGGACAGGTTGATCCACTGCTTCACTGTCCTCTAAGTGAAGGCTTTTCCATTAAATTTGGTCTGAAACTCTGTTGTTTTAGTTTATGTCCACTGTGCCCCAGCCTCTTTCCATGCACCACTGCAAAGAGCCTTGATAATCTCCTATGTACTAGGGAAGAAGATGTAGGGCTATTTTTTTGTTTTTTTTTTCCCTGGTGGACATGAACAGAGATTGAGTTTGAGCTGTTTAAATACCATCAAATACTTTGGTGCTTTTTATATGGATTGCAGTTATGAGACGCAACTGTGGTCATAAGAATACTTTCAGCTGCTTCCTCTTAGAGAAACAATATATGCTTATATTGCCAATCAAAACCATGCATGAGCTACGTGCAAGACAAGAAGGATGATGCAACCATATATTTCAGTGCATAAAGATAGTATCGTACTACATTACTGTCAGTTAAGAAGCAAACACATCATGCTTTACTCTGTATCTTTTTAGAGATGATGTGGGTACTTTAAACAATTTTCTTACTCAGAAAGCTGTGCCACCAAGGCCTTCACAGCTGAGATCAGTGTGAATCCAATAGAAAGTAGAGCTTCAGTTCTTATCACACATGCTCTCATTCTGAAGTAAAAACAGTATTTTTTCAGATCCTCTGGACAGAGAATGCACTGTAACTTAGCTATGACAAATCATGTGATTTAGATATGATGTCCAGAGAAAGATGGGCCTGAGTCTTCTTGAGAATGGCTCCTGAATGAAGGACATTTTCGGGAGAAATACCTGGACTTACACAGAGGAGAAAAGATTACCATCTCTGGGAAGTAATTTGGAGGATGTAAAGAAGACACCAAGAGAGCTGCCTAAAGGCAGCAAAAAAAAGCACTAGTTGCAGGACCTGAGTGAACATATTGGCACATCTACATGCAGTCTTCAATCTGTATTTGTTCACTCAAGTAAGTGACTGGAGGACTCAGTTATTTTCTGTATGAACAATATTTGTGTTCATACAAAAAACAAAAGAAGTCCTGAAGTAAAGTGCATAACTTGCTTGCAGTATTTTTTGCTCGCTAGAAGGCAAACAAAGGGAGGGATCAACGTAGTGTCTTTTTGGATCTGTGCTTGACAGACAAGTTCTCTGTTCTCTAATTGCTGTTTGCAGCGCTACAAACACCTGAGGCAGCTGTGGAAAATCACAAGGGCTTTTAGCTGTAGAAGGGCATTCAGAGAAGCATTCAGCTTGTATTTTTAAAAGCAAAGACTTTAATAAACAAGAACCTTACTTTGAAGACAATAATGTGGGTAGAACGACTCTAGAGGAGGAGCTGTAATTCCCAGTCTGTCTGTTTCTGACAGCTCTGATGAGGTCCAGATGCACAGTCCAGGCTAATGTCCTCTGTGCAGCAATGTGACACAGAGCATATTCTCAGCATCCGTAACAAAGGCAAAATATGCTTGCTTTGTTTTCTCCCTGAACAATTGTCTTGGTAGCTTGAGTAGGGAAATTTCTTAACTCAGATCAGCTCTAATTATTTTGAGTTTTTGTGAGTTGTTGCTAGATTGGGGAGAAGCAAATAATGTGCAGTTCCTTGCTCTGGGTAATACTGTGACAAAGCATTGAGCTGCTATGTGCCTCAGTTTCTTTATTTATAAAACGAGGACAGTGATCCTGAGTGAAATCTGTGAAGGAAGTGATCTATATTGGAGGTATATTTCACAACTGAGTTTTGTAATTTAGCGTGTCATTCACATTTTCTTTATTTCTTTAGAAGATACTTGGGTTTAGATAGAAAAAACATTTTATGTGTTCATGAGCTGCATGGTAGAAAGACTTCTGACTTATTCAGCTTTTGTCTGCACATCCACAGGAGGCTTCAAGGACTGCTTGGAGAAGATAAGTGATTTCTGCACTCACCTTCTATTTTACTAAGGACGGGAGTAGGCCTCAGTGTAATGGCAAGCAGCAAGCTGAGCCGGATGATCCGCTTCTCTGTGTGAATTCTCAGAGTAGAAACTTGTTTGAGCTTGCAGGTCAGAGGCCTGGACAGTGTGAGATAAGATGTTTCGGACATTGAGGTATCTTGTCCCCTTTTCTTTCCACAGAAGATGGAGAGATACAGTACCTGCTACTTGGGAACACAGCTGCACAAACAGTAGAAAAATTCAGCTTGAAAAAAAACGTGGAGATCTGTAATTGAAGTCCATATTCAATGCAAGTCTAAATTGCCACTGGATCAGCTTGCTCAGGGTCTTAAATGAGTTCTGCCAGTTTCCCAGATGGAGTTTATACAACCTTTCCAGAAAACTTATTCTGCTACTTAACCATCCTAAATGTTAACTTTCATTTTTTTTCCTTTACATCTAGTTGTGCACTTTCTTACTTGGTATCACATGGCTCATTTGGAATGATAAGATTACCGATTATGTTTAAACAGCGGACCTAAGAAATGTTTTCTTCCTCCCTGGATATTTATGCACTTTCAGGCCATGTTCTGTCACTGACGAGTTATATACATACGTAGTAGAAGCATATCAGTTGAGCTAGAGCTGATCTGGCACAAGGACTTAAGATTCATCAGGGATTTGTCACATGAAGTGCTCCGTATCTGGTAGTACACATTATGTCTAGTATGAAAAGGGTAATGGAAAAGATGGCGATGAGTTACCTAGGTGTGTAAGTAACCCTCTTCAAATCAAATATATATCCTCTGTTCTGCTGATCCATATTACAGTCTCATCTCCTCTTGCACCAACGTAGCAATTTCTTCTCTCCTTTCTCCTCTGGTCCTCTTTCTCAAGTTCTTGGCACATTTTTACTTTTTTAAACGAACACTTTATTTCTGATGTTTTTCATCAATGTTTTCAAAACACCCATTAAAACATTTGAAAGTCATTCAGTTTTCCATGGCTAAGGGCCAGAAATATTCAAAATTTTAATGTGGTAATTTGAAACCAAAGGGGAAGTATAGAAAGGAAAGGATCAGTTGAGCAGAGAATCTGTACTGAATCTGTAGATCCTCACCTGTAGAGAGGAAAGTTAGACGGGGGTCATTCCAGTTCAGCCAAGATGAAATGAGCAAGAATTCATTTCATTAGAAAACTAAAACTACCTCATGCAGATTGGAGAATCTATATACAATCTACACTCACCTATATAACAGCTTTCAGTCTGCTGAAGATTTCGATCAGTTCCAAGATTGTCTGTGATAGCTTTAGCTTTGTATATGCCATTTTTCCTATGTGACTTCTAGAATCAACTCCCTTCAATTAAATAAATGGAAAAATAGAACTTTGAAGAAGTTGTGTATATGTGCAGAATTTTTGGCACTTAGGGGTTTAACTAAGGGTTTAAAGCTATGACAGCCAGAAACCTGGAGTCAAAGAAACAATAAAATTAGGAAAATCATATATGTATGGAAGAGTATATTAGAGTACATGCCACTTGAACTTCATCAGCAAATTCGTTTAATCGGGACATCTCTTGAAGCAAACCTAATTTAAGCCTAATGACATTTAATAGTGAAAGCTATAGCTTGGAAGGGATGGTAATTCCATTTAATTGGGATGCCTCCAGGTGTCACAGTGGTGCTTTTGTGTGTGTGTATGCATGTGTCTGTGTGACAACTGCAGGCTGGATCTGACTGTTTACTTATCTGGCAGCAGCCTTCAGTCTCTGTCTAGCTGTCAAGCTCCAAGGCAGCCCATGAAAAAGGGTATGAAAATCTTTCACTGCAGCTTGAATTTGGCAGAAAACTTGATGTGTTCTCTCTGTGCCAGCAATGCTCATTGGTCTCCTGGCTTGTCCCTCCACATTTAGCACTCAGTGAGGGCTCTATTCTTGTCCTCCTTCACAGCATCCCCACCTAACTTTCCAGAACCAATCCAATACACATAAGCTTGCTGCACATCTTCCTAAAGAGTGACATGAATACTGCAATGGTATCTGATATCAGATGGAAATTTAGGCTCATCAGGATGAAGGCCACCCCCAGGGGTGTCCCAGAGAAGCAATTTATAAAGCAGGTTGCCAGCAGTATACTTTTCTGTAATAGAGACTTTAATGTCCTCAGCTCTGCTGGAGCTATTGCTGCTGAATTAAAAGTCTCTGTGTTTGTCTGTGCAGTCTCTTCAGCACCAGCATCCGGCTTATTACTGAAAAGCTTTTTGGAATATCTTAAATAGGAAGGTGTCCAGGAAAGCCGAATTTCTATCTTTCTGAGTCCCAGCAGGGTGTGATTGTGAGAAAAAAATTGATCACTTCAATTCCCTCTGTAGGACTCACTACATCCACAAAGCTTAACACTTAGATCTTGTCTGCACAGCAAAGTGGCATTGATTTAAATAATAAGGTTTTAAATGAATTTAACTGAACTGGCACAACCTTTTACATGGATTCTAAATCAATTTAAAAAGCCTTTTATCCTTATTGCACAGGGTTAGAGTCAGATGTTCATAAGTGATTGAGTTGAAGTGTGTCAAAAAGTTATTGTCTCTTCAGGTGAAGGCTACTCTTCTGTCTGTTGGAAGATAACCCCTTGCCTCAGCTGGAATTCAGTTCCCCACCCCATCACAGCCCTCATGATTTTTTAAGTGTTCTGAGTTCACTGTGCTGCAATTGAAAAGTGGTGATTCTTCCACCACCGAATCCATGGCTTGCTGGCCTTCAAAAGGAGCAGGGAGAAGGGTTTCAGTCCGGGAAACTTGGCAGGCAGCAATAGAAAGGGGCACTCTCAAAAATGATAAAGCAAATTCTCTGTTGTTATAAAAGATTACAGGTGTTTTGATTACAATGAATTTCCATCCATGTGTATTAGTAGAGAATCTGATACCAAAATCTTTAACACAGCGTGCATGAATTACACAGAGGGAAAAAGCTAAGGAAAAACATGCAAACACAAAAATGTGTGTACACATTTCTTTCCTGAAAACATGGTTCCTCTTCAGAGGGGTCATAAAGCTTAAGTCCTTGAACTTTGGCTGCAAATGTCCTTATGTACATATTCATAACTTCTGCAGAGAGAACAAAACCAGTAGAAGAGTACTTTAACTAGAGAGCCAATGTGATATTGAATATAAGAGAGGGATTTTAACAAACTAGTGAAAGTTGAAACAGAGTCCCATCTCAAGCAAGAAAGATGCTGATGTTTCACTTTTTCATATGTTCACTCGGACAGGTGAACTGATTTCTTCTGAAAATTTCAAAATACTGCATTTTTAAATAGACCTGCTAATTCTTCCTATTTTTGGACTTACTTTCTATTCCAAAAAGGAAGATCATCTTGACCTCCTAAATAAAACATTTTAATTGAAAGAAACTGATGTAATTCAAAAAGAAAATTCCAAAGGAACTGCCCTGACCTACAAAAAACCTGCCACTTTGATGAATCAGCATCTTCTGAAAATAAGATTTTAGTCAAAAAATTCCTTTTCAACTACAGGCCTGGTTCTTTACTGCAGATTCTTGAGAGTCAAGACTGTAAATATAAGTACGCATATGTATGTACATCAACATACATGCATCCATGTGGAGGTACATGTATGAAATAGGCAGTCTCTGGATTTGTTGCTGGTATCGCAGTCTCTACAAGAGTAACAGAGCAGCTTTCATTTTTTCTTTAACATGCCTGAAGGAAAGAAACACCGTCATTTCCACCTCAGATTAGGAAACACCAGAACATGTCCCTCCCAGCCTTCAGAAAAGAACCTGCAAGATCTGAGGAGTTTCTCGGAGGATATGAGCTCCCCCACACTTGGTGGCTTTATCAGAGTAATTTTTCATTGCTACATTATTATGCATGGAAGTGCACACTCCAGCCATTTCTGTTGATTCAGAATAGTGTTTACTGAAATATGCTCTGCAGTTAACCATTCCTTATGGAAGATAATATTGTATATACAAGAGCAAATTGAATATATGTAGTGTAGTAATTGCCATCATACCCAACAAGTTGATGTGTTTGAATATTCAAGATAGATAAGCTTTCTCTAAGGATTACCCCTCAGCACATTCACCAAATTCAATTTCCTATTGTTACTTAAAATTTCTTCTAGCATATTACCATAAAAGACAAAAAATGCTGTGAGTTTTCTTTGAGAAAACTTTGCACATGCTTACTGCCGTATACGCCTCTAGGATCTAGGAAAGCAATTTTCTCTCTCTTCCGTGCAGTAATGACTCAGTTACTGAACAGCAACCTAGGGCTGTTATTCTAGAAAGGAGTTTGGGGGAAGCTGAATGCTGAGTTTGCAAATTCACACCTCTCATGTACTATAAGTACCCTGATGTGATTATTTAGTATTTGATAACATAGATGCTAAAAACCTAAGTCAGTTATCAGATACCATTTGTAAGGAGTTTGAAGAGTAGCTAGCATTTAAATGGTGACATGAAGGAATACCTATAGGTGACAGAATGTCCCCTTTTGGGATACATGTGGGATCCTGATACAGCTTGGCAGGAAGCAGAAACATAATGAAGAAGATATAAGCAAATTTGTCCAAGCAAGGATAAAGTTCCAGCCTTGAGTGTTAGGAGCACATCCTCAGTGCTCCTAACACTCCTCTGAATGTCACTGGTCCCCTGAGTGCAGCCCCTATGTCTCTGGCTTCTCATCTTGCCATGACATTGGAAGTATTGGAATTAGCCTTTCTGAACCTCAGTTCTGCCAGGGCTGTGTACTGGGGAGTTCGCACTATGAACAATGTTATAAACTGACATACATTGAATAACTTTTCTTTTTTTTTAATTTGGCCTGAAAGCCAGCTGATTACAGCACTGTAAAGGTCAGTCCATGTAAAGCATAAAATTTAGCGACTTGACAGAAACTGTCCAAAATCACAGAATCACAGAATCACAGAAAAAAATAACACAGTATGCCATGTATGCAACATTTTTCTCTAGGACATGAAGAGAGCAAGCAGGCCTCTCTCACCAGCTTTCCCTTCCCTTCCTGATTCAAGAAATCTACTTTCATGTTCCCTCTGGTTCTGGCTGCGGGCTTTGAAGCCCACTTTTTTTCTCTTCCTCCTTCCCTTCTCCGTCCTCCTGAGTCTTCCTAATGAAAAGAAAAGCAGAGAAACAGGATTTTGCAGTAAACAAGAGGATTTCATGGCACTAGTCAGCATTTGCAAATTAAGATTAACAAAATTTCAAACAAGCCTGTACGATAAGTCTGCAGCCTGACCTAATCTTAATGAAATCTACAAGATCTTTTTATATAAATAAGTGATTTTTTTTTCAACATGGTGTAATTTGCACGCATAGATTACAAATGATATACACAATAGTTTTGCCTGCTTAAGTTCCTCAATTTTGAAGAGCTTACTGACAGCTCTCTGCAACGTGGAGACATGCAGCTGACAGAGCTGTCTCAACTTTATTCAGGTCCACCAGGAGGTTTCTCTTGCTTTTCTTTTAAAAATGCATTCCATTTAATTCCTCACTTCCCTGAGGACATCAGGCACTGCTGAATGCCAAGAGGATGGGATCTCTGAAAACTGGCCTGGTGGCACACAGTAGTATAAGAATAGAGATGAGTAATTTTGTCTGAAGGGCCCTGGGATTCTGCACTGGCAAGTATGACTTAGACTCACCCTTTTTTGAATAATATCAACTAAGATTGAACACTATGAACATGTAAATGTACATTTACATTAATAACATTCAGTATTATCAGAAAACTGCCATTTTCAGTGTTATGGCTGCCAGAATGAGAGAGGTTATATTGCATTATCACGGTGCTGAAAATTCAGATGCAGCCCAGATCTGACTAATTCTCATAATCTTAGCACTGGGCAAAACTGCCGCAAACTCGTCAAGCACAGGCACATGTGAGATGGAAGGGAAGGCATAGATTCTTGCTGCTTCAGACGTGTGCATCAGCAGTCTCTTGAAGTTGTTTGTTTGTCTAATATTGCCATCATTCTTTGGGGTATGTTTAGGAATTGTTTCTGCTTAAATATACATCATTCACTGAAGAAAGCCAAAAACGGAAGCCATCAGCTGCCCTCTGGGAGGAACAAGTCTATAAAAACACATGGTGTGCCTCTGACCTGAAATGTATGTCATGCTTGAAGATCTGTACCTCTAAATGTCTTATTGGCTTAGAGTAAATGATGTTAAACTTCTGCAGGCAGCAATACTTTCTAGAAGTTATCACTGTGCTCAAGTACCTATAAATGGGTAAGGAAGCAGTAGAAACAAACAGGACTTTTTAAAGGGAAAAAGCAGGGGTTCTTGTTGAATAGAATCTCATGTTGGTTCTGGTTTGATAATACAGATGACAGCCAGAATGATGAATATTAGCTGAGATTGAGCTTGCTATTGAACAAAATACAAGATTCTGGGAGCTGGAAGGGAAAGGAAGCTAGGGATTATCATAGAAAGGGAGCAAGAAGAGATCTGGATGCAGAAAGCTTTGACTGGAGCTTTGACTTGTCTGTAGCCAATAAGAGGCAGACACCATTTTGTGTGTCTTTCTTGTCTGTCTTGTGTGGCTTTCGTGCTACCAAGACTACTGAATCATTTCTCCGTACAGTATATCCAAGAGCCTTCATGAATATTGGTTCTCCACTGATTCTGCTCAACAAGTGCTTGGCTCCATGCCATTGGATTGTATAATCTTGATAGATAGCTTCCTGACATGCTGAGTGACATGGACAACAACAAAGGGGAATTGGAAAATCTAACTCAGTGAAGTACTAGTGACACACAAGATAGAACGGGACTGCAGGGTAGGAGCTTATAGCTGAATTGGGAGATGTCAGCTCTATGGCAGGTTTTGTTGCCTTGTAGACAAAACAATTTCCATCTCATGCTGAGGGAAATTTGCACACTTCAGGAGTCCATCTAACCCAAAGCAATACTTTTAAAGTCTTGTATACGTTATATGGAAAGAGTGCCTGATGACCCAGAGGGCACTGTAGCCACCCAGGGGGACCTTAACAGAGCTGACAAAACCTCCTGAAGTTCAACAAAGTGAAGTGCAAAATCCTGCACCTGAGGTCCACTCAGCTGGAAAACAGCTCTGCAGAAAAGGACCAGAGAGTCCTGGTGGGCACTAAGTTTAATGTGAGTCAGGAATATGCCCTTACTGCTAAGAAGGCTAATGGTAGTCTTTGACTGCATCAGTCAAGGTTTTGCCAGTGGATCAAGACAGATGATCCTTCCCCTCTACTTAGTACCAGTGAAGCTGTAGTTGGAGTGCTGTGTACAGTTCTAGGCCCCCCAGTACAAGAGAGATATAGATATACTGAAGTGATTCCAGCAAAGGGCCACCAAGATGATGAAAGGACTGGAGCACCTCCCCTGAGAGGCTGAGAGAGCTGGGACTGTTCAGTCTGGAGAAATAGAGGCTCAGAGGAATCTCACCAATTTATAGAAATACTTGTAGAGGTGCAGAGAGGATGGAGCCAGGTTTTTCTCAGTGGTGTTCAGTGTAAAGACAAGAGTCTTTGTGTGTAAACTGGAACACAGGAGGTCCCATCAGAACACCAAGAAACACTTCAGTACTGTATTTGTGATAGACAACTGGTGTGTGTTGCCCAGAGAGGCTGTAGAGTCTCCTCCATGGAGATCTTCAGAACCTGACTGTGGATGTGCGGACATGACTGTGGGCAACTTGCTATTGGTCGCTGTGCTTATGCATGGGTTGGACCAGATGGACCCAGAGATTCATTCAAATTCAGCTATTCTATGATTCTGATTCTGTGAAATGGAAATGAATGTTCCAAGTTGAAGATATGGGGATCAATGAAGACCCTCATGTGTATGTAATTGAATGCTGCTTTACACTGTTCTTCCTTGTCATCCCTGCATAGTCCACTTCTGTGGGTGCTTTATCTCCATTCCAGATGTTGTGCTACAATTTCAACCACAGTCTCCACAAAGACAGGAGGCAGTGTTTAAAGACGTTCTTTAAAATCTGTGGGAAAAAAAAAAAGGCCCTTGCTCTTTTCTCAGTCGTATCACAACCGACAAATGCCAACAAATTAAGTAGGAAAGAGTCTGAGAAGTAAATAAGGCCTTTATAACTTTCTCCAGTGGTTCTTTTTGGCTGCTGACACCTTAATATCTTCTGAGCTAGCAAATGGAGGTCAAGGGGAAAGAAAGGATTGCAAGAATATCACGGAAGGCAATGATTTTACTGCAGACATTTTAGCAGCTTGCCTGCTGTTCTGCCTGCTCATACGTGGCAGACTTCTTCTAATTTGGTTTGACAATAAACTTTGAAAGCTGTCAAGTGCTGACATATCTCCCCATATCTGCATTCATGTTTGCTTATTGTAACCCGTCAGATAACTTTCCATCCCACAGGTTAGGAAGAAAGGGAGGATAGTTTCCCACCAGGTATTGCCACTGCATCATTTATGATGGACTTTCATGGCAAATTAAATTTTGAAGAGTCACAAGTCATTTACCACTGCATTTGCCCATCTTTCATAGACAGCTACTGCTTATAGCTGTGGGCTATCCATCTGTTTCTCTAGAGTTCTGCCTGCCACATATTTTTGCCATATCTACATCTGCAATATTTATGTTTACCATTCTTGTGTGTTTATTTGTATATTTCTATTCCCTCTATGTGTGTTTATCTAAGGATAAAGCAGCATGTTACTATCTGTCTTCATGCATCAACCAAACCAACTCCTTTATAAAGATTGAACATGTCACTACACAAAACCTCAGAAACCATAGTCACATACTAGGCAGTGTGTTCACTCATTGCAGAGACAAACAATGATTCTCAAAAAGAACCAGGCTTCCAGTTGGGATTGTATTTCCTTAAAAAAATTTGTTGCAGTCTCTGTCTCTTGCTCTGGAGACAGTAGAAACTTTCAAGTATATATTAGAGGAGAGAAATGGGAGCACATGTCTGTGCTTCTCCATCTGAAGGTCTAAGCAAAAGAAACAGTAGGCCAGAGCTGCCTCAGCACACAAGAAGATGCTTGAATTCAGACCTTTTTGTGAAGAGTACTTCATATAGCCTTTTGTTTGTGAGAATTACAAAGCAAGCAAAAAGCTAATTTGAGTACTGACATGATCTGCACCTCAGAATCTGATGCCAGTGCTAAGACTTCATGTTAACAGGTGGAACAAAAGAGAAACAACCCACTGACAAGGCTTATCTTGTTCCTAGCAGTGTGAAGGAGCTCTGTATTCACCAGCTTTGATGAGCATTAGTAGTTCATGTTTATTTGTAGTGATATATTTAATCAAGTGCTGGCTATTTCCAGACAAAATAGAATCCATACATCTGCCTGGAGGTGGATGGTATAAAATCTAGAGAAAGAAGAAAATCTGAAATCTTTAATAGAAGGGAATTGTAGAATCAGAAGGATTGGAAAAGACCTCTAAAGTCATCTAGTCCAACTATCAACCCATCACCACCATGGCCTGCTATCCATGTCTCTCAGCATCACATTCATACAGTTCTCTGATAGCTCCAGAGACAGTCACCCTACCACCTCCCTATGCAGCCTTTTCCAATGCTGCACAACTCTTTCAGAGAAGAAATTTTCCCTAATATCCAACCTGAATCTTTATTCAAATGTAACACACAGCTGAGGATGGTTTTTTAGAAGGGCATTAGAAAGGATGAGGCTATGGTCCATTGAAGGAGTTTTAAAAAGCAGTAAAGAAAGAAGCAGAAGAAAAGGGAGGATGCATGAGCTTCAATCTTAGTTTTTGATTGCATCCTGTGACCTTTTAGCTGAAGCAATTAAGACCCACCTAAGACATCTTTTAGTCATCTGATACTTTTGACACTGATTTTCAAGCTATATATTTGTGTTGCTCCAAATGAATATAGCTAATGGCTCTGTACAAGCAATTTAACACTTCCTTATTCACCTAAAAATAGGCCAGACATCCCAGACTACAGATTAAGAACTACCACGTAAATACATATTTATATATAATATTCACTATCATGAGTTTGTAGAAATAAATGTCTGTTATCCTCCCTACCTGACAACTCTAAAAAGAAAGCATTTGAGTCTTGCTTTTAGCTTTTAGGAAATGGAAGGTAGATTTAGAATACACGGTAAGCAGCTATTTCAATACAAACCCAGAAGTCTGTTACAGGAAAATTGCAAGTTACTGCCTAGGGCTCAAGAGCCTGACATGTCATTCTCCAGAAATAAAAACACTCTTTTGAGAATTCACACCTCCCTGTAACATACACAGTGAGATTTCAGCTGTGATTGCCAACGTATTTTCAAGCTTAAAGTATAGCAAAAGTTATCATTTGCCTTGTAAAAAGAATTTACACCGTTTTACTACCTGGTCACTTCTCACTGATCCAGCATGTTGTATGATGCTTTTTACTATTTGACACTAATAAAAGTATGTAAAAATCAATGTAGAATTAGTGATTAACTGCACCAAGTAGCTCTTACTGCCAATTTCTGCACACAGCGTTGGCTGTCTTTTCATTTAACAATTGGTGTGTGATTTCAGGCTTTGAAAACAAACCAGCACAGCAGCAGCTTGACAGAATCCCTAAGTGGGACAGAATAGAGCAACAATGTACCCTTCTTTCACTGAAAAATACAAAAAGCAAAACCTGAACAAACAGAAAAACACTGAAAACAGCCCTCCACTTTGATTCACTTGCAATATTCAACCTCTCCATATTCGGAATGGAAGCTGAAAGATGAAAGATGGTCAATGATACTTTGTTTTAGGTTAAACTTCTGCAAAATGAAAGGGTTTGGAAAACTTTCTCCTTTCTCCTGCCCTTTCATTATTTAATGCAAGTTCATGGGGCTTGTTTACATTCTAAGCTACTCGACCTTTCTGTAAAAATGCAGAGGGGAAAAATCCTGATGTTTTTTCTTTAGGGAAAAAAATGGCAAAAGATAAAATAGTTTTGCACAAATCCAAGCGATGTGTTAATTGTTTTTGCCAAGTCATCATGGGACCCTTTGGGGATCACTGTACAAGCTCACTAATTGTATGAAACCACTTAGGATGCCTTCAACTACAACAAGAAATATCACAGCAGAATTTCCAAGCAAAATATGAGGTTTAAAGGTATTTCATACACACACCTAGCACACACCCAGAAGCAGAAGCAGACATTCTTGTAATCAGACCACCCATTTTTCTGCTGAAAATATTCTGAGGTACAAATTCTGACCATCAGGTTCAGTTACTGAAGTGATTCATCCCTCTCATCTATTCTTATTTAAATTTGAGAAAAAAAAAACAATTTGAAATGTTAATGAGATGAAATACATACCTACAACTTTGCATTTACTTTTGTAGGAGTATATGGAGCATAGAATTTTGAAGACAAAAGCTTTGTTGTCTAGGGAGTCTTTGCTTTATGTTCTCCATGTTCTTCCATATTGTTTATATGCCTGTATGTTCACTTGTCTATTCATTTTATTGAGTGAGAAGGTAGTGAATTTTGCTTTAACACTGCCCTCAACTCCAGGTATTTTTAACAAGCCATTTGTTGTAAAATAAGCTCTTCAAACTTTCAACGTATATTTTAAAACTTAAGCAAATTAGGTTTCCTGACACAATGTGCTTATTTTCAGTGTGTGAAATTCACATGTACAGCCTGCAGCATGAAGCTGTGCAATTATCTGACATCTTCTTCTCAGGTTTTGTTGTGTTCTTTTTCTTGTTAACACTGTAATCACTATCACAGCGATGCTGTTTCATTTTCTGCAGTGAGATATTTAACCCCGAATGGTATCCAGTACAATGCAGTCTTGGTAGAACAAACATTAATGGAAAAACCTCCTTTTCTTCGCTCCTAAATATTTTGTGAGTGCTCCCAAATTTTTTCAGGACCAGGAGGCTAAGAAGAATCAATGAGAAAATTACTTTCTGTCTCGGAGCACTGTGGCTTATGGAGTTAGCAGAGGGATCACAGAGAGAAGCTTCACATACCTTCTTTCTATGTGGACGAATGCGTGTTGTTTGTGTGGGATGGTGATAGCACTGTGAATAGTGCCTATGTAGTAAGATTTGGTGATGGTGTTTGACAAAAAGAACAGCTGCCTTCAAGGAGAATGAAGCTCACTCTCCAACAGCAGTACAGATTGCTGCTGTCCATTCTTTTCTGTCAAGACTTCAGAAGTCTATAATATCAGTGACAATAAGCTATTTCAGATCTCATCAGGCTGCTCTGCTTTTTCCGCTTTTCCAGGGGATGGCTTCCAAGTCATCAGCCCTCTCCTTCTCCTTTCATACAGAGTGGGAAGGATGAGGACCTTTAGAATAAATCACACTTGAAGTTTCTAGGCCAAACCATTCCTGGGCTTGACAGAAGAGTGAGAATCATTTCAAATTGTTCCAAATATGATTTACACTAAATTCTTCAAACCTCATATTTTACAAGCTGCTTCTCTGCTTTTCTTATATTGTACCCACAAATAAATTATCCATCTTCTGCAGACTGCACACACGACAAACTTCTCAGAACACGGGGTGAAACGAGCTCCAATTTCTCAGATATTCCAACAGTGAGTGCTATGGAGTTGTCTGCATCTTTTATCTGATTAACTGACTTTTAAATTAAACCAGCTGAGAATAAATAAATTTTTGCTAGTCTTAATTATGCAGAGGCTACTGCTTCCCGCTAACCAAAATCTTGACTGAAACCCAACTATTCAGGATAGGTCATCATGATCTGAATCAGTGAGTTGTCACAGGTGGGATGCTAAATTGTCCTTCCTCCATTACACTTAATGAAAACATGTATGCCAAGGAAATTGCTTTGAATAGAGATGAACAATTAAGTGAACCAAATGTATAGAGAACTGGAGGAGGGAGAATATTGTTTCTAATGAATGCTTTGGATGTGTTTAGGCAAGCTTCTCATTTCAAAACAAAATTCCTCTGATGCCTTGTTTTCTAGATAGTAGCCCCAGAGCAAAAGTAGCTCTGTTGAGCTACGGACCCCCAGGGAGGTAAAGATGAGGAAGACATTCCCAAGAGCAAAATAGGAGGAGGAACACTGGGAGAGAGATGAATGCAATGGGCTGCAGGAAAAATGTAGGAACTGTGAGGCAAAAAGTTAGAGGAGAGGAGGTTGCAGAGTATTATGAGGAAGTTAAACAGAAAGCAGTGCTGGAGTGTCATAGAATGCTTGCAGTTTCAGCTGTCTGACTTGGGAAATTCTTCACTCTTTTTCTTATGAAAACAAGATGCCTACAGTCAGTCTGACCACGTGTCTTTGAATCCCTTTCCCTCAAAGGCTATTGAACCCACTGCCTGATTTCAGTGCAATTTAATAGAAAGTGCAATTTAATAGAAAATAGATGGCATCAGAAGAGATATAGAAAGTCATCAAGCTCCTAATTTTTAATGCAAATGACTGATTAGAGAGAACAGACTTTGAGAGCCATAGGAAAGTGAGGAAAGCAATAAGAGGAAACCACCTTCTGTGTGCAGAGAATGCACACAGAATCCATCTCAGATCAATTCCCCAAACACAGGGACGACTTCACTCATATTTCCTAAGACTTCAGAGTTGTGAACAATACACAAATCCATAGGGATCTGGGGTTTATTGATTCTGGTGCTCGTTTGTTCTTTGCTATCACCAATGAAAGCTCAAGTACCCTCACTGGGGTTTTGAAATTATATTAACAGAAGGTCTATATTTTTCATTGTTGCAGGCCCTAGACTTGGGCATAACTCAGAAATTCTCCCTCAGACACAGAAATGATTTTCTCAGCTTTTGTATGTGATTACTACTGCAGTGAACAAAACAGTTCAACTTATCTGTGTTTAAGACTGTAAAAAAAAATGTTTACTGAGAAATACACAATGTGTAGGCATTAAAATAACCCTTGAAGTCATTTACACATAGATGGCTCAACATAAGTAATATATAGCTCTATGCAGCTTTATATGGATTTAGAAATTCAGATCTTTCTATTTATTTTCTACTTATTCCTTTACACATACACTTCCTGTTGAGTCCAAATAAGTTACATTATATAGATTTACAATAAATTTTGTGACTTCTACTACTACCTGATTATAGTATGACACAACTTTGCACTAATCTGTTGTGTGTTGTTAGAAGAGACTTGAGGACTCTGAGTGAGATTTCCAGTAGTGAAAATCATGGACTCTGTTGATTTTCACTAATTACGCCAATCTACTTTAGCTGAGAAGCTACTTCCTTTTGCTGATTCTCCTTGTGCAGATCAGGGATTTCATTATCCCTCATCACAGCCCCCTTGTATGGGGGCTATTAAAAAACATTCCCTTCATACAAAACAAGAAGAAACTCACATACCCACGATCTGCATTTATTTTCCTCTGTCCTCTATTCCATTTTACTTTTCAGCAAATAAACTATCAAACCTGTGCAGAGTTAGAGCATTCTGCAAAGAAAACAATACAAGCGTACCGTACAATTGCTAGATAATTTATATAAACTTTCAAGGCCACAAAAGTATATTGGTCCTTTAGCTCCAGAAAACATAGTGCATCATTCTCCCTTTCCTCAATTTACAATGTCCTTAATCCATTTTTTTCCCCCTCTATAGGTTTCAAAATACGCTTGTAATTACTATTCAAGTCCCTTTCCTATTTCTAGTATGCTGTGTCTGGGGCTTCAAAGACATATGGGAGTTAGATGCATGACTCTATTAGGCTGCTTCAAAACTTCAGCTAGTAGCACTAACAGATTATTTATTATGCTGCATGTACATTCATCCCATATAGGCTCATAAACCATATTGTTAAACACAAACTTGTATGCGTGAGCTTTCTCTAGATTATATAATCTACACATTTCTTATCTGTAAATTGATTGGTCACCTCAATTCTAACAAAGTTTTCTTCTGTTTCAACACATAGTCCCAGTATAAGACCTTAGTAACCTCTCGCATAACCAGAAGTATCCTGGGATTACAGTCTGTCCAAGGACCCTAACAGTACATTTGAGCAGACTGTATTTAAATCTGCAATACAAATCCAAAGGTGTATTTCTATCAGAATCAGTCAAAGAGAAGAAAATGTATAAAAACTATAGAAATTAAGAAACTCAAATGGTGAATGATGGAAAGTTAAATAAATATGTGAAGATCAACTAATTGTTGACCTTCGGCCTTTTCAACTTTTTAAGATAGTGAACTTTTATACAGAAAGTAGAATAATGGATTTCTGATAATTAGCTGGACTGTACCAAAATGTGTTTCAGCCATAACTCTCTTCTAACAAAGTGTTTTGTTTGGGAATAATGCAAATTATCCTCACTGCAATCAGATGGCATGGTTGTTAATACCTTTGCATAATTACAAGCTATTTTCCTTAAATGCCGTTTATGCATGAACTTTCCAAGGAGATCTATCTACTGGAGTTACACTGAGTCATTTTAATCTGGAGGGATGTACTGAAGGTTACACAAGTCACCACTTAAAATGAGGGCAGTTTTAAAGATGAACCGACTCACATGTTAGTTACAGCAAGAATTACGGTTCTGAGCCAGGTGTGTGCTAAGAGTGCTGTGATAAATTTAAGTACATGAATGGTTCCAAGGGCAAACATGCCTAAATGAATTTCAAGGCCATGATGTTCAGCACCTAAGAGAAATTATGTTCCTTTGCTGCAGTATTAAAGGGCTTCCTATGAAAATGTGTCTGCATTGAGAAGTGTCTGATGGAGGCATTTTTTTGTTGCTTGGGAGATAAGTCCCCACTTTGCCTTAGAATAAATCACTTTTAGAACTAACAACAATGAATAAGATTTTGCTCCGAGAGTAAACATAAGCACTTTGATCTGGCCTTGGTTAAAATGTTCCTGAGCCTTGTTTTGTGTTCTCTCTCATTCCAACAAAGCCAATGACACTAAGATATTTTCAAGTACTAGTCAATAACTTACTACCCCTATTCTGTATTCAAGTGAGAACTAAGACCAGAACTTATACATTTTCATTGTCTTTTGCTTATTGACCCATTACTAAGATTTCTGAGCAGAAGAGCACAGTTCAACCTGGAATCAAAAAAATGCCAAAGAGCAGGGAGAAGGTCTGCACCCAAACAGATACATCAACTTCAGTGATGCTTCTAGACTCAAGGCAAGATAGAATAAAGCTTGAGTGAAATTGAACATACGGCTTTAGTACAGAAAAACAAATCCCTTAGCATAGACCAGATGGAGAGAGAAACTTTTAAGGACAATGTGTGCACTGGGTAGAAAGTGGGCACTGACAACAGGCAAGGCTGGAGAGAAATTTCAGTCACTCCTACAGCCACTCTTAAATTCTGAAATCAACATTTCTCAGCCATGTTACTGAGTCCTCTCACAGAGACTAAAATAATGAGCGTATTTTCCATTGTTATTGCTTTTGTTCTATTATGGTTGTTTATTTTTTTCCTTTCTCATACAAATGGCTTTAGCTTTCCATCAAACTGTGATTGTTATTATCTTTCATATCTGCACACAGCTTGTGTCTAAGTACTGTTATGGACAAAAGACTATCTACCATAAGGCAGAAAGATAATACAAAATGGTGTTCAGTGGTCTATAAAATAGTAGAAAAATCTTGAAATAGGACTTGAGATTTCTCCTTCCAAAAAAAATCCAACAAACAAACAAACAAACAAACAAAAATGAAAGACCCAACCAAAACAAACAAACAAACAAAAAAACCCACACGAAAACAGCCTAAACTGTGAAACTTGGAAAGAAATGTGTTTTTGATAAGGATGGGTAATGGAATGTGTACTTATAAAGGAGGGCCAATCTCTCTCCTTCCCACAGAATGCCTCGGATGGGTGAACACACTGCTGCAGACAAGTATCAAATATTATTTGAAATATGACCACTGACCATTGCTGTGAAATAAAATGTCCTAACTTGAGTGCCACAGAAAAAGGTTTCCTTTTGTCATGGAGCAAAAGTATGCAAAGAAGTTCAGCTGAGGCACAGTAACTCATTGCACTTTGCAAAATGAACTGCCAAAAGTATTATTCTTTTCCATTTGTTGCTATCCTTACTTTCCGATAAGTTGAAAAAGTTAGAAGTAGTGGGGAAATGACAGCAGTTAAGAAGGTTATACTGCTTCAGGTTTGTAGAGGAAGAAATTTCTCAATTCAAGGAAAATTAGATGGAGGGATGTGATTCACTCCTCCATTTAGGGTCTACCTCCAGAATAGACTGAGTGCACACCTGTGGGCAACTTTTAAGACACTGTGATTCCCCAACATTTAGTTGAGCTCACTGACACCCTAAATTTGACAGCATATTGCCAAGTAGAATCAGTTCTCCTCACTTCAGGGAACAAGAAATTTTGCCACTGCCATTTGAGGAAGACAAATTTTGTCAATAGCAACTTGCCCACGAGAGTCTTGGCAGAAGTAATGGGATGTGAGGATTTTTGCCCCAGGGAGAATGTGGTGTCCTTCCCCCTTCTCTGCAGGAATGCTGTTAGGGTTGAGGTGTTTCTTTGGAGTGGGAGCCTCTAGTGATGTTACATTTGACTGAAAGTGCTAGGAGCACCTGCCTTGAATTAAGCTCTTGAAGGCAGAATGGGAGAGGAAAGGACTTTTCATAGAGTTCGAACAGTACAACTTTCTCAGAGGCCCTAAAGGGAAGTTTGAACCCCTGAGCTGGAGCATTAATTGTTAGAGATGAGGTTGGGGAAAAGATAAACAAGTGGCACTGTGTATTACAATCTGTCTTTTCACATATTTCTAGGCATAACGTGACTTGACACGAGATCATCATCCAACAGAACATCCAGACATGGCAAGTGAAATAGCTTCCACAAGCATGTGGAGATGCTGAAACCCTTAAGAGACTCTGCGGGCAAAGGGACAATTTGAGCTCCCAGTGAAAACAGTGCATGCCACTGGTATGAGATGAAAAGGCTGCCTTATGGGGGCAACTCCCAGGGTCATGAGGTGTCACTAACACAGGAATCAAGAGGCCTTGAAAAAGCTTCCTATTGTGACCAGAATAATTGTCTTTGGCCTGGATGATCTCTTGATCCTTCAAGAATTTCAGCCATGCCTCCCAAGTCATTGAAGATGCTGGCAGCTTCTGGGGTACCTGTGGTGTGATCAGGACTGAGACTGGGGTCAGTAAACAAAAGTATGCATACCTGTGGTTCATGTCATTGCTTCCAGACCTGCCACCATAAATCAATTGGCTTGATTCTAGTAGGATGTCAAGCAATCTCTGTTCTTCTGCTTCTTCATTTATGCATTAATTTTTTCCATGATTTATAGCAGTCTTGGTCAGCAGGGGAGATCCCACATGACTGGAGGCTTGCTGATGTGATGCCCAAATACAGGAAGGGTTGGAAGGAAGATGTGGTGAATTACAGGCCTGTCAGCCTGACCTCGATATCGGGAAAGTCATGGAGGAGATCATCTTGAATGTTGTCATGCAGCTTGTGTAAGACAACAAAGGGACCAGGCTCTGCCAGCATGGATTCATGAAAGACAGGTCCTGCTGACCAACCTGATCTCTTTTTATGGCCATGTAACCTGCCTAGTGGATGAGGGAAAGATTGTGGATGTAGTTTACCTGGACTTTTGTAAAGCCTTTGACACCGTCTCCCACAGCATTCTCCTGGAGGAGCTGGCAGCTCATGGCTTGCACAGGTACACTCTTTGCTGAGTGAAAAACTGGCTGGGTGTCAGTGGCACAGAGAGTGGTGGTGAATGGAGTTAGATCTAGCTAGAGTCTGGTTACTTGTGGTGCTCCCCAGATGTCAATACTGGGGCCAATATTGTTTAATGTCTTTACTGATGATCTGGATGAGGGAACTGAGTGCACGCTCAGTTAGCGTGCTGCGTGTCAGCAGAAGAATCCATGTGGGAGAGAAAAAGCACGTTTCTTTTACAGTAGTGAGGTGTTCTCTAAATCATCTCTGTATTTTCAATGCCTGGAAGAAAAGATGCCTCTTTCTGTTACAATTTGTCTTTAATATGAATGTAAATACTTAATTCCTTAAAAGCTTGGTACCTGTTCCTTAAATGCTGCTTTAATAAAAAGATATTTTCCTCCGAGTGGATTATTTAATCTTTAGTGGGAAATTGAATTGGTAGGATACAGTAAATAGTAGAGTAATGATTTTAAAATAGCCCCATCAAACCAGTTATTGCCATGAGGTGTTATAAATAAATGAGAATGGTCTGACTGTGTAATGATTATGTTTACTCTCATCTTACTGTAACTGCTAAAGGTTCCTCTGAGTTGAAATTACACGTGTATTTACCTGCACTCTTCTTCTAACTCACTTTGGCCCCTGACTCAAGAAAGCAAATAAATGAACATTTACAGCAAAGCAAGCACTTAAAAAGCCTAAAGCAGGTAAGTTTTATAAACAGAAGAAAAAGGGGAAGGAGCTTTACAGACAGAGGAGATAAAGCACTGGGGCCAAATGACAGCCATTTGGTGAAATATGCTGTTCCCTGTATTTCTGTGATGATGCTTTGCAGTTGAGTCCCAAGGCAAGGTCTGGTTTCACATGCATATAGTGCAGGGCAGAGTGGGAAGGGGCACTGTGAGTACTGTATTTCCCGAGTCATCAAGCCAAGGCCTCCTTTAGCAATGCAAGAGGAACAGTAACAGATGCAGTGTGTGGAGTGGTGCTGCTTATGGTGCTGCTCTGGGTTCAGGGGCGGGCAACGAGTGGAATAGTGCTTGTAGTAGGCATCTCTGAAAGCCAAGATGCAATCACTTTGTTAAATTAAAGCTAATTTCCTCCAACGTTAAAGACAACGTACACAATCATTGCCACCAAGTGATTATATTTAAAGTGAAAGGACGCGGAGGGAATGCCAATTCTTTTGGTTTACATTCAATCACAGCTGTGAGGGATTAAGGGTTGTTTAAAAATCTCATAAATGCCTGCCAAAAGTTGCAAATCATTAGAACCAGTAAGTGCATTCCAGGCACTGTTTGAGATACTGGAAATTACAGAGCCACAGGTGATCATGTTCCTCACACAAAAGAAGCATGTGAGAAAAGATACGGGCTTTTTCTGTCCTCTTTTGGCGTATTCATTCCTGGAAGCCATTTCTACGTACATCTTTAAGCACTTTCACTGAAATGAATTTTGTAGAACTGAAGAACACACCGAGTTGGAAGGAACCTGTCAGGACCCTCCCCTGACAGCTCCATGCCGTTCCCTCGGGCCCTGTCGCTGTCACACAGAGCAGAGCTCAGTGCTGCCCTCCACTCCCTGTGAGGAGCTGCAGCTGCCATTGGGCTTCCCCTCAGCTCCTCTGCTCTGGGCTGAGCAAACCCAGGAACCTCAGCCGCTTCTCATACACCTTGCCCTCCAGACACTTCATCGTCTCTGTAGCCTTCCTTTGGACACTACATAATCACTTAATGGCCTTTTTGTACTGTGGCACCCAAGGCTGCACACGGTAGTAGGAAAGAGGCCATTGCTAGCCCTGTAAGCTTGCCAAGCGGTTGACTTCATCCTAGAAACATTAACCCAGAAGATCAATGTGCACAGTGAAGAGCAAATGTTAGGGTTGCTTTCCTTGCATTCATATACACACAATATATATATCCATTCATATATATACTGTATATGTGCATGCTGTCTACTGGGTTTCAGCACTGTCAGATTTTCATCAGAATTTGTCTCCAAAATGTGCAGTTTTCAAGCACAGACCATCACTTTTCTTCACAAAACTGTGTTCAATGGTAGAAATTACATTTCCACTTTTCAGTGAGATGAAGTGAAAATTGGTAGCCTTGCAAAGTAGATTAGTGGAGTAAAGATACATGGCACTGGAGTAGCCAGCATGGTGGGTAGGAATTACAGTGTCCACGTGAAGTCAAACACCAGGCTGAAGGAGCTGAAAGGGTTTTCGTTTCACCCTTCTCTTTTCACTTGGTTAGTGCTGTCCATGACAAGCAGGATTTTCAGGTGCAGATGTTTTTCCACTTCACTGTTAGCTGACAGGTGTGTTTTTGTAAAGAGGTTTGAGGAAAATCTATTCAATTTTCTGTGCTCCAGGAGCACAGTGCTATTCACTCATTTTTCTGGGCTTTGTGTCATTTCCTGCTGCAGTCTGAAAAGAATTCTCTTTGGTGTGAAAAGAAAACTGTCGCATTTTCTTTCCTTCCCCACACACGGATAATTAAAAAGCTCCTAAATCTGCAACTCTGGGTGCTTGTTATGTGGTTGCATAAGACGTGCATCCATGTTCAGCTTGCAGAGAATGGGCTAGATAATGAAGTTTGAAAGACTTAAATGTCGCTTGCAGTCAATCAGCATCAACCAGGAATTTTGATGGACCTAATCGACCTTTTGTGACACCACAATGAATCTACACTATGCCTAAAATAGCTGCCTCTGGGACAATTTGCATGAGAGATACAGACACATTCACATCAATCTGAGCAGCTTCAGACAGAGAAGCTTAAAAGCTCAAGTGGTAAAACTTTTAATAACTCATCTCAACTCCCTGCCCCCAACTTTTCCATTAATATTCCCTAATTCTCTTCCCTTTAAATAGGAACATTAAGTTCAGATAAATAAAACATTAGGCTGATAAAATTACTTATATTGTGGTAGCAACTGGAGGCTCTGATAAACACCTCATGACTATGGGTCCTGTATGAATTGGTAGCACAGAGATAGTGCCAACTCCAGAGACACAAAACTGAAGTTTCTGACAAGATGCAGGCAGACAATGTAAAGGTGGTGAAGAAAGAGATAACAAAAAACATAACCATATTTTCATTAATTAGCAAACATCAAGCATTTCAGGAGCTTTTATATTATGTTCTTTATTTAACTAAACATAAGCTATTACTTATTGCACTATGCACTGTAATTGAAGGTGCTTATTACTTCTTTGGGCTCCTGTTATTTATCAGTAGTGGACACTGCTAAGCATGGCTATTCAGAAAGGCTGTCAAATTAACCTTTTTTATCTTTTTCTTTTCTTTTTTTTTTTTTTAAACTATCCAAGCAATTTGCATTAACAAACTGGAGAGCCAGTGAAAGAACTGTCATAGTTACATGGGTCTCAGCATTGCAGCAAAGAGACAGTGTTTCTCATCCTGCACTAGCAAAAAGACCCAGGATGCTGGGATCATAATGGCAATGCAGGCCACAAATTCTGACGAATTGTATGTGTAACTTCTGGTTCTGTTAGAAAAAGCAGAGAAGTAACAGGACATTTAAGTTGTGAGATTTTTAATGAAATCTAATACTCTTGGATGGACCATTCTTTGTGATCTCTTAACTTCACAAGTTTCATGTGGAACCTCCCAACATACAGCCACTGAGAAAAATGTATATAGGTAGATGACTGGAGTAGAGAAGGTGTCTATCCTTTTATGTAATAAAGACATTTCTACAGACAAACTGAATGGAGCAATACAAAGATTGCTCTGAAAGTAAAGCCTGCTATTTTATAATTTTGACTCCTGATTCAGAGGTGGATGTTGGTGGCATGACAGAAGATATTGAACCTTCCCACCAATATCCCTTTACATTTTATAGCTGTGTGACAGATGGCAGCAGAGGGACAGTCTGACAGAATGGTGTCTCACATGGAGGTGCATATGAAGCAAAGTTGTGTCAATGAACATCTCCATGTAGAAAAAATGGCACCAACTGACATTCACCAATGCTTGCTGAATGTTTATGGAGACCAAACAGTGTATGTGAGCACAGTGAGGTGGTGAGTGGTATGTTTTAGAAATGGCAACAGCAACGTGAAAGCCAAGTCAAGTTTTGGATGGCTATGCATAAATGTCACATCACAAAGTAAAGAGTGTCTTGATCTGCCAGCCTATCCATGTGAATTGGCTAATGGTGGTGACTATGTTGAAAAATAGTGTTTTGAAGCTGAGAATTTTTTCTATCAAACAGTGTTATTCTGTTCTGTATCTGTTGTGGTTTCTATGGAAATAAAAAGGAGACATAACTTTTGGATCAATCTACAGTAGTTGCAGTTATTGATACTTGGCAATTAGAATTCCTGCTTGTCTCATATGAACTTACAGACAAACCTTTTCAAGCAGTTTTTGACCAGCTTTCTTAAATAAAAGAAATCTATCTGATCGCTGTCCTATTTCCAAAAATTCAGAGCCATTTTCTTCAATTGCAGCCAATCTTGAAAGAAAAGAGATGATCCTGCAAGTTTCTTGGAAATAAGTGCCCAGAAAGAACTTTTCAGTATCAGCTACGAGGAAATATGCCATGCAAGTCCCATACATGGGAGAGCATCCTTATCGATGCCCTTGAGGGCAACAGAAGCTTCAGCTGGAACTTTTATCTCGTTGAACTCTTGGAAGTCCAGCTATGAGACTTAAATCAATGGAACCCAGGCTTTGTTAGTCTTACTGCTCAGGGGGGCAACTTGATTTTTAATATAAGGATCAAAAAAAGCTATTAAAAGCCTAACTTTATACTCTGAAATTGGTTCTTTTCTGTTCTGTGTGAAAATTTGCATGTCGTTATGCTAATCTGTCCTTTCCAGCATGGGAGCTGAACATCCTGCTAAATGGTAGCCATTTCTGAATGGGATCTTCTCAGTGCTAAACCCTTCTGAAAAAATGCAGACGTTTATTTTGGGAGCCTCATAATGACTTAGAAGTATGACTATAGGCACTTCTTTGTGCAGATCTTTGTCTGTGATTTGTCAGTCATAGCTGTATTCCAGGGCTCAGTGCTGTCAGGGTATTGTATGTAGACACCAACTGTGGCCTTTCATGCATGGTTCCTTTGACATTATTCCTCCACAAGGATTTCAGGGCTTGGCTAGGAGGAAGTGAAGGTGCTCTTAAGCGATGTGCCAACCCCAAGGCAATCCACTACACTTTGCTCCTTGGAGCTTCAAGAGCAGCATCTATCTCCCCATGATGTGACACCACAGCCTAGGAAATAGGGCACTGCATGAGCTCTTTTCTGTTGGATTTCACTTTTGCCCACGGGCTTTTCTGGACTGATCGCTCTGTATTAGCATACACCAAAGGGAGAGTGGTAGCTGAGCTAGTGAACTGCTAAAAAGGTCTCTTAAGAAAACCAGCCTCTCTCTCCCCATGCTTCCTCCTGGCTAGACTGATGCTCGTTAGTTCAAATGTTGCTGTGAAGTTTGTCACTTTAATGCATTGCTTCCTCTTTAAGTTGCAGTAAGAGATGATGCTATTATTATAAGCCTATCCATCAAAAGAGCAGTAGAAGGGTCACTTTAGACAACTGTAAAAAGAGTCTTTTTCTTCTTTTCCAGACAAGTTAAAATGTGATTCTAAAATATAAATACAAAGCAGAGGAATGGACAAAGCATTAGGGTAGGTTCACTCAGACTATCACTAATGTTAGAAACAATTCTTCAGGACATAATGCCTTTTGGAAGCTGGATCCTCTTTCTATCTGCAAAACTAATCCTCTCTGCAATTTGGTGCATGTTACAACAGCATTTTTATTACAGAGGTGGCAGAGCAGCTGGGACAGGCTCAATCACTGATTTCTAAAAACTTTGAAACCTTATTACATTGCTTATAGCAGACATCAAAAGTGAAGTATTTTTGACCTCACTTGGTTTACAGGCTTTCTTATTTCAGTAGTGCAGTGACACCAGACAAGAAATCACAGCTCTTGTGGTAGGCTTGTAAAAGATCACCTAAGTAAGAGAACAATGTAAGTGCTCTCTGAGCAAATTTTGCAGGTGTGCAACAATGGCAAAGAGAAGCATAAGCATTTCAGCCCTGAAAGCAGGAGCTTGGAAGTGTCACTTCAGTGTGATTACATCCAGAAGTTCCAAAGACTGCTATGCTTAAGAAGGAAAGCTTTGATTTCTAAACCAGCTTGCTCATCCTTACAGTTGTCTGTGTCAGAAGAGTACATGATGCTCAAATGGAGGACAGAAGACACTTGGAATACCTGCACTTGCTGATTTTCTTATAGATAATAGGAAATGGTGAGAGTGAAGTCCTGTGTTGGTAATAACTCTCAGATGTTAGATGGGCAAAAGAAATGGGAAGTAATAAGGAAAAAGCACAATCTCCAAGTATAGTATACTAACAAAAAACAAAACCAAACCAAAACAAATAAACACATGCACACACACACAAAAAAAAAAAACCCACACCAAAATTGAGTTATTGAGTTGCAAAAGAAAAGAGAAGAAAAAGGTCATTTTATGAAATTAAAGTAACTCCAAGTTTTAGTGTGATGCTTCCCCTTAGTTCTTAATATACTGAGACTCTGAGACTTTGTGTTTCTTGAACACAAGTATAGAAAGCACTTCTTACATTATGTACTGTATTAAAGTGGACAACAAGTGGAGAAATCACTGTATTTTGTATTTTCTCGGGTATCCAGGTCAAATGATAGTCACATTCATTAAAAGAATGTTGGCCAATATGTTTTTCACTGGGGTGCCATTAACAATCTAAAATAAAGTCAAATTCAGCAGCTAGTTTCTTTTTCTCTGGAATCTAACTTCCTCATGGGAAAGTAATACACAGTAAGTCAATATAAATTAGAAATCAGGAGCAGGGAGGAGCTGGAAACAGTAAGATAGGAAGGCTAGGAATCATAGAATCAAATTATGGCTTGGGTTGGAAGGGACTTCAAAGGTCATCTAGCTCCAACCCTTCTGTTTTGGGCAGGGTTGCCAACCACTAAATCAAGCGCTAGATCAGGTTGCCCAGGGCCCCATCCAACCTGGGCTTCAATACCTCTAGGGATGGGAAACCTAAATATTACAGAACATGTCTCAAGAAGTACACGATTTTTTAATACTGTGACTATGATACCAGACTATGAGACACTCAATGAGCCTGTGCTAAGGTTCATATTCCCTGATGGTGATATCTTTCCTTCTTATTTCTCCCCCTCTCAGTGTTCAGGCAAGCAGGAAGGTACATAATCTCACAAGAGATTATCTCTCTTCCTAGAGATATTTACCCTAAAACTGAGCTCTCACCCCTAAAGGACTTGGTATCTTAGCTGTATGATACCTCTCACCAGAGAACACTTTGTATTAAATAAGATACTGAATTTCTAATGTATTTTCCACGTGGAGAGAAGCTGTAACTCAACCAACACTCAGAACATTACAGGATGTTGTTCCAGTCAGGTCTAGCACAAAATTAGCTCTGCCTTTCATAGTAATTAATTGCTTTCCTGCAGGTGAAGCAACTTTGTCTTTTGGTTTTGCCTAAAGCTATACTTTCATAAGATGTACTTTTTCCCATTACTGTCTCTGCAACAGAGACCCAGAAGATGTTCTGCCCTTACTCTGCTCAGGAGGGCACATGGTGAAGTCCTTCCTCCATCAAGGTCTTCATGAAACCATCATTAAAAGCGGCTGAAACCAGAGCATCATTTACAAGCAGAGAAAGCTAAGTTACCACAGTTCTTCCCCTGCTCATTATCTATATGAATGTTTCTGGAAGTTCAGAGAGGAAGAACAAATGCAAAGGCTAAGACAGTTTTTTGGAAGACTAAAGGGAATGAGATTTAAATTCTCGTACGAAGACAGCTGTTACTCAAAGGAGCATTTTTAGTGGAAAACCCTGCTCTATCTCTCTCCTGTTTTAAAAGAAGATGTAAAATGCATTTAAGCTATTTTTTGAGCACTAAGCTCACAGCATTGGAGGCCAAGACCTTTTTTTCCACCTCCTGTGCATAACAAGATGTGAGTCTGCAGCCTGTCCATTATTCTACCAAACAGTCTTTCTAGGTTCATCTGTCCTGTACTCCAAGTATCTCCTACAATGTTTAGTGGTGACTTGAAAATGTAGAATTTCACTGCTGTTTCTAATCATAGGATTCTGTTTTCCCTGTTCTTTTCTGTTGCAACAATGCTGCTGTGACCTTTTGTGGTGTTAGTAAATACAAAGCAGGGCTTGTACATAGCTTTTCTTATAAGTTTTCTGGTGAAAAATTGGATTTACAACTCAGTACATCATCTTGTGCACTATGTCTCTGAACAGGAGGAGGCAAGATTGATACTCCAAAGATTTCAAATGAAAACGGACTTTTTCATATAATCATAGAATCATTACAGTTGGAAAAGACTTCTAAGATCCCCTAGTCCAGCTGTGAGCCCTCAGTGCCACATCCTCACGGTTCTGGAACACCTCCAGAGATGGTGACTTGACCACTTTCCTGAGCAGCCTGTTGCAGTGCACTATCACTCCTTCTGAGAAGAAATTTTTTAATCCAAACCTGAACCTCACCTCATGCGACTTGAAGCCATTACCTCGCATCCTGTCACTGTTTCCTCTTCTCCTCTTCAGCCTCTTCTCCCCACCTTGCTACAAACTCTTTGCAGCTCTCCACTGAGACTCCTCCAGACTAAACAGTCCCAGTTCCCACAGTCAGTCCTCGTAAGTCTTGTGCTCAAGATCCTTCACCGGCAAAGCATCTCCAAAGGCAATTCCAAAGCAACTCCAAACCATCTATTTGGTGAGTTGTGGTAGATGCGGTCAGGAACCCCATGCTCTATACGATTTCTTTAGACACATGAGATGTCATTTTCACAGTAAACTCAGTGTAAAGTGCAAATGGTGAGCAGAAGGCACCTGAACCTCAATTTCAGTAGCACCTGAAAATGATTTAAAAAAAAATTGAATCTCCAGAAGAAATATGTCAGGTCTTGATTTATTGGGGTGAAGGCACTAAGAGGGGCCCAGAGAGTGGTGGTGGATGGAGCTAAAGTCAGCTGGTCATGGGTGGTGTTCCTCAGGGGTCATTATTGGTGCCTGTCCTGTCCAATATCTTTATTGATGAACTGAATGAGGACATTGAATAAGTTTGCAGATTACACCAAGTTGAAAGGAAGTCTCGATCTTCCTGGTTATAGGAAGGCCCTACACAAGGATCTGGACAGCCTGGTTAGCTGTGATTGGGCCAGTGGGATGGAGTTCAATAAGACCAGGTACTGGGTCTTGCACTTTGGCCACAACAACTCCAGGCAACAGTACAGGCTTGGAGCAGAGCTGTAAGACTGTATAGAGGAAATGTATCAGGGAGTATTGATGAACATGAGCCTGCAGTGTGCCCAGGCAGCCAAGAAGGCCAATGGCATCCTGGCTTGTATCAGAAATAGTGTTGCCAGCAGAAGGAGGGAAGTGATTGTCTCTCCTCCATTCAGCACTGGTGAGGCCACACTTGGAGTACTGTGTTCAGTTTTGAGCCCCTCACTACAAGAAAGACATTGAGACCCTGGAGCATGTCCAGAGAAATGCAACAAAGCTGCTGAGGGGTCTGGAGCACAAGTCTTACGAGAAGCGGTTGAGGGAACTGGGATTATTTAGTCTGGAGAATAGGAGGCTCAGGAGTGACTATATCACTCTCTACAGCTACTTGACGGGAGGTTATGGCAAGGTGGGTATCGATCTCTTCTCCCACTTAACTAGCAATAGGACTAGAGGGAATGGCTTTAAATTGCACCAGGGGAGATTCATGTTGGATGTTAGGAAATACTTTTTCTCCAAAATAGTGTTCAGGTGCTGGAATGGGCTGCCCAGGGTGGTGGTGGAATCACTGGAGATGTTCAAAAAGCATTTAGATGTTGTACTGAGGGACATGGTTTAGTGGGAAATATTGGTGGTAGGTGGACAGTTGGACTGGATGATCTTGGAGGTTTATTCCAACCTTGGTGATTCTATGATTCTGTGACTCTAAGTCTCCACAAGTTTTGATGTAGCAGGCTTGTTTGTATTCATGCAGAAATTTTCTGCCCTGTGTATTGCACTCAGGCCCAGCATAAAGCAGGCCAAGATACCTTCTCATTTAAGCTGATAAAATTGCAAATATTCTCAATAGATAGCTAGTGGGTCAGAGTGGCCTCAGCAAAGGGCTATTTTTCCGGTCTTGAAGAAAGTTGCCATTGAAATCAGTATGAAATAATTACCACATTTAATAAAAGGACATTTTTTTTTTCGAAAGATTACCTGCCATGGAATATATGCAAGAGACTTCATCTGGGAATGTCTATTTGAGCAATTTGCAGAGAGAATTTTGAATGGAGAACTGTAATTCAAAACACTTCACTTTTGGCTTCTCCTTATCCTTCACGCTTTAATCCTCGCCTACATGCTCACACTCATACACACACTCATAAACTTTGCTCAGATGTGGACGCGCTTTAATCTTGGGCCTGATTCACTTCCCAGCATGAAACTGATTAAAATAACAGGGATGCAGAGACCATGAGCAGAATGAGTGAGTCAGGGTTTTCTCATTGCTAAAGTGCTTTGGCTTCACTCTGTGACACGTCTTTGCTTTTAATGAACACTGACCAGAACAGGAGCTCTGAAACAGCATTTCATTTTACTCTCTTCCTTGTCTGCAGAGCACAAATAGTAGGCTTGGTATTCTGCAATCCAGAGGAAGGAGCAGGGTTTTCCTTCAAAGGCTGAAAAAAAAATTGGGCAGAGCTCCCTGACGCCCATCTGCTTTTCTCTCCCACATGTATAGCTCACTCCTCACATTTCTGGGGTGAGAAGGGGCACAGAAATCATTGCGAAAACAAACTCCTTGTCCAACGCCTAAAGAACACCCTCTACTTTTGCCAAGTGTGAAATCAGTAGAGAGGCAACAATTGGAAAGATCTACTATATTTGTTAAACGACCAGATCCCAAAAGTTCTTGCTGTCAATTTGGCAAATTTTTAAGAAAAGGATAGCATGCCTGCCTCTGAAGCAGAGACTGGTGTATGGGGCATCCCCTGTCCTAAGTATGACAAAATCATTGGATTAGCACACTCACTTTTTCTTCTGTATTTCCTTGTGGTGTAGTTTGTCTGTGGGCTGCACTTTTATGAGGCATCAATGGAAGAAGTGATGAATCTCCCCGTCTGTCTCAGTCCAGAACAGCCCTGTGGTCAGAGCTCTCAAGAAACTTTCAATTCCTACCTCTGTTTAAGTTCCTCACTTTAAGGAAGCCAGAACTGCTAACTCACACACATCTTGAGGGAATGCTTTAACCACTGAACTATTTCATAAAAGAGACACACTATTTCCATCTTTGCTTGTCATCAGGTTTTAAAAGAAAAGAAGAGTGGTGCTTAACTCCATTTCGGAAACAATCATATCAGCCTTATATTTTCAGAAGAGGGCTTCAGGACACAATTATTCTGCAGAAAAGAGGAACATGAAGCACCTGGAAGCAAGGCCATTAAAATTTGAGAAAGAAAATATTTGAATTTTCAGGAAAAAAAAATCTGGAGTTGATTTATTAGGAAAAGGGATCAGTGGGGAATGAAGGACTAAATTGTACTGCCTTGATGAAAATAATTACCTCCCTGAGCAAAAGGACATGTATGAAAAGGTTACTTACATGGAACAGATGCAAAGAGAGAGGCAAATTTTAGGATGCATCTATCCCTTATATTTCCTGTTACCTAAGTCTCATGAATCTGGGTTTAGATGATCCAGCATGTTGCAGAAGTTGAACAGAGCAGCAAGGCAGAGTTAGAGGCCAAGCAACACAGCAAGCCAGTTCTTCCGTTTTTCACTGTCTCTTCTCTGCATGTTTTATCTCTGAGGGTCGGATACCTAATTGTTAGTCTTTTCTGTTGGTCCAGATTTGTCCCTGAATGCTTACACAAAAAGGTATAAAATTCTTCCCCCCCTACTCCATTTCATCCAGTGTACAAGAAGAAATTTCTTCAGAAGTCATTTGGTGCACCAGAAGTAAACTGAAGCATTACAAATGATGAACCTCCAAATCCAGATAGAAATTGAATTTCCATTTCCATCTGTGAAGATTCAAAACTGCAGAGTTGGGCAGTGAGCAGACAGTGGGCAAAGGGACACCAATGTATCATACCTTTGCTCATTTATTTCTCTGAAACAATAATTACGACCCTCGAATAAATCACACTGGGATGATGTGTCACCAGAGTAGCATGACAATGTAGACATCATCTGTGATAAATTTGCTTGTGCTCCAGGAACCTGAATTAAATAAAATGAAGCACAGGGGAGACATTCTTGTTTTGTAGCTTTTGTTTAAAGCGAGGTTATGCCGGAGAAAGTGGTGATAAAAATGGCACTTTGTGCACTAGGTCTCCAAGCCTTAACAGCAGCCCTTATTTTTACTGACGCAAATAAAATCTTACCAGTGTCAGCACTGTAGTCAGGCAAAAGCGAGCTCTGTTCTGTGTTGCCACATCCATCATGAAAACACACACCCGCTCCTCCTTTTTGACCCCAGAATCATTGTTGTTAGTGATGATATATGAAACAGAAGGAACATAACTAGATGGTGAGAAATTGCTTTGAACTTGTATTTGCTGGCAGGTGAAAGCCTTATTTTTGTGTTTTAAATGAAGCATGTTTGGTATGGAAGTCACTGAGAGGGAATAAATAAGGAATGCTAAGAATTCATTTTACAGACTCACTTTTCAGACTGTAACCATACTTTAAAAAGGAAAATGGGCTGAATTTAAGCAGTGATTAAAGGCTCTGGAGTGACAGTCCTGCAGAAAAATGTTCTCAAGGTATTGTATTCATCATTTCTGCTACAGTGGAAGCTTCTTGCTAATTACTAGTCAGCCTGAGGACTATGGCTCCCTTGCTTTCAGACTCCTAGTTCACGTCAGAATGCCATCCTGGTCAGCATGAAGTCTATAAGTAGTAGCAGACAAGGCCAAATGACTATAAATAAGTGTGTTAGCCTATCTGCCATGTATACTCAGTGCCTTCGGGTAATAACACCAATCTATGCCTTTCCAAAATGTCCCACCAGAATTACAGTTGTGCTCAGCATTAATGCAGCCACACACATTGCTCTTCATGCCAACCTATTGCTGATCAGCTTGCTGGGAGAAACAAGGTAATCAATGCATTTTCATCCTGTGCCTCTTTGTCTTGTTTGCTTTCATCAGAGCCCAAGCCAAAATCAACTGAAATGGTGGCATTTCTGAGAATCACAGAGAAACTAAACTGGGAGAATTTGCTTAGGTCTAACAGTGGAAGGATGTGTACACTCTTTACCTCGAACTTGTTTGGTCTAATGGAGAAAGAAGGAACAAATTCAAAGCTTCGCAGAGTTTACACAAGAAACATTTTCAGGGAACCTCTCTACGGAACCTGCTTTTACATGGGAATTGTACAAGATGACCTCCAGATGTCCCTTCTAACTCCTACAGTTCTGTGATTCTGTGAAAATTATTGCTGACCATCTTTATGAGTAAGTTGGACAGCTGAGTGAGCTGACTACTTGAAGCTGATCTCTGCACATTTTCAGGTGACATCCTTTGCATTTATCAGACAAGACAAAATGCATCTGAGAAGAGCTTGTGTTTGGATCTTAATCAATTTTCTCCCTAACTATTTTTACAAAACTTGGAGGTACTCAATTACCTCAAAACCTCCATGCCATTCTCAAATGTAGCTGTGTCCACTGATGAGTCCAAAGTTTCAATGGGGAAGCAGCAGCATGGAAACACGCATCCAAAAACCAAATGATCACATTAACCTTACTTCCACTGGTAATCAGGCTAAAATGAGTTTCTAATATGAGACATTCCCTCTAACTACAAATCACTGAAATGCGCCACAGTGAAAAAGGGTGACCTAAAAGCATGCCCAAGATTCCACCAGGTCCATTTGGTGCTTCACAGTTCTGGCTGCAGTTACATGCATCAGTAATGGTACAGTACTCTTACATGTGCACGTGCACATACACACACTTGTCAAAGCTCGAAAGGGCACAGCTCCCTGGGGGATCTATTACAGGTTTGGGTAATGTTCTTCCAAGATGACCAGCCAGCCCACGGGGGTCTTAATCCTTAATATTCTTCTGATGCTATTGTATGTTACTGCATAGCACTGTCCTTTTTCCTTCTTCCCTTAAGGTTCAACATTTCCTCTTTGTGGCTTTTTGATGAGAGGTCTTTCACTTATTCTCTGCTAGTGTGAGAAAGTAAAATTTTCATGCATTTTGGATTATTTGGGGGAAAAAAATTACCACTTCTTGTTTTTTTTTTTCTCACTGTAATTTATATTGCTTTCTTCCTTTGGGTTCTAGTTATGCATTATCTCTCATTTTATACCTGCAGTTTATGACCACTGAGTCTGTTTGGCAAGCGTGTGCCTTACATTTATACATTATGGTGCACAGAGGTCTACTGGTGTTATAGGTCTGCATGGGGATCTGTAGCATCCAACAGGCTTTTACAGTTTTAATGGGCTCTTCCCACATACTTGCATTTTTGCCTGTTGCCTGGGCATACTGAGTGTTTTTCAGAACTGTTGATACTCTGATCCACTGTGCAGTGCTGCTGTTGTGGAAGCAGGCAGATAACGTCACATCTGGTTGTAACCCTTGTTACTCCACTCTAATGATCCCCAAAGATCAGTTGCTGTGAATCTTTAAATGTGGCTTTGGAAAGTTAAAAACTAAGGCTAATAGGGAAATATGAAGTACAGTGTTGTCTAGGGCATTTTAGAGTCAACCTACTACCACCCAGCAGAGGGTCCTGCCCTGAAGCTTTGCAATAAATAAAACATATGCTGCTCTCCTTGGTTTAAGTGCCTGAAACATTTCCTTTCACATGTTCAGTAACTAGGAAGACTGAATTATTCTGTTCAAAAGTGTAAATATTCTAGTAGTTTAATGCTAGAAACTTCTTGATGTTTTCACTGAGGTCTTAAGAATGCACAAATTGTTTTCCTCCAAAAACCACACAGATAGGAACTTGGTCACCTTCCTGAACTACAGCTATATTATCCTGGTTTTCATCCAGACAAGATGGATGCTCAAAAGGGTGATTATACATGAGAGCAAATGGCAGAGATTTTGGTTTTAAGACAATAGCTTTTCCAGGATATCTTGCAAGATTTCATAGCTAGACAAAGAAATTTGAGTTGAAATTACGTATTACATTAAATTTCATATAAGCTTCTACACTTCCTTTTTTATCTTATTTGTTTTGTCTACTACTGAATTCAAACATGGTCCCAGTTCTACACACTGCTTTGACTTTCTAGTGGAAAGAAGGACCAGATGGAGCCCAGTTAAGAAAATCTGTGAAGAAGAAATAACTTCTTCATTTTGATGGGAGTGGGAGGAAGTTAACACTTTTTACTAATCTGTAAGGTAAAGAAGTTGTCCACAGTTCACTCTTCAGGAAGAAAATTAATTTGGCTTTTATTAATTATGTTGCTAGTGGCCACAAACAGTTTCATTCTTTCTTTCAGTAATAGTCTAGGGGAGCAGGTTTTTATAGGAGGACAACATAGTCTACTTACGTACTTATTAATAAAAATACATCTGCTATTACTTTGCTTGAGAGTCTCTCTGCTCGCATATATTGAGCAAATCAGTCAGTTACACTGTATTTCTGAGACATGTTAGACAAATAAATCAATCCCATGTTTGTTCAGACCCATGTTTTTAAAGCTAATTTGAGATGTCACCAATATCACGTAATTTTCTTAGTTTTAATTTGTAGAACTTACCCTTTTGTTCCTGTAATACATCAGAGGGCTTGAAGAAATAACAATCATTATTGGTCTTTTCAGTTTAGCTCTTTTTCTTGTGAAGATGGATATTTTTTATTTGTGTCAGCATTCATGTTTTGCTGAGGTTTTTAGGTATCTAGATTTGACCATTCTGGATGATTCTTCAGTTAAACTCCATACAGCCCATGCAAATTTCTATTAGTGCAGCATGTTCAGAGTGCAGGTTTGATAATACAGTGTGTTATCTAATCACATTTTTGTAAAAAAAGAATCCGAGCAGAATATAATTTCTCAAATTGGATTTTGGGCAAAATGTTAAACTGTTTATTTTTACACACACACAAAAAAAAGACATAAATTTGTGTATGCTTGATTTTACGTTTACAGGATCTGTCAGACACTACTGAACAAGGCATAATATGAAAATAGATGCAATGCTTTTTTTCTCAAATCCATGCAGTGGTTTTAAAAGTCCCTGACTTGAACAAGATTAAAAGGGTGAGAAAGGTTTTCAAAATGCCCAGAAGACTTTTCAGATTGGGCATGCCATGCCTGCGGTTTCTATTTAGTAAGTCAAATTGTTTTAGTTCTGAATATATATTTTTACATCTTACTCAGCTTAAAGAACAAATGATCATATATGGCATCTGCTTTGTACTGTCTCCCTGAGGGGATCCTCTGTTTTGCTAGGAACTTTTTCATTCCTCTTGTTCTTCCTAATTTTTCTGATATAAAACCAGGATATGAGAAAATATCATGAAATACATCAAGGGCTAATAGATATGCAAACAGGTGTTAAAGCAAAATGCTGTAAGTCACACTGTAAACTACCTGCAACACGTAGTTGGGAGACAGATTTATAGCTTACATTAATATTGCTCAAATGGTGGCTCAAAGTTCAAACGTGGCCCTAAATAATTCTAGGTTATCATCTTTTTCTGCCATTCAGTACTTTTGACCAAGAAAAGGGGCATAATCTGATTTCAGAATTAACTCCTGAATTATTAACAGGATCAAATATTTGTAAAGGTTATATCACGGGCAATTCCTGTGTGCAAATCTGGCAAATATGTGTGTTCTTGCAGGAATCAGAGAGAGGTTCATACTGGCAGTAGGAATATTTGCAAGATTTTACTCAGTTGAATGCTATTTTGGATGACAGTAAATGTGGTAGATGCCTCAGAAATGTGTCCCTCTCCCTGGAGACACTCAAGGCCAGGCTGGAGGGGCTCTGAGCACCCTCATCTAGCTGTTGGTGTCCCTGTATATTGCAGGGGAATTGGACTAGATGACCTATAAGGGTCCCTTCCAACTCAAACAATTCTGTGATAAATACAAAGATTTTCCATCCCACTGTGAATAGTAGTAGGAGCCTATTTCTAGATATGCCAAGGAACTCCAGTGGAGCAGAGCAGGAAGCCAACAGGGCATTCACGTTAAAACTTTGCCTGATTTGTTTGCACGTCTACATGCCCAAAACTGCCAGCATAGCCTGATGCTGCTTCTTGTAGCCACAATGATACAAATCCAGATTCTGAGTAAAATTGGAACAGCCCCTGCTGTGATGAGATTGCGCATTTGCTGAGACTGCAGTTCACTTGTAGGCTGAAGAGTCTGACCACACCAGGAAAATAAGTCTCAATTGACATTTTCCTGCTGGGACCATTTGCTACCCCTTAGGGCTGCTGAACTCTGGAGCTATTTCTCTCTGATCCTGTAATAGCCATCTGTTAATAGTGTGTTTAGCACATTGCACAGGGAACAAGAGGGTGACAGGGTGGTAGCTGAACTGTATATATGAGGAACACAGCAGAAACATGTGCTTCCTGCTCTCCAGAGCCTGACAACATAAGAAAGCAAAAAAATGCCATTAGAGCTGTTGTTGCAGTGGAACAAAGCATAATAAAATCTCCTCAAAGAGCCATCTGGACTGTGCTGAGGATGCTACTCCATGTTAAATAGTAGTCCTTTGTCAAGCCTGCATTATGATCAACATCTCAGGTTCTCCAATCTTTTCCAGCAGTCTCAGGCTGGAGAGCTACACCAGTTGATGTCCTTGGAAGTTTAATTGCAGGCCACACTGACTGGCTCAGGGTCGGTGTGAGAGAAAGAAGTTCCTATCCTCTTTTTGTGGTAATATTTATTTTGAAGGAACAGCTGTAACAACTTTTTCAGCTCTCCACACACTCAGATTTGGCAGTGAGGCATAGTCTTCAGGAGAGTTTTGCTAACTCTGTTCTATGACAGACTGCCTCTGTTCAGAGCTGCAGCAAAGATCCAATGATTGCATTGAAGAAAAGATTTTACCTGTTATTTGTAAAGGTCAGCAGAAAGACCAGTAGCAACAGAGAATAAATCATCTTATGATTTTGTTGTTTTTTTTTTTCCAGTGATGAAATCCAGTTACTAGATAATCTATATTTGCTGAAAAGTGACATTTGGAACATGATTGTTCTTTCTCTGTCTTGAAATCATCAATTGTCTTTATCATCTGTTGGCAGTTCTTGTTCTCAACAACAACAAAAAACATTAAATAACATTCAAATTCATTACCCTTTCACCCTGATCTGTCCATCTTCTGCTGTGTTATCTGGCAATTCTTCAGTACTCTGGAGCCAGTACTCTGAGCTGCTAAGTTCCTTCTCTTTCTTGTAGCTTGCCTCCTCACCATGAAGAATGCAGAGCTAGAGAAGCTGGAGTGGTTGTGATATTCCTACATCACAGCAATTCTTGCTCTATGCAGAGATTTGTTGGTGCTACAGGTTGGATGGTCATACATTCATAGGAAGACCTTCTTCCTGACAGCTGATGTAGTCTATTGTCTCACTCCAATTTATAGGAGGGAGATGAGGTTCTTTTAATATCTGTATACTTGGCGTGAGATTAAGAAACAAGGGTTCAAATGTTGGTCCAACCAGTTTATTATAAATCCTAATCAGGGAGACCGTGACGGGAAGGAGGGCAATAGAAAAGATAGGAAAGAAGCAAGAATCGCGTAAAGCGGGGATAGTCACCACCAGGACTCAGCAGCGTCCCGTTGCACAGCGTTTGAAGGTCCAAGGCAAAAGCAGCAGGGGGGGAGAGTAGCAGCATGGCCAGCCTTGGGCAGCAAGCAGATAGCAGGAAGAAGTCTCAGAGCCAATGTGGGAGGAAGCAGCAGGACTCAGGTAGCAGGTCCAGGAGAGTTCGTCAGCATGTAGGAATTACGTAGTGAGGAACCTGATGGCAGACACCTTTGTTCTTCTTCAGCATCGTGGTAGAGCGCAGATCAATTCCAGGAGGGAGAGAGGCAGGTCGTGAAGCTTCTCATGGCAGAAACCTCTTCTTCTTCATGAGGAACCAGTTGCCAAAAAACCTAAACCTCATGATTGTAGGTCCCCATTTTATCCCTCTTCTTTTTCTGCCTACTGACATTCCTGGGTGCTTAAGCAAGAGTCATGTGAGTACCCCCTGAGACTTCCATCTTCCTTGTGATAAATCCACACAAAAGACCGCTTCACGGCCATTAAGCTGCAGCTTATCTCTCTCTTGTTTCCCCTGGCCTTGTCCATCTGTGCCCTCAGACAAAGGATTTCACAACCTTTGCCCAGGACTTGTCCATCAAAGTTCTCCAGACAAAGGATTTCTCAACCCTTGCCCAGGACTTGCTTGGACTTGTTCATCTGTGACCCCAGCAAGCTTTGAGACAATGATGTAAAAGAATAATATCTTACAGCTATAAGATTGTCCTTGAAGTTTCAAGGGAAACTGGATTTAGGGCAAAGAAAACTCAGGATAGAAAGGATTTCAGAGCATGTGTCTTTGAACAACCTGTTCTTTAGGTGGTACTTAACATCTCCCAGATGAAGTTAGTCCAAAAGCAGGTATGTTGCTGGTGAGGCAAGAGAATATCTTTAAAGTGAAAGATTTGCATCAAGTCTCATGGATGTGCACAGCTAGGAGCAAAACATGCAGTTTCAGTAGTGCGTGTGAGAAGAAGAGGATGCAGTTCACCTCTGAGATCTCTTTCTTGATTTTGTGATGATAGCAGGAAGTTCTCCTTTTAACTAAGGGGAACATCTAAAAATCATACAATTACTGGCTTCTATTTCTTTATTTATTTATAATAGAGCATGTCTTAAAGGCAAATATTGTCCTTGAATCTTTGGAAGCCAAATACTAGTTGTGAAAAGAATACAATGAATTAAGAACATTATTAGTATGAGAATTAATGAACCTAGAGCCCTTATTAGTTTTGTCTGACATCCAGAAACCCAAAGGGTATTCTCACTGATAGGAGTCAGTGACCTGAAAAGATTAAGAATTGCTAGCTAATTATGATGTCTTTAAAATAAGGGATTATTTGCATTAATACTGAGATTTATTGGCTTCTTCTTCTTCTTTTTTTTTTTTTTTTTTTTTTTTTTTTTTAATATAGAGCTTTTGTCGACCATCAGCACTAAAATCCACAAGTGTATAGCTAGTTCCTTCCCTATTTACTGAGATATATTACATCTCTGTGCCAATAATAGTAATTGCTTGAATGGGAAGTACCATTACAAGAGCACTTAAATGTATTTGTAACTATTTCTAACTCATCTGTAGCTGCTGAAAACAAAGAGAAGGAGCCAGGACCATGCAAGCAGGCAGCTGCTGTTGGCAGCAGTGCCACGTGCTCCACGGGATGCAGTGTGAGAACCTCTGTGTTGGAGCAGAAGGACAGCTGCAAGTTACGTTAAACAATTGCAGCAAAGCTTTGCCCACTGAGACGATGCCAAGGGGAAGTCATGAAAAGCTCTATGATTGATTTTACATACTACTGAATTGTGCAATGTAGAATGTCTTGAAACTTTATTTCAGGCCTCTAATCAGTTATGTGATACTTTCTAAGCCCACTGTAATGAGCCCTCTTCTGGGACAGCTGATGAATCTGATAATTAAGAGAACTGCAGAGTTGAAACAGTTAAAGCAAAAACCTGTCTGGCACAGGATCCTGTCTCCAGTATTAATCTGTGACAGATAGGAAGAATATGAGGAACAGGACACACAGAAGGCAGTTATTCCCCCTGACACACTCCTCGGTCTTCCAGAGAAAGGATTTTTGGGAGCTTGAACAGTTGGCTGTTGAAATCCACTGCAAACACACCTTTGGTCTGGGTACGGCTCTATTGCTGGCAGCAGCCCTCGCCTCTATTGCCATTCAGTTACACCAGAAAATGTCAGTTTTGATTAAATCTCTTGTTGCATTCTTTGCCTTCATCCAGAATACTTATACAAGCTTCTGTGACATAGATGTTCCAGTTTGAATGTCACAGCACTCTCTTCCCATGCCAGTCTGATGTGCACCCTCTATGCCTCTTCACCCTTCAGGAAGGCCTGCTGGGCTGGTCACACATCCTTGTCACTAGGACTGGGCAATCCCAACAGTGTTACTTCACCACTAATGACGGAAAGCTACCTAACAGGAGGACTTGGAAAAAAACGGGTTGTCCATTGCTTTTTAATAGCAACTTCTCTTGAACGAGGGAGACATGTGAGCACATCTGGTAACTTAAAGGACCACTGCAATAATGAATGAGAGAAACAAACAGTAAACTCAATAATAAAAGCTAATTCCCTTCCCCAGTAGCAGAATGAATTCAGTGAAAAGGACACAGACCCATGTAGAAATAAGAAGATCTTCCTATGTATGTATAATCATTATATCTTACTTTTTCAAGCCAATATTTTTAAACTTAGCATGAGCAAAATTCTGTCCTACACTTACACAGAACTTTACATTTCTCTGATGTGTTCTGCTTCACCTGTATTCTGTCATTCTGCAACCGTGTCACTATTCTAGAGAATAATAATCTCTACATGGAAGGATATTTCACGGGTGCAGTTACACTGCAATGAGTCCTACACTGCCAACGCTCCTTCAGGGAGCAATGCAAAAGGTCAGAAGGATTAATAAAAGCACCTCTAATGAAGAAATGACTCCTTTCACGAGTGGATTAAAATTGGAAATAACTGATAAATGAGCAGTAGCAGTTGGGACAAGTTATGTTAACATCAAAGGTGTTTTGAATGATGGTCAGAAGCCAGACTGGGGGTTCCCAAGGTGCCTTGCATGTCCACATACTTCAGCAGTCCATCTGTCGCTCCTGCTCCTGATTGTTAGCTGAGGATGTGTGCAGCCTGTGATCTTGATCCCCTTTGGAAATGTCAGCCGTGTTCCTGGAAGAGGTTTGGAGTCTGCACAAGACTGGCTAATCTCTGTTTTGGAAAAATTGCTTTGGGGTGTGTTCGTGAGGGAGAGAATTTGTTGTTTCCATGAAGTTTCCTAGAAACCCTGCAAGTTAGAGATGGGAGGGGATGAGAGCACTGATCAAGTGGTACAAGACTATAGATCAATTGTCAGACTGGCAAAGAAATCTTTCCATCTTTAGAAAGATTGCTTGCTGAGGATCATTAGCCATTTAGGACAGACTGCTTTTTTTCTTTTTCTTAACTTTGTTTGTTTGTTTGTTTGTTGCCATGTCTTTCAGAACTAGCAATATGAATATAAACCCCCATTATGTCACAATAATATCCCATTTGTTTTCTGAAACCAGTCTTTCAATTCCGATTAGAGAGAAGAGGTGTCTTGCTGGGATTAAATATATTCAGTGGTTTTGAGAGTAGAGGCTGCTCTGTAGAGGCATTTAAAGATCTCAGTAAACAAGGAGAAATACAAACAGTGCTCCTACACTTAAATGTTGAGCTACCATTGCATTTCCAAGCAAGAGTTTGCTCAGGCTTCACTGTATGTGCAATTAAATAAAAGGAAGGAAAGATCCTTCTCTTCTCTGGCAGAATCTCTCCTGATTCTGGAGCTTGGCTCAGTGTAGTGAGCACATTTATAAGCCCATTTTCTGCTTGGTACTGATGGGTGCCAGGTGGTCAAAATAGCTCCATTGTTTTCACCACTCACTTACTAATGAATTCTGTACTTGGTGTCAGTAATAATTCAGTTATATTTGGTTGTGAATGTCATATTTCTTATGCAATTGTTGCAGTAATACAGTCACTAGAATGAACCAGCACATAATGAAGCTCTGAAATGAGGTAGGATTGTTCCCATCTGTACATCCTGAAATGCATATGTCTTCCTACTAGGAGAGTGATAACATTATTTTGAACAAGGGATTAAGTTGCCTGATACTGTAAGGTGTCTAAAATAGTATTTAGCATCCCTGCAAGGGGCTGGCAAATAGGTTAGCAGTTCCCCAGGAGATCCACCCCTTCTGGAGTGGTGGCTGCAGGGCAGCTTAGAAAATGGAAGAAGAAAAATGTTGCAAGGCAAAGTTCCCCATACTGAGTGGTGGCATTGAAGGACCTGTTGGGTGTTAGAGGAAAAATGAGAGGAAGGAAAAATTGAGAGAATGGAAAGTCGCCATTGTCTTGAATGTAAAGAGAAGCTTGTACAGGTCAATGAATCATAGCCATCAAGATGTAGGAGCGAGGAAGAAGGCTGACTGGAAAATGTGTTTTCTATCCATGTATTTATCTGATAGAAAATGAACAAACCTGGACTGGGGATCATTGTTCGAGGCTTTTGCTGAGAAAAGAAATGAACCACCTCCCACACTGAAACAAATGCTGTCACCATTGACGAATAATAAATGAAAACTTAATAAGCATTTGCCCCATACCCCCAGTATTGATGAGAAATGAACTTTTACCACAGCAATGTCTGTGTTTATGGAAAAAAAAAAAAAACAAGGCAGGGCAATAGATCACTACAAATTAAAAATTTCAGCCACTTCTGTGTTTTTCTTTCTGCAGTAATTCCTGGATCAGCTATTCATTAATCTTTACTTGGGTCAGTGTCCAGCAGGCAGTCTATGCTGTAGCAAACAGCTCTTGTGATCTTTTTTGTGTCCCTGCACTAAGTGTGTGTAATGCATGTGCAGCTCATTCATACATGTCCAACCTTCTAGTTTTATGTTTTGGTTGCCCCCTTTTCTTGATACATTAATAAATATCTACATTAAAAAAAAAAAAAAAAAAAAAAAAAAGTTTTGTTGCTTATATACATACATTATATTATACATTTTATATAAGACCCAAGACAATTCCTCTTCATTCATTGTGGACCACGTAAGCCAAAAATTGGATCACCCATGAAGCCTTCAGAAGCTTCACAGACCTTCTAAAATTCACAGCCCAGACAAAGGTGCCTCAATGCTGATCTGCACCTGAGTCCAGTAAAGTGTGCTTCCAGTGTTTTCCACTGATGGTTTTGGTACCCAAGGGTCACATCCTCCCACTATGTCTTTCTTTTTCTCATCTCAGTGCTCTCTAGTGGAGACCAGAGAGGTTATGTTCCCTCCTTAAACTTTACAGTTTAGGCATTATCCAGCTAATTTCAGCTGTCCAGAAAGAACAGGATGTCTTTCCCAGTTCTCACCTGTGGGGAGAGATGAACAACTCAGAAGATGGCTTGACCCATCAGTGAACAAGTTTATAAGATGTGTAGGAAGAAAGATGTAGTTCATGCTGCATTGGCTTTCTCAGTAAAACTCTACTGAGGTCAGTCCCACATTTAGTGTTGATTTAGTCCTTGTGGTGACACAAGTTTGGAGCTCCAGGGGTTCAGAACACCCTTTCCCATTTCTGCAGTTCCACCACATACTTTTACCACATACCTCACAATATACCCATTGGCCATCCTTGTAGACAGTGTACAGTCATAGACTCATTAAATCATTAAGGTTGGAAAAGACCTCTAAGATCATCAAGTCCAGCCATCAGCCCACCCCCACCATGCCCACTGACCACGTCCCTCAGTGCCACATCCACACGGTTCTGGAACACCTCCAAGGATGGTGACTGCACCACTTGCCTGGGCAGCCTGTGCCACTGCAGCACCGCTCTTTCTGACAAGTAATTTTTTTTTCTAATAAACAACCTGAGCCTCCCCTGGTACACATTACCTCTCGTCTAATTACTTTTCCGTGTTTCTTCTCCAGTAATTATAAATATGTGTTTCTGAGATGCAGCTAGACATACAGCACTCCTAAAACTCAGGGCCAACTTGTATGAACCAAAAATCTTCGATGCACCACTTTTCCCTGTTACAATTGCTTGTGTTCCTCTCATGCCTTCCTGAGTCAGAATTACTGTTTTCTAAAGAAGGAGGTTATAGCTGGTGCCTGCTGCATCTCTGCGGTGCCTTTGCTTGCAGGTGACCCACCAGCCTGGAAGACCAAGGTCTGAAATGCATCTTCATTAGTTGCCACATCCTCCAAGAGGATAAATAGCCTTTTCCATCACCAGAAGCAAGAAAAAAGGCTACTGAGGCATGAATCCATCTGCACAGAATAATCATTTTCCTGAGATATCAATAGAAAGCAGAAATAGGTATTGTCTCCCAGTTAAAAAGATGTTATGGCTTAACTATGACTGGGTTGTTGGGACATTCTGAATAGAGCAGATTGGAAGTAACTGACTGGCTTGCTTCCCACCCTTCTAATATATCTATGCCCTGGAGACAAGTGAAGCAAGTGAAGGCATTGGGTCCTGATTTTCCACTCACAGAAGCTTTACAGGATTACAAAGTTATTCTTTTGTTGCTACAAGCAAAAAAACATGTTGGTCCTGAGGCTTGTGACTGAGGAGCACTCTGCAAAGATTTTTTTAATCACTTCTTTGATAATGGAATGTTTTCAGAGTATTCTTCCACACAGTGTCTGAAGCCTCATCATATATTTAAGTGCAATTACTGGCTCAGTTCCATTCTCATAAATTTCTCTTCTCAGCACAGAGATTTTCCCATTCTGTTTTCTTGTTTGATGAGCAAATTCAGCAAAGAGGCCTGATTTGTTAACAGAACTATGATAGAGTTTAGAGCTCAAAATTTCTATAATTTTAGCTTGTTAGGCACAAAATCACTTGTTATTTCAGGTTGAGAACAACTCTGGGAGGATGGATATAAGAAGAAAAAACAAACAAAAAAAAAAAACAAAAAAAAAAAAAACCCAGGGGAGTAGAATGAAAATAATGAGGGAAGAGGTGACACAAACTGATTGACATTTGAGTGTATGTAAAACAAGATTGAGAGAATATATAAACTGATACACTTGTTCCCAGGGGAATCTCATTATTTTAATACAAATCTTGTGGACCCTACATGTGACCATATGTTTGAAAGAGATGCAGAAAGTATCATAGAATGGTTTGGGTTAGAAGGGATCTTTAAGATCATCTAGTTCCACCCCCCTGCTGTACATAGACCAGATTGCACAGAGCCTCATCCAGCCTGGTCTCCTCCAGGGAGAGAGCATCCACAAGCCCTCTGGGCAGAGAAAGAGTAAGAAAGTATAATGTTAAGGAACAGTGAAATTGTAAATGGACAATATTAAGATAACCCACCATATTACTTTATGCTTCCAGATCGTCTTGCAGAAAATGTACCCTGTAAGTCCAAAAGAACAAAACTTTGGTCAAAACCCAGTCTGGTTTGTAGTATGACATGATTTTCTCAAGAAAACAGCTGGGAAGGAGAGACCCCACGCTTACACGGGAGCAGGCTCCCAGCAATACATACCACAGATGTAATTTCATTCTCTTTGGAATTAAACGTTGCCTAACTACATGAAGTAGTACAGTACATGAAGTAGTACAGTAGTACAGAAACAGTAGTGCCTAACTACATGATACATTTATTCTTATGTAGTTTTCTTCTTCTCATTTTTTATCCTCATTTTTTTAGAATGTTGCCATAACAACAAAACATAGTATTGAAATTGCATCTTTCATATATATTTCTGCAATATTATTAAAAGTATGGGATATTGGGTCAGTGTTATGGTGGATTAATTCACGTCTCTTCCATGAAACATCCCAATGCTACCGGTAGAAGTGAATTTAAACAGGACCAGTTTTGCAATGGCACTGCCTCTTGCAGCTGTAAATATATTTAACTTTGCAATTCTTCCGTTGTTAATTAAGTGTTGATGAGTCGTCTAAAGCTATAAGATATCAGCATGGCTCACTCTTTGGATCTTTTTCTAAGCTGTTATTTCTATTAATTACAGTTGTGTTTCTGTTCTTATTAGCTAAGCTGATCACCCTCAGAGGAGCATGAGTCTCCCCTGAGAGGAGCAGACAGTTGAGACATCCAGCTTGCTGCCCTGTCTTTCAAAGCAGACTGACAGACAGATTCTTGGCTCTGGATCCAGCTTTTTCCATTGCTGTAGTGATGTGACCTGCAATCAACGTGGAGAGGTAATGAAGTCTCCTTGCACAGCTGGTGATATGTCCCTGAGCCTTCCTTCCACCTTGCAGAAATAGGCAGAGAAAGAGGTGTGAAGGAGCTGGCACAGAGCACTCAGCTGTGCAGCACTGGGGCATTTGCATGCATGAATTGTACTTATTTCTGAAGTGAGCACCACTCTCTTTGGAGATACACAACCTGTCCCCAGGCTGCACCTCTGGAGTATGAAGTCACCAAATTCACAAATGCTAACGTCCACAATTACACAACATATCGATGTTCTCACAGTCCCCTGTGTACTCTAATGCTCCTATACACTTCCCATGTCTCCTGTTCCCTTGAAATTCCTTTCCACTTCTGAGATAGGAACTAGCTCTTTGTCATCTGTGGTGATATTGTTTAAATAAGCTAATAAGCTAAGCTCTAGAAAGCAGAAGACCACCACAGAGTGCCCAGCCATCTAGCAACATCAGAGCATGAAAATCAATTATATTCACCATAGAAAATATTGTTTGTAAGACCAAGGGATGAAAAACATGCAGTTCAGCCATTTCATCTGGGAATGGTTAGCAGTGTTATACATACATCCACACAATGAAATAAAAAACCCTCTGTAAGATAAAAGGAAGAAAATGCGAAGGTGTTTGTTTGCCCTCCACAATCTTGGAAGAGCTTAGGTTGTGCAAATCTGAAAAGCAGCAGACTTCTATGACTTGATTACTGAAGCTGAAGGGACTGCCATGACAAAGTATACTGAGGAAGGATCCTAGGAGCACAGCCAATTCTGCAAGACACCAGTGAGCCTGCTTGATGGATTAATTCCTTGAGGACCTACTACAAAGCAGACCTCGAAAAGGACTGAGAAAGATAGCTCAGGAGGAAGCATGGAAAACACTGTGATAATTAATTATCTCATTATTACTCTATGGACATTTACTATAGGAGGGAGGATAGAGGGAATTTCTGGTTTATGCTATGGTTTATTGTGAAGAACATTCTGTGAACCAAGATGTCTTGTGTTTTGATGCAGGGCAAAAGCTCTATGAAAAGTGAAACATGGCTATGACCTCCCTGACCTCCACGTTCATATATGCATGAAAATAATCATCAAGGAGAAGAATAGTTAAAGATAGAAGTACTGATACTTTCCATTTTAGTCTTTTAACACCGATACAGAGTCATAAGTGTGAATTACTGCAATCACTTCTGAATGACTAGGTCAATTCGATGCCACAGTATTCACAAATTCTTCTTTGCAGTGAACTGCATTCTGGATACTACAGATAGTAAGGCACCACAGGCTATCAGAGGCTATCAGTTCTCTGCATGCTTATCAGAGAGATTCAGAGTCCCTAAAAAAACGCAGCTGGAGTATTCTGTGATTATCAAGTAGCAAGGGATTGGCCTCCATTATTCCTATTCTGCTCTTACTCAATAAGCTGGTAGGGCTTTGGAAGGAGTAAACTAGATTCCCACTGCTGCCAGCCCTTCAGTCCTGCTTCATTTCTCTTCAGTGCATCCCTTGACAACCATGGGTTTCCGTGGAAGCTACAGTTTCAGGTGCTTAGCAAAGAGAGCAGATATGGCACAGGTGCCATCAGGAGCATCCTTGATCTCCTCACTCAGTCCTGTTATAGAGTCCTAGAATGGTGATGTCTGAATGAAACTCACCACTTACCCCCAAATGCCACACATGGGTAACATCAAGCTTACATGTAGCCAAAAACCAAGAGTGGCATTTGAGTGGCACTTAGAGGGATGACATCCTCCAGGGGAACTTATGATTATGTGGGGGTTTCTCAGACTTTCAGAACATATTTATCCCCTTACCAAGATGGATTTTAGAAGATAATTCAGCAAACTACAAAGCACTGTCTCCTTACTGTACTGAGCTGTTTTCTCATCGCTTTGGCAAGAACACCTTTTCTGTAGTAGAATAACAGATCAAGACAGACAGATGTCTCCACTGACGCTGTGATTACAGATGTGTGGCTTATAAATAATCTAGATTAATCATGTAATATTGTGCTCTGTTACCCCACAGTCAGGTTACCAAGATCAAATGCTCTTCCATCACTCTGGTTAGCACTTTGATATGTCGGGCTTGATCCTGGAGGTCATTAATAATGGGAAGCAGCCAATTGCAGGTTATGCATTAATGGTTTATGGTCATACATGACAAGAACATGGTAGTAGGCATACAATGGGAAAGTAAGAGTTTTGAAGATTTCTAGGGGAGGGTGTAACCTCCAGCAGCCCTTAGTCCTTGACTGGTTGAATATGTGGTTGCAGAGCTGCAGTAGAATATACATTTCACTGAAAAATGGTTTACCAAATGTGCTTCATTCTGACCATCTAAGTTTTGAGTATATGTGAGAGCCTTTTTCTTAAGATCATCTCTGCACTTTTAGTGTAGTTCATGTCAAGCAAGAGCAGGCTTTTCTGTAGGCTGTCAAGCATGAGTCAGGAGCAGGAAGAGCATTGTCAGAGGGATGGAGGCTTCGCAGACAAGGTCACAGTCCTCCAGTGTCTGAGCAAGCCTATCGAGGGTAACCAGGATCCACCACCAGTTAAGCAATCACCAGGAAAGCCACATTGACAAGGCAAGTCCAATGCCGAAGCAGGACCTCATCACGAAGACAAGGTCAATACCAGCAAAAATGTGTGTAAGTTCACTTAAAGTACGGCCTAGGAAGGGGCCAAGGGAAAAAATCTGAGCTTCTGGAAGGAAAGGACAATAGCAAAGCCTTTGCCTGTTATCCTGGTTATTCAGGATTAGGGTGCAAAGCCAGCTTTGCCTGCTTTGGAAGTGTTAGTCTTCCTATGAGATACAGATTTTGTCTTGCTGCAGAGATCTTCCAAAAATCATCAAGAGATACTCAGCAGTTAAAGCTAAGTTTGGGCTCCTAGAAAGAAAGAGAAAGAACTGGAACTTACAGCAGGCAAAATGCTAGCAGGTTGTCATCCTAGAAATCTGGGTTATGTTTTACAACAGCTATTATCAGCATCAAGTAACTTGAGAATATTTGCACACAGAATGAGAGTGGACGTGGTCCTACCTGCCTTTCCTGAGCTTTAGCTGGTACTTAAACACTCTTATCTTGGTAAGTAAGTCTTTCCTTTGTGAAGATGAATCCATTTTAACAGCATAGCTCAACACCTATCCACTCTCTTTAAAGTTGATAGGTAAATTAGAAAAAATAAATTCATAACAAACCTGGTAAACTTTACAATCTGATAAAAATTATTAAATAAATGAAGATATTTCTTTCTGATTCTGAGAGATGATCAGTCATGCCTAGAAACATGACCACTGTTTCTTAGGCTATGACTTCTGAAATGAAAGTTGGAGCATATGTAAATTGTGTTTTCATATACTTCTGGGATCTGTCTTTCTAGCCAAAGGACTTCAGATGTATAAATATCCATAAACACATGTGTGTTTCACTATTTAATATACCCAAAGAGATTTATAGTATCATTCAATTCTATTGGACTTCAGAAGATCATCTATTTTGAGACCAGATCAAAATATACCACATACTTTCAATCAGCAGTGTTATCAGGAGATAAGGCAAAGAGAGCTCACCTGCCAGCTCTTTAAACCTTGGGTTGACAGCAGATGTTTGCTCAGTGCAGCTCCTTGATCACCTGTAGAGCCCCAAACAAACAATGGAGCAGTTATTCCTGAGAAAACCAAAGTTAAGCTCTCCTCAGCAGAAGGAGTGTTGTCCCTAGGTTCTGCTGTGCATTTACAAATGTTACCTCTCATTCAACTCATTCTCTGCTTCTCTACCTCTGTGAGGAAAGAGATGGGGAAGGAAGGTGTCAGGCTGTGCTTTGTAGCTGATGAGATGAAAATGACCTTGTCATCATCTAGATTCTGCTTTGAGCAGTGCTGTATAACCCTTACGGATTACATTTCCACTGACAGGCTGTGGGAGATACAATTTCCATTAGAATTTGGGGAAGAATATCTATTAGATAGAAGCAGCTCCTTATCTGCACCTTGTCTCCTTCTCAAACTGTCTGCATGCTATCTCACTTTCTCCTTGTTTGCTCTCATTGTTCCTCTGCTTGTCAGATTTTTCTTGCTCTCTTCACCTCTCCCTGTACTCTTCCTGATAAAGAAGTTGCCAGGCCTGGAGTGCCATTGCTTGCCCTTCACTTTCTAACTTCAGCTTTTGAACAACGGGACCAAGTAGCATGCAGGCTGTGCAAACCCACACCATGCCTCTATCTTCAACAAGTGTAGCAAAGATCTGGGAAGACTTCTTCCCTACCCTCTGCCTGTCGTCTTTAAGACTTCTTCATAAATGGTCAAATGGTGAATTGAATGAATTTCTACTGTGGTACAATGCAGTGGTCTTAGCCTTCTTATACAAGCTCACCTTCTAATACATAAGCAGAGTAGGCTCTGAGCTCTTTTGACTCTAGTTAAGAACTGTATTGAAAGAAGATGCTACAGCTGCATTTGGGGTCACCACACAAAGTTCTATTCCTATTCCTGCACTGTGCTTTAATTTTAACTGTGTATGGTCTATGTCCCTTACTTTTGGCTGCACGGATATCTTTGGAACACTTGTATGAGAACCACTGCCTTTCTAAGCATCATTTCTTAATAATAGCTGCATGGCAATGTGACACCTTCGGAATCTGTCTCAAAGGCCTGTGCTCAGTGTTGTGGACATGTCAGGACTCTTTCAAAGAGATTATCAGTAGTGAAGTGATCTATTTCACTCTCTTTAGAGAAAAGATTCTGTTTTCATATATATGGTTTTATTAGCTAAGGAAGTTGCACCCTCCTCTACTAGTGATTTACCATTTTTCTCTCATAAACTTTATATGAACATTAGTTAACCAACAGAAAAACATGCACAGAATTGTAGCACATTTGGTATTACAGTCTATAGTTATGCATCCTACACAACAGAACATAAACCATGATGCATGCTAGAAAAGTTGGAGAAAGGAAAAGCAGATGTAATGGGAGGCAGAATTCTGTCAGCCATCCATTTTTCTTGATCCTTGGTAAGGTTGGGAATAGAGGGCAAAGTCTGCACAGGATCCTGCAATGCATTGCAGAAGTGTGAATCAGAGCCACTCTTTGTTCAAGAATTTTTTTGCCAGAGAAGTGAAGGAAGACTCAGCCACAAACTGTGTTTCGATTCCTGGACACAACTAAAGAGCCAGGGGAACCCATTGCATACGTATAAGAAAATAAACTTTCTTCTGAATTAACCCACTTTCTGAAGCAGATTATGAAGCAGATTATGAACAGTTAGCATTTCCAAATGAAAAAAATTCTGGCAGAGCATTTACCATCAGTCCTTCTTGAAAGCACTCTTGTGAGCAGGGTGACATCTGCTTTCATGGCCCAGTGAAAGTCTGAGTGCATTTTCTGGCACCGCTGAGTGACTGTGTCAGTTCCAAGACTACTTAACAGACAGTATCATACATCAGTTTGTACTTTCACCTCCTACATGCCCAGAACCTTCCAAAAATCTGCTGGATGTGGTTAGTAGAGTAGTGGGTTACAAAATAGTAAATAGCACCACTATTTCTTCAGAATGCAATATTTTCTGGAACTTTCCTCTGCAGATCAGGAGCACTAAGCACAGCAACATTTTATAATAAATATCCACTCGGAAATGCAAAGGGTGATTTTGACAAATTGGGCAGTTGTTTTGAGTTTGTGTTCTGCAGCCAATGACAAAATAATGATCACCCTCTTTCACATCCATATGTACTCATAACTAAGATTCACTACTGCTCATCTATCAGAGTCCCTCAGCACTCTCAGCAAACTGGTCTCACAGAATCTTTGTCATGTCAAAGAAGTCTGTGGGCTCCTCGAAAAAAAGTAGTATTTTGGAAATGTGTCAATAGTGCAGAAAGATCAAAGCTTTCATGCTGAAATACTTCCACGAGACAGAGAACCTTCGAGTAGTTCTGTGACCAAATATGATGCTACATTAAATACCTGTTTTCCAAACAAAATCCATATCATGATGCTTTCACTTCTGCATAGCAATATTCAAAACACATCCAAGATTTCATCTGAAAAGCTTGCATCCTTCTTCCTTCTTTGTACGTTCTTTGTTTTTGCTTTTCATGTCTTTTTCGTAAACAAGTTTGTTTACTTGGTTTGTTATTTGGCCATCCTTTCCTGGAACCTTTTTCTCTCACTCAGATACAATTACTGATGTTTGCTGTCACTGCCTTGCAAAGAGAAATTAGCAACACCCCTGGGAGCATTGGCAGGTCATTTATGCTGTAGACATTGTCAAAATAGATATGGTGCATGTATGGATTTTTATGATGCTTGTTTTAGCTGTTACGTTATTGTCCCTGCTCACATCCCCCAGAGCCCTATTGGTAACATTAGTTAATGGTTTGTTTGAGAAGGAGAAAACTATATTGCTGTTCTTTTTAAGAGTGTGTAAATTCCTTCTCTGTAATGTATTAGGTAAAATAGAGAAGTGAGCTATTACCAAGTACCAGAGAGCCCCTCTCAAAACTCACAGACTTTATAAATTAAGCAGAGCATTTATTTGTGAATTGCTGAGAAGACACATCTGTCTTACGATGGATTTATTGATTTGCTCTTGTGTTCAGCAGAGCAGGTGACTCCACTGCCTCTAGGCCATTTTGGCTGCCTTTAAATCAAGGGATTGGAGAGTGTAAGCTTAAAGCTGAGCCACCAGAGAAGGAATACAAGAATACATACAGTGTCTGTAGGGTTTAGTGGGTGAAGCTAACAGCAAGGGCATCTCTGGAGTATTCTACAGCATTCCAGATCTGAAAGGTTGGTGGGTCTCTCTGACAAGCAGCCACCTAGAGATCAGTCTTCTTCATATTCATCTGCCATTTCTGAATCCATGTCCTGGAGGCAGAGCATATTGCATTGTAGATACTGTTAACTTATTGAACTCTTCTACCATTTGCAAAAACTAGCAAAGTTTTGCAAGGGTTGTTCTAAAGCACAAGATGGTGTAGTCCATGTTCCAGAGCTAAGAAAGGAAGCTTCTATTTAGTCCTTTTGACTGCCCGAGGATACAACAGGTACAACAGTGTCTTTCTAAGTTAAGTGACAAAAGTGCCAGTCCCTCAAATGTATTCTTATTTTGCAGACATCCTGCAGAATTCAAAGTATGTCATAGTAGGCAAAAAAAAAAAACCACAACAACCCAAACCAAAAACGGCAGTCCTATCACTTGTGAAAGATGGAAGTGCTAAGCTAAAAAGCAATACCAAGAATTATGGCCTAACATTATGACCTCATCTACAGTTTAAAATAGAATCTAAAGTAACACTGGCAACACATCCTTTCTGAAAGAAACAAGTAAATAGAAGGACAAGATAAGTGCATTCTATATCAGAGCAAAAGGCAGCTGACAGGTATAACCCAGCCTTATGGACCATCTCTAGGACTGCTGATTTTTGGAAATGATGCAGTTAGTTATTCAGGAAACATTTCCTTGAGAGGTGCTATAAATTTGGGATCTTGGTTAGAACTCTAATAGCATCCAAGATACCTCTGAAAATTCAGAGCTGCATTTCTTAGAATGTGCCTTAAAAATAAGGATGAACTAATATTGTACCACAGTACAAAATGTCCAGTTTTGTGCCAGTATGTGGTGAAATAACAGAATATCAGGGCATACTACTCTTGTCAGACATTTTATGTACACAAGAGCCACAGTCCATGGAAGGGTAACCACTGGATCTGAACCTCATGTCAATCTGTGTCCCCTTAGGAACATGCTTATGGGAGCTTAATGACTCCACTGTTGTTAAATATTAATAATGTTGTGACACTTCTCTCTCTGTAGTTGTAAACATGGTACAGAGTAACTGTGACTTTCTGGCAGTGGAAAACAGCTATGAATTTGGTTTAACCAGCCAGTCAACTTTGGTATAGCATTTGTTGCCCTACAGGAATAGCTCAAAGCTGCCAGAGGACAGTAAAGAGTCTGGTCTTATATCAACAGAAAGGAATGATTTAGGGTCTGAGCCCAGAACAAATACCATTGCAATGATGTCCATCTCTGGTACTCTGAATTTAAAGATATCACTATTAGAGACTTGATCTGTGCTTATCTGTGCTTATCTCCTTGAGATCAAAACTGTGCTAGCAATGTCCTCTGTGCTACCAAGTCCGCACGTGATCCAAAAGAATAAATCAGAGATTCAAGACCTAACAGAAGCCAATAAACTAAAATAGAAGTTACCAACTGCCATTCCTCAAAGCTCTCACATTTCTGACCATGGGTAGCTAGGAGCTACTGCCTGCAGTTTTATCTAATACCCATAGACAGTTAATTTTCTAGTAGAAATAAAAAATAAAAGAAGTAACCCCAGTTCATACAATTCAAATTACTTTAAGAAATAAAGTTTGAAATCTTAAAATGAAAGTTTTCATTGACATCACACAATATCTGTACAACTAAGAAAAAGTAAATCCTATCTAATCCACCAGTAATTGCAGTGACTTTATTTTCCTTCAGGAAGCTCTGTTGTTAAGTTCCACTGATAATAAATGCTGGGCAAAAGTAAAATTGTCCATGCCACAAGACATTTCACAAGATTTTATGTTGTTTATTTGTTTGAAGCTAAGGAAAACTAACCCTCAAAATGCTTCACAAAAAAAAAAAAAAAAAGAAAAAAAAGAGTTGTTTTGGATTTTTGTCCTTTTTTGATAATGGTTTAATTTTTGATGAGGAATGTTTTTACAGTGGAATAGCAAGATTACTATTAATTTTTAAAATATGGTTTAATGGTGTGTAGCTGTTAGGTAATTGTCTTAAGTTCCATTTTTGAAATAATAAGCACATTAAGACTCGTTTTAAAATGAAACATTGGAATTCTAATGGACAAGTATTTTTTTTCCTTATGGATATATCTTTTTTCTATTCTGTCTTTCTCTTATAATTGGATTATTTTCAGATCTGCACTTTCTAATAAGAATATGCTGGAACACAAAATTCTGACTTAGTTTTATTGATTAGACTTCCACACACATAGTTGAGTTTTGTCATTTGAAACTAAGATGTTTACCTACATCTGCTATGCAGTTTTATCTTACCAGAAAGATAGATTAAAGGACAATAATAAGCCAAATAGGCAAGGGAAAGAAGAGTGGAATAAATTAAATATAACCCTACAATTTTAACCCTGTTTGCAGTGGGTTTTAAAATTATTTTTCAGTACAGAATAGTATGTGTTTTGGAATCGTATCACAATCAAAATGTGAATTGATTTATCTGTCCTATCTGTGATTTTCTTTTCTCTTTATTTGCACTTTGATCAAAGGAAAAATAGAACTGTCATACAAATCAGGAATAAAAGTTGACAATTTAAAGCATGTTTAAACAAAATGCGCTGGGCAGAGTATTAGCAGTGAGTTTGCAAGCAGTGCTATTTCCATATTATACCACACTACCAAGCTTTTTGGAAATTAAGCCATCTTTTCTATATACATTCTTAAGCAGCAGAAGAGGGAAATGTTATGTTAACCAGTGCTTGCAGAAGTGTGAAAGATAGCTGGGGCAGCTGGGAGGACCAGGCAATGGATAGTGCTGAATGAAGTTATAGGAAGGCAACCACAGAGTGGAAGCCTCCTACATAATGGCTTCTGGTATCAGTTAGCTTTTCTATTATCATCATTTCCAAGCAGCCTTTCAGATTCTTTCTTCTGGGCACAGAACTCCCTTTTGTTTCTGATCAGCTGCAATTACGTTTTGCTTCTGTGAGCAAACGTGAAATCAGTTCTGTTTTTCAGTTTATATGTTACTTTCTGATGGGTGTCAGTAAACCCAATGTCATGCCAGTGTGGCATTTATTTTAAATACAGATCATTTAGGAACCTACTAAGCTCTGTGAAGAGGTGTAGAATGTTATACTGGAGCTGGTAAATACATTCAATTTTCATCTGAGTGAAGTTAAGTGGGACTTTCATTATTTCAACATTCATCCTGACCAGACCAGCAGAATTACTGCAGTGAGAACCACTCAGGCTTTCTCAAATAGTGTTATGAAAGCTAGTATATGTGAAAATACAATGTGAAGAACATACATTTATAACAGTTACTATCATCTGAATCTGAAGACTGAGGAATGTCCTTCCAGTGGCTGACAGAGCACAGGGCATCTCTCAATCACGTCTTCTCCCATTCCCTAAGACTAACCCCATGTTACCCAGTCAGTCTAACTGATATTTGATTTATTAAGAAAGGAGAATGAGGAGAAACCAACACATCTGTCTCCCACTGAATAGCATAGAACTCTTCTGCTCTGCTTCAATTTATATTCCCTTTTTTTTCCTTCCTCCTCTCCAACCATGAAATCCTTTTCCTAGGAGGACCATTGGCTTCCAACTCTCCTTTGGTTCTCTGGATAGGAAGAGATCCTCTTGATGTGCCAGTGAACAATTTCCTAACTGTTCTCCAGCTGGAGAAGGTACCAAATTTTGAACTCCATGCTGAAATATAGGTTATAATTTTCAGTTCCCCATTACTATTGTATTTTATGCTAAGCACATGCTATTGGCAGTCATCATATCTGTTGTGTTGAGTAAAGACTGATAGAAGAGAGAAAACACTCTTCTCTGATTTACAGGATATTGAATATACCTGAAATTTAATCAGGAATACATTTGTAACCAGGCTGAAAATGGCCTGTCAAATACTGGCTGATGATTTCTTAATTAAAAACAATGGTAAATCTTGTATACAAGTGGTAAGACTGTTTTATTAAAGTATGAGTGCAGGATTACACTGAATATATAAGAAAAAATAATGTGAAAGCAAGCCGAAAACAAAATCCATATCCTCATTTTAGAACATACATGAATAGCAACCTAAAAGCAGTAAACCAGCCACGACCAGTACGTTGGAATGGCTGCCCAATAAATTCCTGCATGAATATTATTATCCCTGGGCTAATGGTTATTGCCAGAACCCCAAATCCAACTATCATTTTTCTTACCTTGCTCCAATGATGTACCTGCTCAGTGGCAGCACTCCTTTGGCAGTTATTGACTGAGAGGCACTCTACATGACTTCCAGGTGCCCTTGCAGTAGCGTGCAGTTCTCCTGGTACTTGAGAGTCAGCTTTAAGGTTTGTGTACCTTCTTAAGATGCTTGACTGCTTCTGAAGCTCTTGTATTTTGGGAGGAATTGAAATAGCTCTTCAAGACAAGGCAAAACACTTTCCAGAGCTGGCAAAGAAATCCTGACATTATGCTGAACCAACACCTTGCCTGTGTGCTTTTTCTAACAATGCTGAAAATGATTCTGTTCCCTCTTCAGCCTAACTGCTTTTGACCTCATCAGAGTAAAGAGATCCTGATTCTGACCAGGAATCATTTTCCTCTTGTCATAGCCCTGTACTGGTGAATGGAATAAAGGAGACAGGGAAAAAAAAAATAGTTAAATAAAAATTGCTTCATTCTTTGCTTCATTGCATCATAGAAAAAAAATTTGAAGGGGAGACAGGAAAAGGAGAAACTGATCTGAAAAGATCTGCAAAACTATTTCAGGTGATTCCTGGCATAGTAAGCTGTTCATAGTATCCTAAAGGCTGCACTAAATGGCAAACAGAGGTTTCTCTCACTTTCTTATCTTTCTTACATGCAGCTACGGTTTGCTCACATTTGACATATGGTCCTGGAAAGCAAGACTGAGATATAATTTCTAAAGCCATGTGCTGCTTCCAAATCATTTATACAAAGAGACTTCATAAATATCCAGAGATGTCACTTTTCTGCTATGTACCAAGAACAGATTTGTTCAAAGCAACTAATGCAATTAAGGTGCTCAGAAGAAGCAAAGACACATAACTGCAATAAAAACCAAAGGCTGTCAGTGCTTAACAAACAATATAACGAAATAGTAATAAATTAGATGAGGAACAAGTAGTCCAAAACAACAACAGCAAAAATAAGTAAATAATGCTGTAAATAACATTTAACAGTATTGAACATAAAAGGGAGATGGCTGCAGAGCTCACTGGTGCTTTGTAATTCTCCTTCTTGTCAGTATGAGCTTATGTTTTTTCCCCACATGGGAAATCTTCCTTACAGCCCACTGCTAGACAATGGTTGGAAGTCTCAGCTCAGAGGTACACTTGGATGGCTCAATTTACCATGCAGTGCAGCCTGCAGTCCTTGCTGGGGTCCTTGCCCTGGTGGTGGTTGAATTTCTGGACATGTCTTTTGCAGAAGTCCCACATCTTTTGCATTGCTCCTGCTGGTTGGCATTTCATCAGTTCAACTCAAAAGATTTGTTTCATTATCACCAAATATTGGTTATTAAAAGCTAACTGTCAGCCAGCAAGATGGGTATTGCAGTTCTCTGATCTGAGCCTTGCACAGCATTGGTTGGAAGTCGGGATTCCTGCTCTGGAGAAGGAAGGAAGGGAGATACTGCATTTTGAATGGAAAAGACGGGCTTTGGGATTTTATAGAATATTTAGGTTGGATATAAGGAAGGAGTATTTTACAGTCAGAGTGATGAGGCACTGGAACAGATTGCCCAAAGAGATGGTGGATGCTCATACCTGGAGACATTCAAGGTCAGACTAGAGGGGTTCTGAGCACCCTGATCTAGTTGTAAGTGTCCCTGTTCATTGCAGAGGAGCTAAACTAGATAACCTTTAAAAGTTCCTTCCAACTCAAACAATTCTATGATTCTAAGCCTTTGTGGTTCTCCCTCATTTCTTTTTGCCATAAATTGTACTGCATCCAGTCCTTCAAGTGACTTGATGGTAGCCAATGGAGTTGTGAACAGATTCCATCTTGATGAGGGAGTAGGACTGAAATGAAAGTCACTGGCAAAGAGCACGATAAAGGAAGGAAAAGGCTTTTGCTTTGTGTGAAAGACTCTTTACACGGGTGCTGTAGATCACTCATTCCCTTACACAAAAATATCTTTCTTATAACTTGAAATATCAGTGGTGTAATTACAGGCAGGAGTTCTACCCTCTGTCATCTTTCTCTTCCCCTTCTCCCACACAAAAAACAACATTTTCTTCCTGCTTCGCCTTGGCCCACTGTCACTGCCCCTTCTCCTGGGGATGGGTGCTCGGCCAGCATTCCCCCATCCTGATGAACATGGCGGTGCTGCAGAGACGTCCCACGCTTCTGACTCCCCTTGCTCCCCGACGCCTCTCACTAGATTATCACAACTTGACATTATTGTAACAGTGTTTTGGAAACAGAAGATAGGATGCATTTAATTATACATCATAGTTGTAGGCTGTGAGGCTGACAGCTTGTTTTTAATAACCAAACACTTGGTGATCATCAAACAAACCTTTCAAGTTGAACGGATGAAGTGCCAGCCAGGAGAAGCACAGTGATGCAAAAGATGCGGGGACTTCTGCAAACAGGGCTGAAACAACCAGTCACCAGCCTCAAGGCTGAGGAGCGTAGACTGTTCAAGTCAAGCAGCCAAAGCACACATTTCAGCTGAGCTTTCTGACCATTGCCTACCAATGGGATGGAAGGAAGTTGTCATTTTTAGGAACCTTATCTTGATGGATCACTGAGAAACAATAGTTACAGTTCTTTTTTTTTTTTCCCTGACAGTCTCCCACAAGAGCCTTCCATATCCTCCTGCCACTCCATCCAACATCTGTATACTCTCACAGGTGTTTTTTATCTGATAAAAACTGGGTAAGGACTTTCATCCATAACAATTGAAGAATTCTTAAAGGTTATGACAGAGAAGCAAAGGTGATATTTCACCTTTATATAATTGCCAATCTCAGATAAATCCCACACTAGAGTTTCTCTCCCAGACAGTGCTGATTTTACCTACCCCTCTGCTCTGCAGTGGTTACGAAAGATTTTCCTTTTGTGTAAACCCTGCATCCTTTCCAGAACAAAACCAAAAACTTTTCTGTACCTTTTTAAGAACTTACAACACATTTCTGGTGTCTTTTACAGCCTTCATCAATATTTTCCTCTCTAGTGGCCAAATGTTTGCTGCAGGCTTTTCCACAACTGTCCTTTATTCCCACTGACAGTCAAAGCTCCAAAAACAAACACCTCCTGACTCCTGGGAATAACAAGTCCACTCCCACTTTCTCTTGGCATGTTCACAAGTGGACTTGTTATTCCCAAATCCTCTTAGAACAGAAAGGTTTGTAAATGTCTCTGGGGGTTTCCACAACTCTCTCCTGTCTCCTTCAGCACCAGACAGTGATGCTCTCACGGGCAGGTTAGGGACCTATGTTAGCTATAGACACCATTAGTATAAAGCTTCCTTAGTTGAAGCCTCTGTATGAATATTCTGATGATCCCATCTTCTATCTCTGCCAGTGACCACAACCGCTTCTCTTTGTCTTTAATCACCTCTTTTTTCCATTTATAGGGAGCTCAAGGTTAAAGCCAAGACTTTTGCACAAAATTTGCTTCAAGGTCTCATTTTGGAGGCATCCTTTTTTTTCATTTTTCCCAGTGTTCATGTTTGGAGCTGTGATAAAGCTAGAAGCATAGCATGAAAAACATACAAACTTAGCAACAGTCTAAAAAGTGTTTCAATGGCAGCCTCATTTTAAAGGGAGAGGAAATAAGTTAAAGCTTAAGTACATGTCTCACACTTATCTTGTAATTTGCTTTCATAGTCCTGTTTGTATGGCAGCTGTGACAATATTTAAATAACATAATTTTGAATCTGAATAATAGATGATGTTTTGTACTTTAAAAGATCTCGATGGCTAAATATTTATCTTTTCCTCTTTCAGGTGCCTCCTTTGTTGGCAAATTTCCTGTTCCTTCTGTGTTACAACTCTCCTTTGAAAATACTGCATTGAATAAGAATTTTACTTCTTTGGAGCTTAGCTCCTCTTTCACCTGATTCCTGTGGTGAAAGTAATTAAGAGTAATTGGTTGCTATAGAAATATTAATATTTATTATTGGTACTGCAGTAATATCCTGAAGATTCAGCAGCTGTGATATAAATACATGAGAGAGTAATAAATGTGATAGTGCCAGTTGAGGATTATTACTTGGACTGCAAGGTCAAGAAGCCTGCAATCATGTAGAGATTCTCTGAAGCAGAGAAGTAGGGAACCTTCCAGAAATCAAAACAAAACAAAACAAAGCAAACAACAAAGCCAAAACGACAGCAAACACCATAAAATACACTTGCAATCATTTATATGGGATATAAATGCAACCATTTTAAGCACTGTTTCTCTTAAGAGGGTCTCTGGGAAATACTGCCTTTGACTGGGTTTTTGAGAAGTTGAAAAATATGATCTGGTATAAAAAGTCTTGATTTAAACGTTCTTTGCCATGGGTCACTTTGCCTTCTGCAATTGTGTCCCATGCTTCATCCTGCTGAAAGCTCACTGCAATTATCAGGAAAGGTTGCCATGACATAAGCACAGTAAAGGGGCTTTTTATCTTGGTGTGCCTCACATACCAGACCACAGAACTAGAGCATTAATCACTAATATTTCTTGTTAAGTGCTTCAGCCCCACAAAAGTCTAGCAGGCTCCTTGTAAGGCAGAACACAAAGGTGAGATTTCTGAAAGGAGACAGCATCTATCCCACACTTTTACCACTGCTGACGGCAGTATCAGTGATTTTGGCCAACAGTGAAGTGATTTTAAATGCTCCCAGTCCTCTCTGTTTAGCCCGCAGAGAGACTGAGAGCATGAGACATCATTGCAATAACTCCCAGCTAATACGCTTTAAAGGTACCATAGAAGAAATACTAGAAACACAATGCACACCTCTAAAAAAAAAAACAACATTGTTTTAAAATCACAATATAACATTCTGAATATCATGATACGTTGCTTCATGGAAATTCCTCTGCCTTCAAAAGGTTGTCTGTCATGTGTGGAGCACTTAACAGAAAATTTACAGCTGCTTCAATACATCAGTGTATTCCTACTTATATACACAGATTAAGAGGATATATACACCACCTATATATCTGAGAGAGTTTCTAACAGCTTTATATATTTACAGATGAGTCAAGATGATTATAGTGAGATCATGGGAAGGAAGGATAAGGCACTATAAATGTTTAAATGGATTTTATGAGAATGACAAGAGCCAAACATTCTAATTAGCAGACAGAGAGAGAACAAGATGTAATAGGATTAAAAGGACACTGTCAAATTGCATTTTAGAAACTACTTAATTGCAAAAAAATCCGTACTATGACAACGTGCACTTTCAATAGCATGTTCTGCTTTGAAAATTCTTTAAAATTCTTCAGAGAAAGACATTTCCACTCTGTGCTAATTTTCGGAGAACATAGTAAACATGAAGATTCTTCACGTTCCTTGTGATGCAATTAGGACATGTTAAAGAAATGTTGATTCTGAGTATCTGCGTTTGCAATCTCCAGTTTGACACTCTTTAAAAAAGCCCACTTTTCAAACTTGCACTTCTTCCTTCTTTCTGATCCAACTGACTGTCTCAGAAATATTAAAGACACCTAAAAACACCAGTCATTTTTGAAAAAAAAACTTTGCTAGTTTTTACATCGCATAGGCTCTGTTTCTCAATAGGGAATTTAGAAATACTTTGTTTCTGTTGATATTTTGCTTTAACTGCGTCATTTGTTCATAGTATTTCTTCTGAAGAATGATAGACTGATTGTGATAAGCTAACACAATTGTAAGCATCCATTTTTTTTTTCCTCCACAGATACAAATCTTGTTTTAAACACGTATAATATAAATATGTTTGCCCTTCAGCATAGCTGACAGCCTGTAATGTCCCAGTTTGAAATATTTTTCAGTGATATTAAATTTCTTTGGTGTATTAGTTTTAGTTTCTCTTGATTTTTTTTTTATTTTATTTTTATTGTTGATGAAATACTTATAATTTGGGATCATAAAGATAGATTAAGAACAGCTTTTATTTTTTTATTTATTTTTTAACAGTAAAAATACGATTTCCTAAGCAGCTGATTTTTTTTTTTTTCCTTGAGTAGGTATGTCATGGGATGCTGTAAGTACCTACGAGAACCATGTTTCCTTCCATGCCTCCATTCTCTGATTCTATGTTTAAATGATTAAATGATTCAATGATTCCGTGATTCTGTTTTTGACTCTTGACTGGGCAATAGCCCAATCTGCTGAGCGCATATTTAATGTTTCTTGAAATTCATATCAGAAGGTCCTAGGAAATGTTATAGATATCAAAGCCAAGTTAAAAATGAAAGGGTAGGCTTCAGAGTTAAAATTACTTTCCCTGTTTCAGAAAAGAAAGTTCAAGGGAGGAACTTTCTGTGATTCTCAGCTCCTGTTACATGTACAAATACAGTGTAGGTATCGAGCCTTTGCTGGTAAGATGAACTAAATGATACAGCAGATCTTTTCATCTCTAATTTTCATGAGTGCACAGACAAATGTTCGTGCCTGGGACCATTAATCATTATTGGGTAGAAGTCTAAAACAAAGCAGGGAAATATTGTCTTGTGCATGCTCAGCGCACAATGTTCTAATGCTTATAACTCTGTAATTTCCAAAGCAAATTTCTTCAAACAAGGTAAGTATCATTTAGGAGTACCTCGATTTCCAGGGTCATGTTTCAAAATAAAGTTGGTTTCAGTTACTGTGAACGAAAACATATGAAAAATATCTTAAGTGGTGATAAATCACTTTTTCCATCCTTCTGATTGGATAACTTAAAAAACAAAACAAAACAAAAACCGACAGGGTACAAACAGCTGGATTGAGTTTTTTAAAAGTATCTAAAACCAGTTCAGCCCTGGTCTGAGACCAAGGATGACTGTGATTTAGAACTGAAATGCTCTTTTCAAGCTTAACACCATCACAACCACAATGCTACATTAACTTGTGTTGTGCAAAGCTGTAGTGATAATATAAAAAGAAAATCCTCCTGATTTCAACTGACCTCCAGCAAGTTACTCTTTCAACGAATTTGTCACACAAACACAAAACAGGGAATAAGGAAAAGAAGAGAATCTGCAGGACTAGAGACGAGAAGGAGAAAAGGAATAGGATTGAATATAGTGGGAGAATGAAAAAAAAAGCAAAAGCAAACAAAAACAATAAAAGAAAATGGGATTAAATTAAATTAAAAAAAAAAAATAAGGCAAAGATCAACACAGTCTTTTAGTTCAAGTCCTACATTCCTCCATGGGAAGAAGTGTCTATAGTCAGTGTTGCTCCTTTGAACATGGTGGTGAGCAACATTGAGATGCAGTAAAGAAAAGACTGAAAACAAGGCTGAAAAATGGAGAGGAGATAGAGTAAACAGATGAAATAGGAAGACTAAAAGAGAGATTAAGGAAATTAATTTGAGAGCTGTTGCGGGAATTTCTAGAGGAGTCCTGGAACAACTCTCTCAATTGCAGTGCAGTAACAGCTCCACTTAAAACCATTTTTAGAAGCCTGTGAAAGTAGAGCTAAGCTAGAAGTGTCTGCAGGCTGCATCTTCATGAGAGGCAAATAGATTTAATAAAAATAAAATAGGGGGAGGAAGGGACAGCCTAGATTTGTCTAAGTCTGTTGAGCACCTCTTTTCCTCTTACTGTTGAGGAGGAGCCCCAGTTGGTGTCTGCTGGCAGGAATGCCCATATCTCTGCAGTGTCAGGCCCTACAGAGCCTCCTGAAACTCAGAGGTGTGCTCCAAACTTTGGGCTTTCCAGATGAACCTCAGTGTGAGCTGCATCAGCTGAACTGTGTCTAAGGGATGAAATCATCTGAATTGATAAGGTTTAAGTGCATCTGCTTGCAAACTGAATTCTTATGTTCAAGATTCTGCTTGAACACATCCCTCAAAGATCTCCTATAAGTTTTCTATAACATCTTGAAAAAACAGTGATTGTACTGATTGTTGAACTTGCTTAACAAAAGCTAGTTTTAGAGCATTTCAGGGAGCAATATTTGGCTGAAGCTGGCTCTTCCTTTTACAGAGTAGATCTGGAACTATCTCAGTTTTCCTCTGCCTCTGAAATGGAAAATGGATGCCCTGTATTCTACACTTTCTATTTGTCTTTGGGGAACATTCAGTTCCCCAAAGGACTGTGCGTCTACTCCTAGATGAGTGTCAGCCACAGCTCCCTGTTAACTCCTTTCATCTTCATGCCTTGGGACTGAGCATCAACTCTCAGTGTTTCCTGTATGAGACAGTCATCACTTCAAAAACGTACATTTAGCTTCTGATTTAGCTAGTTAAGTCTGAACTGTTTGCTGCTTTATGTCCCTAACCTAACACAGAGAGACAACAATAGAAAGATACAGCTTCTCATTTCCTTATTAACTACAGATTTTTCCTCTTCTTTACATACTTGTGTCTTAAACCAGCCACTCTTGTTCCCTACCTAACAGAAAAACAAGTTTCATGACTCATTTCATTCATTCTGGTCTTGCTGACATTTAGAAATAAATGTCAAATTGATAGCTTATCCGAGAGACAAGAGAGCAGAAATGTCCTCTGGTATACAAACTGCTTCGGTACAAAATTCTTAACTTTTGCATTGTAGTGGGTATTACACACTTGAAAGGTATAAGCAACCCATCAAACTTCACCTTTTCTTTTAGTAAATCCAAAGCAGATAGTAGAGACATGTATGGCAGGCATTTTAAGGGTATAAAAAATAAAGCTGTTTAAAGAGTACTTAGATCCACAATTTCCTTGAGAACACTTTTGTATGTCAGCTTTAGGGACATCTTACATCACACATCAGAAGCTTCAAATAACCCTAAAGTTGCCTCATGTAATGAGCACTGGGAAGAGGAGCAAACCACAGGCAAAGCTTTGGTGTAGTTTGAAAGTGACTGTAGACAAGTATTCAGCAGAAATGACTCAAAATTCAGCTGTCTGAAAAATTTCCATTGGGCCTCTATTCCAAATACAGTTTTTGACAAATGTGTGTGTGACAATATTTTGAACTGGAAAAAATGCTGATTCTGTAGAAAAACAAATCAAAGTTCCCAGAAGAAAAATATCTATAAATCTACATCTGTATGTATGTCTAAATAGCCACCATTTTTGGTGCTACCTTACATCAATAACCATAAAAATGCATTGTGAGAAGGAAAGTATGGTTGCTTGATGTTCATATTAAGCATAACATCTAATTTAACTGGTAGGGGAGAATGTGATACATTCTATGGCAAGTAGCTATGTTATACCTATACTGTGGCAACTCTTCTGAGCAGAAAGTTTTTTTCCACCAAAGTGTTTTTTTTTTTTTTAATTTTTCACAAATGCTTAGTGACTTACTGCAGGGGGGCAAAAATCCTGTTCAGTTTCACTCTTTAGAAAACAGTAATGAGTCAAGCAATTGCAGGGTAATAGGGATTTTCAGCAACGAGGATGCTAATTTGAAAGATAGGATCAAGAATACTCTAGGGGGTTATCCATATTGCTAAAGGAAATGGATATTATGACAGGACTGTGATACTCTTTGCCTTCCTGCTATGAAAGAGTGAAAACCATCTTTACAGTGTAACTCCGTTTTGCATTATTTTAAGAGCAGGAAAAAAAAAATCTAGGCATGCTTTATACAGAGAGATATTTAAGACTAGGCAAGAATTTCATCTTGAGGGGAGCTTTTAGGGATAATTAAATCAGCTCTGACAGAATGTAGGCGAATGGCCTAGGCAGAAAATTAGAAATGTATCCCATGTTCAGCAGCTAGATGACAAAATATCTAAAGACAAAGCAGGCTTAATTGCTTGCTTTTTCCATGTTAAAAAATCTGCCAAAGATAAAGGCTAACAAACATTAAATAATTTGTCCAAAATGTTCACAGGCTTGATGGCAACACAGGCACTTTTTCTGATATGTATTCCACAAGAAAAAAATTGTATGCAAAATAATTCTTTTGGGTAGTGATCACAATGGCTCAAGTTTGCCTTGATCAAAGCTAGGATCTTACTACAGAATCAGAACTGAGAGTCTCATATTTAAAAGATTTGAAGACCAAGGCATTAGAAGTTAGAATGGTTATCTACAGCAATGGATTATACATATCCTGGAATGAAAATAGGCTCTGAAATGACATCTGATCACTTCTGGGTTTAATGAAAACCAAAGTAACTGATCTTAGTCTTTCCCTTGAAATGGGTGCATTTGATCACTACTGAAATCAAGTGAAATAAAAAAGTATAATACATATGATTGAAACTGCAAGGCAGATAATTTTGGCAGAATTTTGTGCCAAGTTATGGACTGTTTGCTGATGGTTCGCATTGTACATAGTCAATTCACTTAGATAAGATCTAAATCATTTTTTTCTAGAGAAGTACAAAGTCACCAGGTGTTTCCAATTGTTGCTTTTAAAACAGTTCATTAAACAACATATTCTGGAAGTATTCAGAGTAACTTCTCATGTGGCAGCATTCCCTGTGAGATAGTGCTTAAGATTTTGCTGCCCTCAAGCTGCTTCCCTCATCCTCAGTGCCCTCTTGGCACTTACCAACCCCTTGCTAGTAGTCTGATCTAAATTGCATTAAATTGGTATAATCTTGCTTAAAAGAAAGCAAACGCTTATGAGGAGTTTGGGGGGTTTGTGCATGTGTGTTAAATAAATGATTTCCCAAACCTTTAAAGCAGGCCCACACATACAGTAGAATGGATGGAAAAAGAAGAATAACTTTTGGCAGGATGTAAATCACTTAAACTAGCTCTGCCACCAAAGGATTCATTATGTGAAAAAGAATATTTGTAACACTGCTCACAAATAGATTAACATTTTCCAGGCTTGCACAAAAATGTGTCTTTTCCCATAGACTGATAGATTTTTATTGAATGTTCTGATTGTTCTATTTTATCACTACAAGCAGGAAACAAAACCATAACAGCTTAGATTTAATTCTGTTATCAGATACTGTTGCCATCTTTCAGGTCCCTTTGCGAAACACGTTTTTTAATTAGTAGGTTATGGACCTGCTCACGCTCATGAGACTCCATTAAATGCAGCTTGATGGCATGTAATGCTCACTGAATTCCAGCACAAAATTTGTTTGTAAATGTATGGTCTTCAAACAGGCTTCACGTCCAATCAAATTCAATGAAAAAAATTAATGAAGCTTGTCAGTTTGTCTAATAGAGAGTACTACCACTCTGTACAGTGCTGGAAAGCACAGAAAACTTTGTACCTGTCTCCTTGTCAGATGTGGTGAGCACTGAAGCCCAAACTGAACCACAGAGTAGAAACAATTGTTTTTCAATTGATCTAACTGTATTGAACTCTTAAATGGAGAAAGTAATGGATAATATATGAGGAAAATGGAAAATTGGGAGTGCAGCTGTAAGAGAGGGAGGGAAGAAAGTTGTTTGCATTTTGGAGTAGAGATTTAAGAGGCAAAATGAAAGGAAATGGCTGGGGGACATCTGCTGAGTCTATGAGTGATGAGCGTTAGCACACATCCACTGTTTGGTGATCAGAAATGGCAAGGCTGTTTTGTTAGAAATATCATTCCATTCATAGCTGGGTCCTCCCATTCTTCCATACTGTACGAATTTGTTGAGCTTTTTGATGTTTAACTTCACCTCTGTGGATTTCATACCAATTTGAGCAAGGCAGCAATTTGTTCATTTCAGTGTACTGGTTGTAGGATCCCTGACAGTTTCATAAATCTAAGAATCTGGGTTTTGTTAGTTTGTTTCTATTTATTTCTCTAACCCGACCTGGTGCTATCTAGCGCTCTTTGTCACATCCACCTTGTACTCTTTTTTGGTTGCTTGGTTTGTGAAGGGATATGAGGTTGTTTTAGGGAGTTACGAGCATAGTAAAATGCATTTCTTTTGTAGTGTTGACTATAATAGCCAGGAAGTTGAGGTTGGTGAAATACATGGGCACTTTGATAGACAAGAAGTTGATAATAAATCAGCAATGAAAATCACCACGGTACTCTGAGGTTTTAAGACAGATGCAGAAGAAGTCATCCTTGTACAACACAGATGTCCTACTAGATAAAACTCCTGGTCAGACTCTGAACACAAGGTTTTTCTCTGATTATTACTCCTTCAGAAATGGTTGCTGATGTTGCACAGGAATTGGAAAAGCTATCATGGAAGGAGTTTTTGTAGTATGAAGCATATCTGTAGTATGTCTGGCTTTAAAATCTGAATGTGAGCATGTTCTTTTAGGCGAGACCTTGATGGTGTGATGTATAGGGTATATTCAAAATGATGGAAAAAGTCCTTGAAGCATAGTTTGTTTCAGAGAAAAAAATAAATAAATAAAGTTCTTTGTGTGGAAAGATAAATTCTGAGTATACTACTTTTATTCGAACTGTAGTTGTGTCTGACATGTCTTTCTGAGTTCCCGTGTTCATCATTATGGAGAAATGAGTAGAAAGCTCGAGGGAGCAGGGGTGAAACTAAGAGAACTGTGATGCAACTTTTTGTTGAGGTTGTCTGAGAAGGCATTTAATAGTGTTTCTGAGAATAAAGGCAGAGCAGCAAATGCCTTTTTTCCCTTGAATTTTTGTTGTTGTTGTTCTGACTGCCAGAAAATCATCTGCTTGTCTTGCTCATGCAATTTTGAATAACGTACAATTTCTGAAGCTCTTCCTGAATTTAAGGATTCTTGTTGTTTTCAGTGAGATTTAGAATACAGTGTAAATGGAGATTATGAATTTCTCTCATCCATCTGCATGAAAATGAGGTCAGATTTTGGACTTTCCAAAGTGTAATTTCCAAAGCTATCTAATTTAGTTCTTGACAAGATGATAAATGCTTCAAAGCAGGAAATATTATTTTGGGGAAAGGGGTTACTGGTATGCAGACAAGAAAGCAGACTAAAATCTTTTTACCATATGGGTTCCAGTGGTGTAGGTGGCAGACATGCATCATGAGAGCTAGCAAGTCATCTTATTTCTTTTCTTCCTTACCTAACAATATCTGACTGCAAAGAGCAGAGCATCTGAGAAAGAGGCCACAAGTACAGTAGAAACTCCCCCATCACCCAGCCTGTGTAAACATCAGAAAATGTGCCAGAGATACAGGAGGGGAGGGGCAAAACAGAGAGTTCCTCACCAGTTTTCCTCCGTCTATCATTCTCCATCCTTCAGAGGAGAAGTTGTGCAGGGCGGGGGGGGAGGGGGAGGGTGGGGGGGGGGGGTGGCAGGAAAGAGAGAGTGAACAGGAAAAAGGAGCAACAGAAATATGGATATTTGTTACACTGTGGCAGGGCCTGGAGGTCCCGCTTCATATTTGTTTCTCTGTCTGCTAGCCATTATTTCAAGCAACACAAAAATGAGGCCATTACCATAGGAGTGTAAAAATAAACCTGAAAAGAAAATAAGAGAACCAGATTTATTGTCAGAATTCTGAAAATGCTGGTAGCAACAATATATGTTTTAAGGGATGGGTATCGTAAAAGAGGCCTGTACTGCTTCTTAGGGAAACCTGCTTTGATTCAATGACATCCAAGTCCTGTAAGACATCTATAAACCCAAACAAAAGCTAGGGAAGTAAGTTGTCCTGACTAAAAATAACCTTCAGCATGTTAGATTGTATGAGAATTCTTCTAGTGGCTGGGGACCCAACCAAACAAAATCTGATTGCAGAACTGTAAAATATCAGCAGGCATAAGCGACCACCTATCTAATAGAAATAGAGTAGGGGAAGTGTTTGACCACTGCAGGACATACTAGCACAATGAAGTCAAAGCCATATAGTCAAAGCCATACAGTATCCTTAGAATCACAATGCCCTGGTGCTGCTCAGGCCTTGGTTGTGCTATGGTGGCCCTGTACCAGGAAGATGGCCCAGTACCTCCCAGTCTGGTAGTGTGATTGCTTCCACAGCACTAAGCTGTGGAACACAGGGTCGTGGAGGCAAGTCCCATCTGGGGAAGATCTTGGCCCAATTTTCTACATGATGTACAAACACACTATTTTCAGTTAAAAGAAATATAAATTCTCAGCTTTTTAGCTGTGCTCCAATACGCTTGTTTCTAGTGCATAAATGGCCCACAAAAAGCCAAATCTCAGAACTTTTTTTCTGGCTATGTTGTCCTAAAAGCAGATTCGCCACCCAGTGTGCAATAAGTCACTCACAACAAACTCGGGAAAGGCATTGCTTATTTTTTTCAGGATTGCAAACCTGGGTGCCAGGTGAGATCCCACAGATCACGCACAAGCACAAAATGATCTGCATGATCTTTGTACACAAAAGTTGCTAAGTCAGTAATTTTCCAGACTGTTCTCCTCATGATAATGGGCTAGAACTTTCCATACAATGATAACATTGCTGACTACATACTTTCAAGGCTACACATACTCAAGGTGTCTACACATGGGCTGGGATCTGTATGAGATGTGGGGATGATGACCTGTGACCCAAATGAGAGCTGTGGGTTAAAACTGAGGACTAGACAAATAAAGGGCAACTGGTGGTTGCAGTCTGCTACAGCCACCTGATCCAGGGAGCTGTTGACTAGGCATGCTCACATCTGCTACAGGAGGAATCACATCGCAGGTCGCATCCTGATGGAAGATTGCAAAATTTCAGATATATGGCTGGGAAAATAACACATACAGCTGCAAGGTATGCAGGACTCCACTGGATGATACCTGATGATAATATTCTGGTTCACGACTTAGAGAGACCAAGCAGAGGTGAAGTGCTACTGGATTTGTTCATGAGTGAGGAGGAGAACAATGAAGAGAGTAAGACTGGATACAGCATGGGCTACAGCAAAAATGTCCAAAGGGAAAACATGATCTGAAGGAAGACAGGCTGAAAAAAGGCAAGAGTCAGGAATATCAAGTTCAGTGGAAGTGGAAGACTGGCTATAAAAAGACATATGGGATGGAATTCTAGGAGAAAGAGTTCTGCGGGACAAAGAAAAGCAATAGAGCAGCCAGCAATTTAAAAAGACATTTCAGAAAGCAGAAGAATCCAACATCAAGAATTAGGAATTCAGAAGATGCAATAAAAAAAAAAAAATTCAGCAAGGATCTGAAGGTCAGTAAAATCACAAAATAATATACTGTGATGTCACTGTGCGAGGCACTGTGACCTCAGCACCGTCTGCTCAGCTTTGGGCGCAGGCAGAGCCTGGCCCAGTCATTCTCGTGCCTGGACTCCTGCCGAGCGTGTGGTTGCGAGGCTTGGAGGTGGAGCGAGCATTTGTCTTGAGTGCTGGGCTGTGCTTTGGGCACTGCTGGCAGTGGCTTTCGGTGCCCATCCTGACAGCCATCACTTGCGTTTCCCTGGTCTGCCTGGCTCAGGCTACCGGGGCCCCACGGGGTGCACGCGCAGCAGCAGAGGTGAGCTGGGTGGGGACACGTCCCCCAGGGTGGCAATGGAGCGAGTGCTGAGATAGGGGGAGCTGCCAGGGCCAGGGCCACAGCCTGAGGGCCCCGGGAGGGCATGGAGCATGGGTGGGCCCCAGTAGGGCCGAGAGGGTGTCCTGCCGAGGGACCTGGGTGTTTCTGTCCTCTGTTCCTGGGACACTGACTGACCGCGGCCTCTGTCTTTGCAGTGCGCAACATTTCCCCCTGTGGTGCTGCAGAAGAGGAGCAGCTCTTCATCTTTGCTCCCCAGCAAACCACCGAGTGAGGAGCATGGCAGCAGAGGAGGAATGGGTATGTCCCATCTGCCGTGATGAGCGCAAGGACATTGCCTACGCGATGCCGTGCCGTCACGAGTTCTGCCTCGGCTGCATCCTGCGGTGGGGCAAGCAGCACGAGAGCTGCCCTCTCTGCAGGAGGGTCATGGAAGTGGTCAAGGTGGCAGCGCTGGATGATGACGAGGACCTGGACTTCGTCATCTGGCCTCCAGCAACACCTGTCCCTGCCTGCTTCCAGGAAGCTGTAGCTGCCAGTTTCAGCAGCTCAAGCTCCTCGCTATCCTCTTCGCCACCCCCTTCACCATGGTCGGATGAGGAGGAGGATGAGGACGCAGATGACGAGGAGACAGAGGATGAGGAGGCAGAGGCGGAGGCAGAGGAGGTGCCTACAGTGGGCGGTCTGCCTCCTGACATCTGGGCAGATGTGTTCAGGCAACACCAGCACATCCTGGACCCTGTGCTGCCCTGGCTGCGCCAACAGCTGCGAGCCGCCTTTCCCACACACTGGTGGCCGGCAATGGCAGCGGAAGCCTACCTGCTGCACGGCCTGTGTGAAATCGGGCCGGACAGAGAGTGGCTGACGGAGATGACGCGGGCCGCCCTGGGGAACAGAGTGGAGGCGTTCGTCCAGGAGCTCCTCGACAACATTGTGCGCCACTGCGGCGAGGAGGCGCACAGACTGCTGGGTCTGCAGGACGCCCACGTGCCTGAGGGGCGGGAGGAGGGCCCTGCAGCCAGGGGGCAGGAGGACAGCCCCACAGCCTCCCCAGAACTGGACCTCACGTCGGGGCCCAGAGTCAGCACTGCATGTCCCAGCATGGAGGAGGAGACCCGCACTGCAGTGGCTGACGTTCCTGTGTCTCCCGGTCACGTCCCCGCTGCACACTTGACGAGGGAAGCGGAGGAGCCCCACGAAGAGATGG